>NC_086153.1:330209145-330524351 GCF_035149785.1 Candoia aspera
TGAATTGATTGCAGGAGAAAACATTTAGGGACCAGAGATAAAAAACCATCAAATAAAGTCATTACAAGTCTGTCAACTGTGACCCTTCACTGACCCTTTTAAGTTACTAGCAGCATAGGTTTTAGATTATGCATATGTACATGTACGTACATATATACACACACTACATTAATATACAACACAGTGCAATCAGGAGCAAAGCAAAATCTGAAAGTCCAGCAAAATGAACACTAAAAGGTTTTCAATTCTGGATGAAAAATATTCAGCAAAGGGGCATGACAGATTCTCAAAGTAGGGGAGCACTGCCAAACAATTAAGAGGAATCGCACCATGGCCAATCCAGATGCCCAGGCAAGCTTCTATAGCAGTAAAGACTCCTTGATGTGACCTTGTTTCTGGTGACTATATGGCCAGATCCATGTAGTTTTCCTGGCTGCAAGACTAAGGTGCTTTCCCATTACTTTTTTCTGATCTAATAAGAGTTGTTGAGAGTCTGGTGACATACAAGTAAGTTAGTTTATTTGTTTATTTATTAATCACTATGTTTGGCCCTGCTTAAGGGTTTGTTTGTTTGTTTGTTGGAGATTAGCCACTCAAAAGATGCTTTTGTTCTACCAAAAGAAAAAAAAATCGCTTCACCTAATAAATGGATATGCAGCTTGGCCAATGGGAAGAGTCTGTGGGAGTTATAGTCTAAAGCAGCGTTTCTCAACCTTGGCAACTCTAAGATGTGTGGACTTTAACTCCCCGAATTCCCCAGCCAGCATGGGGGATTCTGGGGGATTCTGGGAGCTTAAGTCCACACATGTTAAAGTTGCCAAGGGTGAGAAACAATGATCTAAAGCATCTGGGAAGGAATATTGTCCAGACTCCAGGAATCAGAAAATACTGAAGAGAAAAGTCAAATTCTGCATCGGTGCACCAGTTGTGCCCTGTTCCCTGTGTGGCCTGGGGTGAACTGTGCTCATTCTGGCTGCTTCTGATAAAGGACAGAAGCAGCCAGAAGTGGCTGAGTGGGTGCCCCCAATAAGCAAAGTTCTTCACCTTCTGTGTTCTGAATGATGCGCTCCACCAGGACAGGATACTTCATGATGCGCTGGGTGACTAAAAGGTTGCACTCCTGGATACCAAGCCGTCTCACAATGGAAGCATTGCTGATTTTCTGAAAGGCATCACATGCACCAAATATACTTACTAATAGCACTGGGGTGACACACCACCCCTTTTGTCTCTTCAAAAGGTAGAAGAAATGAAGGGAAGTTACCTGTCCTCTCTTATTCTCCTCTGGTATGTGAAAACATGCACTCAAGTTTTAACTTTTCTTAGACTTGTCCCCTTCCTATCACCAACTTTGTTTTAGTTGCCACAACATGCAAAAAGGATTCTATCTCACCAGTAAATGAGTCTGCAGAGTTTTCTGTGCAAGTAATTACAAAGATACATGATTATTCTTTCCATTTGTTCCAAGTTCTATCCTCTTGGTTCCCAGAGAAAGTCCTGCTGCATCCCATCTCAAAAGCCTATCTAGCCCAGCACTCTGACTGGTGTGTGCAGCAACAAGCTCAGTGAAGCACTGAGAAAATGAGCACAGGAATCAACGCTTTCCTGAACTACACTTTTGTCGGCACATGTAACAGTAAAGACTCCCTTGAGTCCAGGCTGATCCCTAATGTTGCCCCCACGTACTTTTCTTGGTCACAATACAGAAGGGGGTTATCATTAATCTATCATTCGGCCAGTTTTTAAAAAAATTTCCAGTTGGACATTTTGCCACAAGAAATATCAGTGGCACATGACATTGGGTCTTCCTTTATGTAGGAAGGAACAATGAACTGTCTAAAGGCCTCTCTTCCTCCACCTCTGCTCATTTTGCCTAACATTTTTGAAAGTCCCCAGAATTACCAAGAACAGAGTTAAGGATTCCTTGTGCTACTGATAGATCAGATTTCAGCAGAACCAAAAGCAGCCCGGTATTACAGAATGAGATCAGTTCCCATCTGTGATCATCTCTGTATTTTACCTTAATCAAGTTTTGGAACTTCTTGCTTTGCTGCATCAGCTCTTTATAGTAGCTCACAGCATCGCTGTGGCTGCCACAGAAAACGCCGTATTTCTCCTTCAATTTATCTCCTGTTTTTCCTGAAAACTAAGCAAGGAAAACACACTCAGGCACAGCTACCATTTGGGAGAAAAACAAGCTGCACGCAGCACACTCTGGCTTATCTGGAGAAGAGATGTCACAGTTTTTGTGCATATCACGGATCTCAACCAAAAAGGGGGAAAAAAATGAGAACGGGGTTAGGGTTTTTGTAATTTCTGAACTGGTGCATGACACATCCCTGAAGGGGAGAAGGCAGGTGAGGGTGTAAACAGAGTAATGAAACAGCCATTCCTCACCGCAGGGAGGCTATATCTTAAGAGACGCAGAGATAGTGCATCTAACACAGGCTTATCTCCACTGACAGGAATCAACAGCAGAAAATAGCCTTTTCCCAGACTCGCCACTTGGAATACATTTAACTGCAGTTGCTGAGGCCGATTCTGAGAAACTGTGACATGCACAGCTAGTGGCTCTAACATTCACCTAGGAGCTGTAGTTTTTTTGCTCAGAAATATCATGACAGCCCACTGGCCTATTTTCCAGGTGAAAAACTGCTGTAAAAAGGCAAAAATTCTCCTCTGAGCCAAGGAAGTGTTTCACATCGCAGGATGGACCCCTGCCTGCCCCACCCCATTCCATATGCAAAAGCTACATAAACACTCACCTGCTGCACCAGGACATCCCCAATGTTCTGGATGATGTAGTTGTGCTCACTACCTTCTTCTAGACCCTCCTTCCGGCGCTCCTTCAGCTGGAAGAGGAAGGCTCTGTGGAGCTCCAGTAATTCATCCACACATGGGAAAAGACGGTGGATGTCAGAATTGCTGTACTGTAGCTCCTCTCGCATGGCCTGCGAGTAGACCTTCAACATGATCTTCAGTGTCCTGACGTGGTGCATCTCTGTCCTCATCAACTCTGCAGGGATAAGGCGGCGACATCAAGCCTCTCAGACTGGCCAGAGATAGACTCTGATTTTCCAAACCCAGAAAGCTATCCACTCAACTCAGATTTCTTTACCATCTCATTGAGTACACAAAAAAGGAAAGCACGTAAGACCCAAAATCAGTGGCGTATGTCCAATTTCAAAAGAAGCACTGCCCTCAAGCCAAGATTTGCACACACATGAATGAAGACAGCAGCAGCACTTAGAGAAAGCAAAGGAAATACTGTAAATTAAGTCTCACGGAGAAAAGGCAGAACAGCTTACCATATATGACATCTTGCCTTTTAATAACATCCCGGTCCTGCTTCTTCACATATGACTGCTCTACTGCCAGACTCCAAGACTGAGCCGCAAACTCCCGAGCATCTGTCTCCAGTTCATTCCGCAAGGAGGCGAACTGGACATCTGGAAGGGGAAGAGTCACAGTTCAGATGAGAATGTATATACAGGTATGCAGGGAAGCATTCAAGATGCCATTATCAGGACAACAACGGTAGATCAGTATTATTATTGCCCCAGGGGAAATCTAAAGGACTGCATTATAATTCTTAATTTCTGAAGGGCCAAATGCTTATAAATGCTTTATGAAATGTATACTGCACAATGCAATACCCAGGACATATTATGAATAAATGGTAATTATAGCTCTGATAGATGCAGGTAGTGAGAGATGAAGAGAAGATGCAGAAAATGCCATATTAGGCAAGAACTAAAAGGAACCTCTGAGGTCAGAGAAAACAACCTTGTTGCTGTAAAAACTTTCAACTGAAGTCACCCTAACTACTAAAAAACCTTCACACAGTGCAAAACACATGACTGAATTTATCACCTCACACTGGAGGTAGGGCAGTCATAAGCTTACGAAAGAGCTCTATCAAAGGGAAGAGAAAGAAAACTGTATCAAAGGCTAGGGATCTGTGATAGTTAGTTGGAGCATCTGACTTCAGAGATGGTCTATCTGCAAGATTCTAGCAGGCAAAAAGCAAGGTTGCTCTGCTGTCTTCCAGTTCCTGTCTGGGTGCTTTGCAGAGACATCTGAATGGCCACCATAGGACACAAAAATGCTGAGTTAGATGGACACACTTTGGTATGATTCAGTAGCCATCATGCTCTTCACTCTAAGAACTCTTGGACAAGAAAGATAGTGAAGGAATAGAATAGACAGTGGACTTAACAGAATGACCCTGGCAAGCTGGATTCAAATTCTAGTGTGGTTTTGCAGATCTGAGTACATCAACTTCTTGCAGTTTCTTTTCTCTGCTACAAGTGTGGAAAATGAAAGGTTCTGACCCAGAAACAGGCCATTCCAAGGATTCCAAAAGAGTCCCCCTTTTTGGGGGGAGATGGGTAGTGATAGAAATTTGAATAAATAAATAAAAATTCTAACTCTGAAACAGGCCTATTCTGAGGTCAGATCACTTCTGGAACAACTAGAACAGCCCAGTCTGTTGCACAAACTTATTCCTTGTCAATTCTGACAGCAAACTGCTCTGAGAGACGTGCTAAAGAACAGCTCAGCCCAGCCAAGCTGGCTGAGGGGGTTCTGCCACCTTGCTTCTCCTCCCACAACGGCCAGTGGAAACAGCTGCTGATATTTGAGCCAAATAATCACTCTTTGCCAATGCAGCTATATGTGCCTGGATATGTGTTTGCATTTTCTGTGTTTCTGCTGCTCACCCTTTTTCTCTCTTCATTTCCCAGCTCCATGTCATTAAATTAGTAAATAGGGACATTCTATTCAAAAGAAATGCCTCTCCAACTTTTCAAAGCATCTGCTTCCTCTCTACACAAGCTAAACAGGTTTATCTTAAATTAATCTTTAGGTGTGTTTACTTCTCTCAGCAGAGAAGCCCCTTACCTTCCACAAAAACTGATTCCGTGGTTGATGGTGCCAGGGAGACAACATCTTCAGAGGCTGTTTTGAATTTCATGAAGCCAGAATCCCCTTCATCCATCTCTCCCCCAGTGAGTCTGAATAGTCAAAGGAAAACATGGAACCAGATCAGCTCTTGCCCCAGGACTGAGTCACTGCAAATCATATAGCCAGAAACTGGCCAGAAGCTATTTTCTCATTAGGATGTTTCTTATTCTGATGAGTGCAGACAAACACAACAGGCTGGGCCAAATACCTTCCAGTGAACAACTTAAGAAGAGCAGCAGTCCTGAAGTATACTTGTGCTTGCTTTGGAAAGGCATCTTGAGATTGTTGAGGAAGAACAGTCAGGGATACTGTCAATGTAGAGTGCTATAGTGGCATGAGAAAAAGGTGGCAGCACTCAGAGATATCAAGGAATGAACTGAAAAAGTCAAAACTCCATGGAATGGCCATACTTAGGAAGCAGAAGCTGCCAATAAATGTCTGATAAACACAGAAGAGGTAGAAAAGGGGCAGCAAAGCCATGGATGATCTTCTATCACTGATGGCTAAAATAGTTTCCTTCCTCATGCAGAAAATCTTATGCAGTTGAAGCTCTCCACATTTATAGGGTTAAAAACCCATAGGACATAAGGATTTACAAAACAATAGTGCAGAACTTCTATGGGAAAATGAATCCATTCAAAACACACATAACAAACTTGAGATGTGTTTACACTAAGAACTGATTTTATGGATACTGTTTGCCGGTAAGTTTAGGATTCCCTATTGATTTCCAACCCAACAGGTTGCTATTCTGAACAAGCAGCTACCCTATAAGGTTGATTATTTGATAATCCAAATTTCTTTCACTGAATGCCACAATGATTGGGAACCATTATTTATTATTTCTTGACTGGCTATAGCAAAACTCTGTAAACTGAAACAGCATTTTCCCTTCAGCAAACTGAACAAAGTACATATGCCCAATTGCAGAAATGAAAAAAAAACTGTATTACTGCCCCAGATGCCATGGGAATAGATGCCCATTCATTCATGGATTTGCATATATGCTGCAAAATTACAACATGAAATTGCACCACAGTATAATCTAATTCTCCCCCACTCCATAAACCCAGAGCTTCCATTAAAATCACAGCAAACACATCAAGCCTGAGTTTGAGTTTGGACAGAAATGTAGTTGGAGTCCATCAGTGAGACCCATGCTTTGTTTTCTCCAGAAGAAAAAGAGAGGGGGGGAAAAAAAAAGCAAAAGTGGAGCACTGTTAAGGATCAGCAGTTACTTCTTCCCAGGCAGGATAATCCCTGATTCCAGACAGAGTTCCTTAAGCAGCCATTTGTATCCAGCAAAGTGCCTACTCACCCAAGCTTACCAACAGCCCCAGCAGAGGTGGTGCTTAGCTGAGACGGCAAACTTCCCCTCTGGGCAATTGTCATGCCGAGGTTCTGGGGCAAGCCAGGGGTGTTGCCATCTGGGCCCAGGAGGGCCCTGCAGGAGTGCTCCTTGAGAGAGGTGGCTACAGAAGAAAAGACAGAGTTGGTACTCAGGAATCGGGGAGCAAATTGTAGGTTGCCTCCTTGCATTCCTCGGCTCTCTGAGTGAGGGTGGAGAACTGACAGGATCTTGGAGGTCAGACGCTCATTTTCCAGAAAGACCGTCTCATTCCACTTGTTGGAAAATGAGCCACAGAAGAGCAGTTCTGAGCGAGTTGAGAGGACTGACTCGCTGCTGTCACTGCTCTTGGAGTTAGTATTTCCCATGTTTGCAAAGTGGCTGCCCACAGCAGAATTGCCTGAGCATGCTCCACCTTTATACCACCCTGTGCTCCTTCTAGAAATGTCTAGAGATGTAAAAGCTGTCACTCCACAATGCTGTATTGGCTAAGAAGCAGCAGGTCAGAAAGGGAGAAAATCAGTCCCTACTGTGTCCTCAATCTAATGTGGAAATTGCAAAGTATCTTTTGTAGCAAAAAGAGAGAAAGCACACCAATCAGAATTTATAGAACTTAATTATTCTCACTTTTCAACAGAAGGGAGAAAACGACTTGTGTTGAGGCAAGAATTATCTGAGAGAGAAAAAGTGGCAGAAGAAAGCTCACAGCTGTTGCATCCCACCTACATGCTGATGGCTAAAGTGCCACAATTTATAACACTATGCACTTGGGGTCACTTGCAAAACCAAGACAGAAGCTGACAGACTGGAAAATGGGGAACACATTAATCAGACCTAATTACCAAGGCATACATTCTCCAAGCAGATTAGTTTTAGAGAATAGTTTTTAAAAAGCAATGTAAACATTATTTATTAGTAACAATTTAATTGTATGGGTTGATTCTTAACATTGATTAATATTCCCACCACTTTACATCAAAAAAGGGTGCTGTCACAAAAGTTCCACCCTCTTTTTTAACTGTATATAAGAACACAGTCACCAAAGCTTGTAGAACCAAGGCAGACATTTGGCCTTCCACAGAAGCAGGTGCTCCCTGCCAAGATGTTGTTGCTGCTGTTGTTGCAAAACCAAGGCAGAAGCAGACAGGCTGGAAGATGAGGACAGATCCATCGGCTTCCAGGAATTATGTGGTGGCAGGGAAACTTCCTCATCTGACCATCCTCCTATCTACCCACACTGAGGCCTACCGATGCAAACATGCCTTGAAGACCTACAAGGCACTCACCAAAATGTCAACAGAAATATTCCATGACAAGTTTGGCATGTAAAAACCAGTTGATGCCTTTCTCCTGCCTGCTCTGCAAAGCCACACATTGGAACACATTTATATCCCACCCTTCTACAAAAAAAAAATAGACAAGGGAACAAAAACATCCCACAACTAGCACTAACAAAGCTTATCAAAATTATGTTGCCTGTTTGTTTGTTTGTTTAAATTTACCCACTGCCCATCTCCCCCCAAAGTGGGCACTCTGGGCAGTTTACAACAAAGATACAAACGTTAAAATACTCGAATATAAATACAAATATGACATGAACATAAATACAATATAAAATCCAGATGACGGTAGCAGTTGGAATATCATTCACGTGTATCTAACATGTATCTATCAAGATAATAAAAACAGGACAGGGGATTTGCACTGTAGGAAGCTTTACCATTCCCACACCTGCCTTCTCTCCTCCAAACTCTTCTCTCCTCCAGTCCCTTGGTCATCTTCCTCTTAGGTAGACTAAACTCCTGATTTCAAAATCTACCACGGAAAAACATTAGAGGACAAAGAATTTGAACATCAGGAAGAATTGCCAGAGAAGATGAAACATTCCTAGAATTCTCCCAGCAAGTGTTGCAGAAGGCATAAAAGATTATATAAAAAGGTATGAAAGATTTGGAACTCCATCGTTTCCTCAAAACAAACCAGCGCATACTACAAAGGTTCACTCGTTTTCTTCTTTTGGCATCACTTTGGGGGGGGGTGTGTGGAGAAGAATGGAAAGACATTTGACTGCCTCTCTGCATCTTGCATCAGCCCAAGAAGCCAGATTCAGGTAATGCAGCTTGGTATTTCAAGCTACCTAAGCCATATGGGGTTGGGGAAAATGGAACACGTACACACACACACACACACACACGCTTCAGTTGCTTTGTGAGAAGCCAAATTCAGCCTCTGCCTAATGAAACCTCTATAGGTTAGGCAGGTGAGGTGCTTGGCAGGTGAGGTGCTCTATGCTGCTACTAATGAAACCTCTATACTGTTTAGGAAAGGGAGGTGCTTGGATTATTGCAGAACATAATTCCTAGCTTCAGTTTTCCCATTCAGTTTTCCCATTGCTCCAGGAAGGGCATTAGGAGAGGCTGGAATCATCTGCATACAAATGCCCATAAACATTCTCACTCTTGCAACCTGCCCTTATGCAGCTGATCTCCCTTCAATCCCACCCTTCCTCATCTTGAAGTACAGTACCCACTTCTAGCTCATTGGACTGAGCTGGGAGCTGCTTTGCAGATCAAATTTATGTCTCAGAGATGGAATCACAACAAACATGCTAATTCAAATATAAATAATTTCTAAAAAGCATGTTGCTTTACTTCAAGCCTTCCAAGGAGCAGAGACATTTTCCTTTTCCCCAACTCCCCAGCTCTTCACTTCTCTCACTCTTTGAATGCCCTGAAAATGGACTGGTGAATACGAGAAATTGTACTCTAAGTTCAATTAGCACAGTCTGCACACTGCTGTGAACTACTATTGATCACTGTTCCCCTCTTCCCACAGAATAGATCACTGTGATATTCAACCACAGGGCTGAAGGAAACATCCCCCCACCCTTTCCTTCCCCCCTTGCTTCTCTTTTTAGACTTCCAAAGCTCAACAAGACTGAGACTGGGGGCTGTAAAAGATCACTCCTTGTTTTGTCTCAGCAGGAGAAACAAATGAAGTATCAGACACCCACCCCAAAATCGTATCTGACCTGTAAAATAAAGAAGTTTCTTCTGGTAGCAGACACAACCCTCAATTATCCCTCCTCCATTATCTCCAGAACACTATTTCTGAACAAGCCTATTTTTTTTAATCTGTGCAAGTATGGCAACCCCTCTCATAGCAATTCAGTTGCCAAAAGCTCTCAGGCTGGACACTAACTCTCTCGGGTCAAAGACAATAATTAGGTCATGCCCTTGTGGGTTCATATAGGACAGCAGCTCAGAAGAATTAGTTTGTACCCTTAACTAAAAAATGTATTATATTTTAGACAAGTATTATTAGTCCAAAATCAAAAGCACAACCATGCTAACAGTTATGCAGGGAAGAAAGACCACAAGAGATTCTAGGCAGAAAATAAGAAAATTATCAAAATCATCAGAGAGTAAGAAGGGAAGACATTTCTATATTATTATTATTTAAAATGAAACATCACAAATAGTTAGAAGAATACATACACAGAGAAATAATAACAGTATGTACTATAGCATAACTGGAAAATACCTAAAGTACTTTTACTAAAATATTACACAAATGGCAATGACAGAGAAAACTTTAGCAATGCTTCCAGAGACTGTAGAAGATCTGGGTGCAGCAAGACTGCATCTCTCCATGACTTCTTGCTGGATGGAGGCACAGATCTGGCTACTCCCAATATTTATTTATTTTTATTTATTATTCAAATTTTGTTACTGCCCATCTCCCCCAAGAGAGAGAAGATGTAGCAATTATTGTCTGTGAAACCAAGTGCTGCCCCATGGGTAGCTGAGTAGAAATCCCTGTATATTACATTGGGCTTTACAGACAGGATGGGATTGCTGCTGGTAATGGAGAAAACGATCACCAGTCCTAAGCACCCCACTATTCAGCAATGGCCTCCCTGAGCTCCTGGATATCACTAAAGATCTGGTCAAGGTAGAGACGCCCAAGCTTTTATTGCTGGGAGCCTTTAACATCCATTCCCTGGGGGCAATCCAGATTGGCTCAAGAGTTTATGGCCTCCATGGGCCTATCCCTCTCCTGTAGATCTCAGCCCCTGCAAAAACAAGCTGTCACACACTCAATCTGCTATTTACTTTGGAGCAGATGTGACATAACTAGGTAATGGAGAAAACGATCACCAGTCCTTTGCTGTGGTCAGAGCACTTCTGGGTTTGCATGTACATCGTCAGCATGCTGAACCTCTGCAAGGATGATGGACTAATTAAGAACATCTACCACAGAGGCCTGGTGGACCACTTGGGATTTCCTAGGGCATGTGGAGAGTTCCCCAATAATCTTGTGGGAGTTCCACTATGCACCTCACTGACTTCTGGAACTTGGATGCTGCTAGGGCACTGGATGACATTGCTCCCAAGCAGTGTCTTGTTCTCTGCAGATCCTTTACCAAGTTACCAAGGAGCATCAGGAATTGTAGTAAATGAAGAGATGCCTAGACCACCAAAAATGAGGAGTGCAGCCATGCTTACTTCTCCTCTCTTATCTGCAGACTCATGTCCAGGAACTCTGTTAAAGGTTATCTTTTGCAGAAAAGAGTGAAATTGCTCCTGACATGTTTGTGAGAGGTTTTCTTGCATCTAAAACTGCTCACATTTGCTCAGAGCTGACCTCCACTTGGGCAGAGTCAGAGGCGATCCTTTCAAATTTGGGGAAATTGAGGAAGTGGACAGAGCCCTCTATGCAAGGAATTTTGTCACCTGCAAGATAGGCTCATGTCCTGCCACATAATACCAGTCACTGCGCAGGTTACCAATTTTTTTCTGGGTCTAATTCAAAGTGCTTGTTATCACCCTGAAATCCCGATCTGACCTGGCTCCCAAATACCTACAGGGCCATCTCTCCCATCAAGATCCAGCCTACCCTGTACGTTCTTCTAAGGAGGAGTTACTGAGAATCCCCACCCTACACACAGTCAAGAGAGTGTAGGCCCAACAACATGCTTTCTGGGGAGCTGCCCCTACGCTCTGGAAAACCTTGCTTCCCAGGATATGGAGCATCCCAGACCTCCTTGCCTTTCGCAGATCACGTAAAACCTGGCTGTTCTGCTGAACATTTAATGGTGTGCAGGCTGCTTTTTAGATAGAAAGTTGTTGTCTGCTGTCTTTACTGTATGTGTTCCTTGATTCTGTAAACTGAATTGCTGATTCATTCAATAATTGAGTCCTATGGAAAGGGGTGATATATAAAACTATGCAATAAACAAAATCAGAAAGTTCTTAAATAGATAATGGTGGTGGTAATAATAATAATAATAATAATAATAAATAAAATTAATGTGCTGCCTGATTCCCAGTAACTCTCAAAGGCTGCTCAAAGATGGTACTACATCCTGGCAGCAAAAACTAGTTTCAGTAGGATGCATATATTTAAAATTAATACAGAAATAAAATCTAAGACAAAGAAAATAATCTGTCCAATTTGCCCCACTTACTCATGGGATGTTTCTTTGCTTTTCTCTTAGCTTCTTTTGTCGGTTGAATTTTGGACAATATTTAAGATAATGGCCCAAATATATAATACACTCTGTCCACAGGCACAATTTAATAAAAGCAGACCATCCAAATATATTTTTCAGTTTCACAGCTACAGAATAACCAATCAATGAAAAACCAGCTTATTGATTCTCTCATTGCTCTGTGGTGGTTGTTCCCCTCCCACCCTGTTGTTTTTTTTAACTTTCACAGCACTATGAAGTGAAGCTGAATAAAAATTTTAAGATACACAAGGACAGAAGACTGGCTCAAGAACATTCTAGACTATTCACCAAACAGGACAGAGTAACTGCTCTACTCTTTATGGCAGCTTTCTGCAAACTGTACCATGCAATGCTCAAACTGCATCAGATTTAATAATGTATTTTTCAGAGACACAGTACAAAGCCTTCTGTATTCAAAGCCAGAACAAGAAAAATTATATTTTATACAAACCTGGACAGGCACTCTGGAGTAAACTAGGGAGGGAGCCTGGGGGCCGGAGTTGCAAATCCCTTTGCTATAACAGAAAGAGAAAAGAGAGAAAGAATCACACATACTTCAGCTCCATGCCAAAACTGGTATTAGTTTCCACAGAGCAACAGCTCAGAAGCAAGCCCCAATTCCCTGAATTCAAAGCTTTCAGCTCCCTGATCAGAACTCAAAACACACTGATATAGTAGGACAGCCTTATTACCTAAGACCCAACCATACTCTTAACTGAGGATCACTGAGGATTGAATGGCAGCTTCAAATACCCACAGGAACTTTGGCGTTTATATCTCAGATCCTCAACTATCCAATGGAAGCTATTACTGTAGAGAGCAAGGAAGATGACTTGGATGGAAATATGCAAGAACTGTCAAAGAGGCTGAAATATTTGTTTAAGTGCAGAGCAACATCTGGAAGAGGCCTCCCTGATTTACTGGTACAGGTAGACTTCACTCAATGACTGCCCTGTTCAGCAACCATTCAAAGTTACAACAGTGCTGAAAATGTAACTTTATGACCAGTCCTTGCACTTATGACTATCGCAGCATCCTCGTGGTCATGTGATCGAAATTTGGGCACTTCACAACCAGTTTATGACTGTCACAGCGTTCTGCAGTCATGTAATTGCCATTTGCGCGCTTCACAGCCAGCTTCTGACAAGTTGAGTCAATGGAGAAGCCGGCAGTAAAATCGCAAGTTGCAGTCATACAATGTCTTGCTTAACAACTGTGTAGCTTAGCAACGGAGTTGCTGGTCCCAGTTGTGATTGTCAAGCAAGAACTTCCTGTTTAAGAATAGGGAGGAAGTATAGTACATATATCAGACTTGCAAGATTCTGTTTATCTTAATAAATAAAAGTAGTTCTACTCTTTCTGTGGAGTTGATTTCCTGATCTGGTCTACCTAGTGGAGCTGACAATTATAAAAAAAATACCAGTCTTTAAGTAAATGTTTGGTGTTTGTTCGTTGTAATTGTTTTATCTTCATTAATTGTTTGTTTTATCTTCATTACAAATAAAAGCGCTACATTTCTGGAATTTGTGTTCTTCACAGGTGCATTTAAAATCCATCAATTCCTTCTGGGGTCTTGCACACCATGACAGCTTCCACTAAGTTCCACTAGTAAAACAATTATGTATAATTATGAAGTTGCTACAGTAATCTGATGCCATAAACACTAGCCCACCATCAACCCCAGCTAGCAGGATCAATGTTCAGGGACAGAATTATCTGGAGGGCCACAAGTTCCTCAATCCTGCTTCAAGGTTTAAATGGCTGTTTACAGCAACATATTAACAGGAACAACCAACAGTCTCACTCCCTCCAGTTTTAACTAAATGGAAAAGAAATATTCTCTAGTACAGGGCAATTTTAAAAGATTTAAATAAATATTCTAGTTTTGTTTTGTGTATCAATCGGTCAACCAATAATATTCTCCAACATTTTCTTCAGGGAGTATTGGCAGTACATATTTGGGAAGGAGCACTAATAATTTGGTAGCAAGTGATGGAAAAGGAACCTCTCTGCTTGAGCCACTTAAAAGATATTACTAGTCAATTGATCATATCAAAGCATAGGCATCAGGCACAGTAAAATACAATAAAACGAAATAAAGTAAGATACAATAAAATGAGAAGACATAGGCTACGGTGAGATAAAGTAAATAAAATATAGTAAGATAAGATAAAGTAAGGATAAAAAGTAAGATAAAATAGTATAAGATAAAATAGAGTGCAGAGATGTATAGTAAGATGAATATTAAACTCAAAGACAGTCTACCAGTACTGGGCAAGACAAACTATTAGCCTATTTTGATCCTGTTAATTAAAGCTTCTTTTAGAAAGATTCAGGAAGTACTCATAAAATCAACTCATTTCCATTAATTCTATCTCCACCCCACTATTAATGGAATATAATTATTGTCTGTCTTTACCTAAAATAAACCAACTGGCTCATTTCTTCAAGACACCTACTGCTATTTACAGACATTTCAACTCCAACAACTGTAGGACAAATAATGCCGTACTCTAGCTTTGAAGATAAACAATTATGTCTTTTCATACAAACTGTTCTAGCCCAGAACAGCTGTATCAGAACCTTTTTGTATCAGAACCATAAAAAGCAGCCCTCACATTATGAAACACTTTGATGTGCATGACAGATCTGGGCTGCTTGTTTAAATTTTATCTGTATTGTAACCCACCTTGAGCTATAAGAAATTAAGAGGGCTGCAGAAATGATTAAATAAATAAATTAAAAAGTTTGTGCACATAACATTGTGTGGCCTACCTTGGATCTGCTGCTGCTGCATTCAGGCAGAAGATTCTTGCAGTTTTTGTGAACATTTACTGCACAATCTGATAAGGAAAGAAAGAGAAAATTGAGATCATTTCTCATATATGCACACTGGCACTCATGTGTGGTTACCCTCAGGTTAGCAGTATCTTTGAAAGACTACAGAACGACAGTCCTGCATAAACTACACCAACATGGCACACGCAAACCAATATGGTTCTAAAAAGATCACCATGGACTACCCTTCTGAATACGCATGTTGCGTTTGTTAGCAACTCCTCAGACATCTTTTCCCACAATCATGTTTCAGCTGTCGGGTAACCATGCAATCCCAAGGGAAGATGCAGCTGCTTTAGGGAGCTGCAGAGAGGTGTCACATGAACACCCTGTGTGCCCCAAATGATCTTTTTGCCTTTGCACAGCCCTATTCAGGAATAACTTGTTAGAAAAGCTGACCTCCCTTTAACCAATTAGCCCAAACCCTCCTTCAACAGCAAGGATACTACACTGTAGAGGTGTTCCACAGGATTCTTTTAACACACATACACATTCTTATCTATCAAAGCCCTCTTCTAAGCACATGAAACTGTCCTAGACTGAATTCAAACCATTGGTCCTTTCAGCTATAAATGTATTCAAACTAGTTGCAACTCTCCAAAATCTAGGACAAGTAAGTGTGATCCTTTTCACTGGAGGCAGATGGGAGGTAATAAAGTTTGATGAATAAATAAATATCAGAGCCTAAAACTAGGATCTTCTCCATGCAAAGTTGGTGCTTTACCCCTAAGCTGCACATAGTAACAAAGCACATTAAAAGAAAGACAGTGGGCCTAGCTACCCAGAACAGCATCTGTTTTAGAAGCAGAAGGTGCCAAGTTCAGTCTCCAGGCAGATTAAGGAAAAGACTGCTTACCTTGGCAGCTGCCACTCAGTGTAATGCAGGGGTCAGCAATAGGGAGGGTACAGGCATCAGTGCACTTGCACCCCTCCCTCAGCACCCACTGAGGTACTCAAACCACCTCTTTTTAATTCTCTACAAGCAGCTGGAATTACCACAAAGCAAAGTTCTATCCCCTGAAAATTTTGTAGGCTGTTAAGAGTATGATGTAAAGTGGGCTCTCCTCTCCTAGTTTTCATGTTGATCAAGGATCAGCAGGGAGGAACAGCAGCAGAGCTGGAAGGTGCTAAGGCTGAAAAGGGCCCCCTTGAATTGGTGTATGCATTGTCTGAACAATATCACACCCCGATACTAACCCTGCTGTCTGCTGTAACTGGCAACAGATACCCAGTCTCCTGAGCAGCTAGAGGCCTTTTCCAGACCACAGACTGAGAAGTTTCTAACTAAACCTCAGCACCTTAAATGAGCATAACCTCTGTGTTCAAGACAGATCCGTACGGAAAGAGAATGATCCAGGTATACGGCTTGTTAGTAACCACTGCCTTTAACACGGTCAAAGTTGGGTTTTGCTTTGCTAGTTTCTGCTCAGAGCTGCCAAACACTGGCTGAATACCGCCCTCTCCTGCAATAGACGTCAAATTCAGAGGCTACAGTTTCCAAGGCAAACTGAACTAGATTACATAATTCACACAAGATATAGCCCAACAAATGGAGACCTTTCACACTCCAACAACCGCACACCATGTCCTTGCAACGAACAGGCTGAACTGGCCAAGAAGTTAACAACCTAAGACTCAGCTCTGAGTTAGCAGAAATGTTTGCTTATGTTGCTGCAGCAGCACAAGGAAGCAAACTTTTCTGCTAACTCAGAGCCTCCCCAATTCTGGAGCCATATTTGAACAAATGGAAAGCATAAAGGACCTGCTGAAAAACCGTATCATGCAGGATTGGCTGTGGTCACCATTTCTGTGGCAGCACAAGAAAAAAAGAAAAGCTGCTTTTTGTGACTTCTGCTTGGAGGAAAGTTTTCCTTGCCACAGAATACATTAAGCAAAGAGACATTTACAAACATGGGCACAATGTAAATGACAACACCTGGTTATAGCCATGAAAACTCTTCATGTCCTCCCCCCATGAAATACCAGTATGTAAAGCTGCTACTCCACCCCTTATTTCAATAACGATTGCAATTAGTAGGTGACATCCCAAATCCTGCAGGAGGGACAGAGGTTTTATTTGCCTGGAACAGCCTCTGTGACACCACCTTTCTTACTTCCTTCAAATCTCTTCACAAAAGTAGCCATTTTGCTTTGTCTTCTCCTTGGCTGAAATCCAGCTTTATCATATACCACTTACCCACGGCATAGTCTTCCCTGCCATCTGCCCTTTGTTAAATTATTGACTTTAAGCCCTTTGAGATATGTATCTGACCTTTCTCTTCTACTGTGGACAGCGCTGAGCACACTGACGATGTCCCGTAAAGAGCTGTAGCAGCGACAGAAAGACCCAATGGCAGCTGAACCACAAGGTCTCAAGGGCTGCCAGGCACCTAAATCTTCAAATGTCTCCCAGAGTAAAAGTTCTTGTACTTTTCTTTCCAATACCTTCACCTTCAACTCCCACTTCTTCTGACCCAAACAGCCACTAGAATGACTTGAAAGAAGTACAGAATGAGACACAGGAACAAAAATAACTAGAATGATCTCACCCTGAAAGGTATTTGAAGTATCTAGGAAGTGGAAATGCTGAAAAGCAGAAACCAACCAGTCTTGCCTCAAACCTCTGTTTTGTCTGTTTTCTGAATTAGTTTCAAATGCAAATTTGCACAGCAGCCACTGGGATTCTGAAACCAGCCTTCCACTGAAGTCCCAACATCTGAGGTAATTTCACAGATCCTGAAGAGCTGAAGGCAGAGTAGATATCAGTGTTTCTCAACCTTGGCAACTTTAAGACGTGTGGACTTCAACTTCCAGAATTCCCCACCCAGGGTATTCTGAGAGTTGAAGTCCACACGTCTTAAAGTTGCCAAGGTTGAGAAACACTGGTCTATATCATACATGTCCAAACTGCTAGGAAAAAAAAAAAGACAAACATGCCTGAAACTGGTCCAGGTTTATTCTAGTACATGGGAAAAGCACCTGAAAGCCCATTACTAGACTCTACCACTTCAGACATGGTGTACTGGACTGAATACGCTCATGTTGGAAACGTTTCCCTGTAAGAAAACCAACTCAAGACAAAAAAACAGACCACTGGGACCAGCATATTACTCCAAATATATTTCAGGATATCTCCCTTTATCAACAGAAACTGGAAAAAAACGATATTAGATTTCTAAAGGGACACATGTTTACATCTCTTAAAAAGAACCCCATAACTATACAACATTTTAAAAACACTTATCGTACTACATCCAACCAAACTTCCTTAACCAAGGATTAAGGAAATAAGCACATACACATTTGTTGTTTGTTTAGCATTATGTTCAAATTAGGATACTTGGTTTGTTCTTCTCTTAATATACCAGAATTATAAGTGAGGATTTGTTTTTGGCTCATGATTCTGGCTTAGTAGAAGAAACCAAGAGTCCCAGTTCAGAAGCAATGCTTTTTTTAAAAAAAAGGACAGAAAATTCTTGTTTTCTTTGGCCACTCCTGCTAGCAGAAAAAAGCCAAAAGTGAACCAGCAACAAGCACTAGCCTACTTCCTCAAACTTCTTATCTTTATGTACAAGCTGGACCTGTACACTAACACAAAATATGCTGTATTAGAAATGTTACAACATTGCAACATATCACAATCTCTGTCTTACATGTTAAAGGTTAAAAATATTAAATTCAACTTCTGGTGGTACATGATACATTTGTGCAGTTTTCTTGGCAAGAGTACAAAAATGATTTGATATTTATTTATCAAATTTATTCCCAGCCCATCTTACTCAGAGAGCAACTCTGGGCGGTATTGTCTTCCTCTGGGATGTTTTTTTCATGTTTCTAATCTAATCTAATCTAATGTCCAGTATTCTCTGGTATTCTCCTATCTAAGTACTGACCCTGCATAGCATCCGAGCCCAGATACATGTGGGCCAGATACTGCTGAGATTTAAATATTAAATACATTTAATTAAGAACAAGCAAACAAGACAATTCTTCCCTTAATTCTAAAGCTTTATAAAGCACCTCAGGAGTACAGCACTTCATTTCTGGCACATCCAGGATTGAAATATACCACTTTAAATACTTGAAAAATACAATCATAACCTTTCCTTAATTATTTTTCCTCAAGGCAAAACTTGCACAGTTCTCTCAGTCTCTCTTCCTAAGACTTAAGTTTCCAGTTCCCTGATTTTCCTCATTGCCCTTCTCTCTCTTTTTGTTTCATTAAATCTTTCTTAAAAGGTGCTACCCTGAACAGTACTGGAAGTAGGATCTGAGCAATATGGAAGGAATGATCCATGTCTATCATCTATCTTTAAGCAAATAAAGTTGTGAAGTCAGGATTTGTTGGGCTGTAAAAGCAAGCTTCTGTTTATTATTTTAATTCTACAGAACATGGGATTCTGAAATTTGGGGGTGAAGAAACCAGAAAGAAAACACATATGCATTCTCTCCCATCCCTTACCTAGAAATTGAGGAATCCCAAAGTTACACCTGCATGACAAACATTAAAATCTGCCTGCACTTGGAAAATATACAGGTGCAAGGTTGACATTTCTGAATGTGTGCGGTGCAGATGCCAGTACATTTTTCTCCCTCTGGCATGACCATCTTTTATTTGTGCATTTAATGTACTAGAGTATTGTTTTTCTCTTTTTAATCCTTGTAAGCCACCCAGAATCGTTGACAAGTGGGCCTAGAAATTTAGATTACAGACAGTCCTCTACTTACGAACAGGTTACGTACCAAGAAGTTGTTCGTAAGTCCATTCTGTTCACAGGTCCAACCAAGTAAAAAAACAATATGCAACTGTGCTGCCAAGCATATATATGAGATGCACCGTAAATGAACCCTTTCCTGCCTTCTGGGACCTTCTAGGTTGGAGTTGCAGACAGGTTTGTTCATATCAGCAAAAGTTCATAACTCAAAAGTTCATAAGTAAAGAACTGTCCGTATAAATTATAAATAGATCCAGTTCTCAAAGTTCAACCTGGCTACTAGGTGCACTCCATTAACTATTTTTTTCTTCAGCTGCCAGTCATTTCATCTCTAAACACAACTTACTTTCTAGAGAGAAGACAACGCAGGACAAAAATTCTTTAAGAAGCTTTCAGTTTGAGAAACACCAGGCACCAGAGACATCAAACAGACTTTTAGGAATCTCTTTCCTATTCCACCTGGCATACACTAATCCTGTTTTTTTAAGTGGGAGGAAAGTGAGGTAAGAAATGGATTCTTCTAATTGGACTACTTCATGCTTGCATAGCCTTTCTAACTCAACCTTCTTAAAGAGCAGCCTTGGGCTCATTACACAAGCATGGGTTTCTCAGAGAGCTTTTCTACATAGGCTTTCCCTGGTATCTATCTAATTCCTGCTGTACAAACAATGGGAGGGCATGTTTATAAAGTGAGATTAACAGGCACGAAAACTTCTCTGCCTGAAAGGCAAGCTGGAAAAGACAGGGTGTGCCAGGGCAAATGGCTCCACTTCCAGGTGAACCAAAAGTCAAAGCCCAAAGGCTGGTCTAGTTGTGGCACAGCTTCCTACGCAACATTTGTGGCTGAATGAGTCAGTCACAAGCAACTGGATTTGAATGTTCTGACCCAGTGCACAACTCCTCATCTACTCCTACGGGAAGCCTGAGAGCAGAGGAGGAAAATTCAATTATTTGTTCATTACATTTATATCTGAAAGCTCCAAGCAGCTTACACTAGGATCTCTTTTCACTCTAATGCCACAACAGCAAACCTATGACATATGATGGTTGAAAGAGTGGCCCAAAGTCACCAAGAGTTTCAACAGCTGAAGATGGATGTGAACCCAGATCTCCCCAGTCCTAACCCAGTACTGTGACCACCATACCACATTCACTTGGAAGATGAGCTTGCTTCGGGGCACCCCTCCGTAGCAAACTCTAAACCTATCTTACCACATACTGCCCAGTGACAATTTTCAAAATATCTCCCTTCACACCAATTCAACATTCCTGTTTTAACACCTTGATTATTATTGCCTTCACAGGAAAAGTTTCCCAGACTTCTTACAAAACCCATCTTTAAGATGCCCAGTATGACTCATCTTGCAAAATAAATCCACAACAAATTACAGCTCCACAAGAAAAATGTATACCTGCTTACTCACCTGATTTGTCTAAATCAAATCTGATGGCCTAATGCTAAAATAGCACGCACACTCTCTCTAGTTGGAATTGATTCGTGTTCAAGGCAACCAGCCAACTGATTAATTACACGCTAATAATCATTTCACTGTTTCTCTTTTGCTGGGACTTTTCAGCAATTTGACCTTTGTACTAAGCACCTTAGCTAGGTTAGGACCTTACCTAATTAAGGATACAGTACTACAGTTTAATTCCAGAAGCTGACGGGCAACAAATATAATGGAAGCCCACAGCCGTCAACAGTGATCCTGATTCAAGGAATGCCTTATCATAATAAAAACTGAAGGAAGGAAAAATTAGAGACAGCCATAATCAAGAGAGAGCATACTGTGTAACACAGCTCAGGATCCGAAGACAGAGTGCAATCACCACCATAATTTAAACCTTGTGCAAGAAGACCATAGTTCAAATGACAATGTACTCAGCATGGGATTCTCTCTCCCCCCCCGCCCTCTCTCTGGAAGAAGATAGCAAGGTGCAAAAAAGAACATTGTCCACTAGAAAATTCAAGAGATGCAATTTGGCATGGAAGCTACAGACAACTATTAAAGATGCAGTCTCCCTTTATTGACTCCTGAAGCCTTTTCATCCGCATTTAGAACTCACACATAGAAATTTTAATGATGGAAAACAAGAGAAAGGTACAACATCCACAAAATAGGACCACTTTATGAAAAACCAAATGCTTTCCACAACATACTTGCGTACATTACTAAGATGCTGCTGCCTAGAACTGAAAATAGCTTGCCTTTTCACCCAAGATGAAATTGGGGAAACCAGGAAACAGCAACCCCAAACAAGAGGGGAGGGAAACATTTGCTGTACAATGGAATTGCTAGGATCAATTCCATGTTTTCCTACAGCTTGTGAGAATATCATGCCTGTCTGAATGATGCAGCTACACAACTCTTTTCCCCCAGCAGTACAGGAGAAGCATTCATTCTTCACCCAGGCATGCTCTCTAGTATTGGTAAAAGGCAGTTCATATGCTCTAAACACTGCCCCTGCTAACGAGATACTATTTTGCAGAACTATAATTCAGATACACTGAGCAGTTACCAACTACTGCACAACGCAATTCCAGTGGAAGAAATGCCTTAATAATTAACCTAGTCCGTGGTGCCAAAACCTGCAGAAAATCTTCATGAAACCAGCATATAGAGGCAGAAGTCTTCTTTCATTTCACTCTCTCTTCTTTCTCACTTTCACAAACATTTACTATGCATCTAAGTTTAGGAATTGTAAACTATCGCTACTGATGACTTCACATTTCTCTCTCTCTCTCTCCTGTTCTCCACAGGCTGTTTTCCTGCAGGTTTTGGACTATTCCACACCCAATATCATGCAAGCTCCAAAGGTCTATCCCCATAAAAGGAGCAATCAAGATAATCCTAGCTAGTACTCCATGAAACTGACAACCAGACAAGCCAATCACACAATAAATGAAGGTGTTCTTACCAGAGAGCTCCTGCTATGAGAGACATTGTACCTGCATGTCTGCTGGATCATAGTCCAGAAAATCCCACAGATCTTTTATTTTAACAATCCACACATTTCTGTTTAATACTGGCCTTGACTTTGCTGAATGAGTTCTTTTTTGGAAGTAAGGATAGGGATACATTTCTGTAATTTGTGCAGGCAGACTGCTGAAAATCTGGCTGATCTCAAAAGAGCTGAATGGAGTTTGAGCTTCCACACCATTGCTATAGAGCAGTATTTCTCAACCTTGGTGACTTTAAGATGTGTGGTCTTCAATCCCCAGAATTCCCCAGCCAGCATGGCTGGCTGGGGAATTCTGGGAGTTGAAGTCCACACATCTTAAAGTCACCAAGGTTGAGAAACACTGCTATAGAGGGTAAGAGGGCAGACCGAAAGGGAGGGTTGTTGTTAGTTGCCATCGAGTCGTTTATAACTCATGGTGACCCTATGTATGACTTCTGTTGTGAGAGAAGTAGATTGGGGGATAAAAGGGAAAACATGGCAGCAATATTTATTTACTTTTAATGTAATATATTTCTTATCTTTTATCCCCGTCTAATTCAAACCTGAATTAAAATAACAGGGTTGTTTTTCCCACAGTAATTGCAGCAGCTCCTGCTAATTGGCATAGCTGAGTCTTCATATACTGCCATGCCCTCTCCCCTGACTTGTACATCAGTTGATCTCAAGGTTTACAAACGATATGCGAGTCCCATCTGTTCTTATGGCAGAGGGCTCAGGAAATTGCTCTGTGATGTTTGCTGTATATGTTTAAGTTCCAAGAGCTTCCACTCTTTCCCCTTAAATGGAGGGAAATGAGTAGGGAAAAGGGAGAGGCTAGGCAAACAAAAAGTTAGTATCTTTTCTGCACTTCTGCCAGGTGGGACTCAAACTTAGAACTTGCAGCAGAAAAGCCTTTCCCTCCCTTAATAGAACCCAAAAGAACTACAAGCAGGCCATCTGTTCAGGGGTTTATAAGGGTTTGGAGTGCTTCTTCCTTCTTTCCCCCTCTACATGGTCTTCCAAATATTATGATTAGCATAAAAAAAAACCAGAAAGCCTGTTTTCAAGGTTGGCAGATGATTGGCAGATATCCTGGGGTATTCAGGTGTCACTGAGACTATCAAAACCATGCAAAAAGTATGAACCCAATTGCCACTAGCTTCGTATATGCATAGAATATAATAGGACAGCTTCAAAGTGAAGGTCTCGGGCAGAAGATCTATGAATGTTCAGGCCATAGATGTTTCTGCACCTTTTGAAGATTTTCTCAGTGGGTTATTTCTGTCTCCTCCCAGGCTGAGAATTTATGCAATCTGTTCAACTTTGCACTGCTCTAACAGCCACATATCCACTCACACCCACCATTCTATTTAACAGCAGGACAGAATTGCTGGTTTATCTACTAATGTCTACTAATAACAACACAACTTTTCTTTTTCAGTTCTTTATAATTGTGACCATTTTAATACTGCCCTTCTGCCAAAACCATCATGGCAATGTATGAGCAATCAAAATTGAACACTTATAAAAATTATAATAAAACATTTAAAAAGCCACTAAAGCCAATGTAAGAGGTCGTTAAAAATGGTAGTCAACAAATCCTTGAAAGGGAGAGCATTTAATCTTGGCCCAAAACAGCTACCTTTCTCTAAAATCCCACATCTATAGTGATTTCTTTTCCATAGCATCCAGCCATCTATTAGAATGAAGAAGCATTTTAACAGACTTTTAAGAATTAGCTCATGCTGTGATCTTTTCATTGACAGTAATAATAAGGGGGAAAATGTTCTGCTAATGCTCTTGGATTTTCTTTTAAGAGGCTGATACAACAACCTGTAATTTTCATCTATTATAAAACACTACTGCCCAATCCTTTTTGTTGTTTAACTGGAGATGCAGGGTGACTGAATGTGACTGTTCTCTTAAATACATGAATCTTCCCTATGCTGAATCAGACTGTTGGTCCATCAGTCCCACTGTGCATTCTGACTACATTAGCTCTCCGGGAAGATTTTTATTTTTATTCAATTTACATTGCCGCCCATCTCAAACTAGTGACTCTGGGTGGCTAACAATAAAAACAGTCATGATATAAAACAGTGAAAATACAGCCGAGTGATCTAAAAGCCATGGTGTTAACATAACCATGAAACAGGGCCCTTCCCATAAAGATAAAGTGCCATCTGCGTTATTTGGTTATAGAAGCCAGAGAGTGAATTTAACAGCCTTAAATTGTTAGCATGGGATCAGTATCTTGCCAGTAACCCTCAGAGCCATCACAAATCATATTTGTATGTATCTCTCTCTCTGTGTGTGTATAAATCATTTCATTTAAATTTTTTTACCCCAAAATCTTTTAAGGTAAATGCTGGTGTCATATCTTGGATATTCTGAATGAAAAAGAAGTACCCCATCACTTAACAATGGCTGCCTGTAAGGAATATATAAAGGCACTTTATATCAGATCAGACTGCTGATCCATTGGACCCATTTCTCTCTAATGCTGCAACAGGAAGGGATTCTCCTGAATTCTTTATTAATTCTAATACCTGAGATTCTTTAAAGTGGAGATGCCAGTCTACCTGTAGAAACTACATGCAGTCTACCTGCAGAAAATACAACCTCTTGGTGTAGTCTATCCTTCATAGCTCAAGAAATTGTTTTCAAAAAGGAGGTCCAGCAACCATTGCTGGCCATGCAGAAATTCTTCTGTATGACAACCTGCTTATCAATCTACCACACCATGTATGCACGCAACAACTCCATTATTTTCATAAAGAAAAAACGGAAAGCAACGCGAGTTCTCGTGGTATTAGATCCACGAAGATTAGAAACTTGAAAGGAAAGCGAAAATCATATACATGGCCAGATACGCAGAAGCGTCAGGTCCCCAAGGTCTCGGGGAGAAACCTCCCTCCACCCGGACAAATGGTTGGGATCAGTGTGGCTAATACTGACCTCTGACGTCATCAAATGACGCCTCGCGCTTCTCTCTGGACCAGCCTACCCTGCAAGACTGTTGTTCTCAGCGACAGATGTGCAAGTCTTTCTCCTGTCCCCAAAGAGGCCCACCCCGACCTCGCCTCCTCACTGAGACTCTTCCTCTTTGGCCCCGCCCCATCAGCCAAGCATATCGCGAGACCTGCTAAAGCCCACGGGATTCCAATTCTCAGCTCAAGCGTAGCGCCCTCAAACCCCGGCCTTCGAGGGGCAAGTGAGGGCAAGGAGGGAGTACTGGAAAGGGAGAACAAGGACAGTCTTAGGGACGTCCCAGGCGGGGTGGGAACGCGAATACCCGCGATGTAGTTACCTGCTGGCTCCGCCTCAGCATAAACATTCTCGCGAGATCTCAAGCGAGGCTTCCTAAAACGATCTGAGCCTTTTTAAACTCCCCGCCTTCTGGCTTAATTCCCAGCCTACCCCCTCAGGCGAACCTCACAGCAAGCTTTACAGCTTCAAGGCCTCGCGAGATATTGATTCTCTCCCTGTCTCGCCTAAAAGCTAGTTGCCCTGGTAACCGCGTCTGCCTGGTCTTGTGGTTTTTCCCTATTGAGGCTGAAATTGTAATACCAAATATAATTTATCATTAAATGACTAAACATTTATTGTCACAATAGGATTTTAATGTTCCACCTGACATTAGTGTCTTAAGTTGGGTACTTTTAGGAGCAAAGGATCATTACCTTGTGCTGGAGCTTGAGCACCTCAATGATGCCATGAGCTAAACCGTGAAGGGCCACCCAAGACGGGAAGGTCATGACAGAGAGGTCAGACTAAATGCGATCCCTGGGGAAGGTAATGGCAACCCACCCCAGTATTCTTGCCGTGAAAACTAAATGGATCAGTACAACCAGAGATATGTCGGTATACCATCGGAAGATGAGACCCCCAGGTCGGAAGATGGTCAAAATGCTACTGGGGAGAAACAGAGGATGAGTTCAACTAGCCCCAGACGTGATGACGCAGCTAGCTCAAAGCCAAAAGGACGGCTAGCGGCCAACGGTGCTGGTGGTGAACGGCGAATCCGATGTTCTAAGGATCAACACACCATTGGAACCTGGAACATAAGATCTATGAGCCAGGGCAAATTGGATGGGGTTATTGGTGAGATGTCAAGATTAAAGATAGACATTTTGGGCATCAGTGACCTGAATTGGACTGGAATGGGCCACTTCACATCAAATGACCACCAGATCTACTACTGTGGACAAGAGGACCACAGAAGAAATGGAGTAGCCTTCATAATTAATAGTCAAGTGGCTAAAGCAGTACTTGGATACAATCCAAAAAGCGATAGAATGATCTCAATTGGAATTCAGGGCAAGCCATCTAACATCACAGTGATCCAAATATACGCCCCAACCACAGATGCTGAAGAAGCTGAAGTAGAGCAGTTCTATGAGGATCTGCAGCACCTACTGGACAACACGCCTAAAAGAGATGTTATTTTCATCATGGGAGACTGGAATGCTAAGGTGGGCAGTCAAATGACACCTGGAATTACAGGTAAGCATGGCCTGGGAGAACAAAACCAAGCAGGACATAGGCTGATTAGAATTTTGCCAAGACAACTCACTCTGCATAACAAACACTCTCTTCCAACAACCTAAGAGACGGCTTTATACATGGACTTCACCAGATGGACAACACTGAAATCAGATTAACTACATCCTTTGCAGCCAAAGGTGGCGGACATCTATACAGTCGGTAAAAACAAGACCTGGAGCTGACTGTAGTTCCGATCACGAACTTCTTATTGCACAATTGAGGATCAGACTAAAGAGATTAGGGAAGACCCACAGATCAGCTAGATATGAGCTCACTAATATTCCTAAGGAATATGCAGTGGAGGTGAAGAATTGATTTAAGGGACTGGACTTAGTAGATAGGGTCCCAGAAGAACTCTGGACAGAAGTTCGCAACATTGTTCAGGAGGCGGCAACAAAATACATCCCAAAGAAAGAGAAAACCAAGAAGGCAAAGTGGCTGTCTGCTGAGACACTAGAAGTAGCCCAAGAAAGAAGGAAAGCAAAAGGCAACAGTGATAGGGGGAGATATGCCCAATTAAATGCAAAATTCCAGAGGTTAGCCAGAAGAGATAAGGAATTATTTTTAAACAAGCAATGCGCGGAAGTGGAAGAAGACAATAGAATAGGAAGGACAAGAGACCTCTTCCAGAAAATTAGAAACATCAGAGGTAAATTCCAGGCAAAAATGGGTATGATCAAAAACAAAGATGGCAAGGACCTAACAGAAGAAGAAGAGATCAAGAAAAGGTGGCAAGAATATACAGAAGACCTGTATAGGAAGGATAACAATATCGGGGATAGCTTTGACGGTGTGGTCAGTGAGCTAGAGCCAGACATCCTGAAGAATGAGGTTGAATGGGCCTTAAGAAGCATTGCTAATAACAAGGCAGCAGGAGACGACGGCATCCCAGCTGAACTGTTCAAAACCTTGCAAGATGATGCTGTCAAGGTAATCCATGCTATATGCCAGCAAATTTGAAAAACAAGAATGGCCATCAGACTGGAAAAAATCAACTTATATCCCCATACCAAAAAAGGGAAACACTAAAGAATGTTCAAACTATCAAACAGTGGCACTCATTTCACATGCCAGTAAGGTAATGCTCAAGATCTTGCAAGGTAGACTTCAGCAGTTCATGGAGCGAGAATTGCCAGATGTACAAGCTGGGTTTAGAAAAGCAGAGGAACCAGGGACCAAATTGCCAATATCTGCTGGATAATGGAAAAAGCCAGGGAGTTTCAGAAAAACATCTATTTCTGTTTTATTGACTATTCTAAAGCCTTTGACTGTGTGGACCATAACAAATTGTGGCAAGTTCTTAGTGGTATGGGGATACCAAGTCATCTTGTATGCCTCCTGAAGAATCTGTATAACGACCAAGTAGCAACAGTAAGAACAGACCACGGAACAAGGGACTGGTTTAAGATTGGGAAAGGAGTACGGCAGGGCTGTATACTCTCACCCTACCTATTCAACTTGTACGCAGAACACATCATGCGACATGCTGGGCTTGAGGAATCCAAGGCTGGAGTTAAAATCGCTGGAAGAAACATTAACAATCTCAGATATGCAGATGATACCACTTTGATGGCTGAAAGCGAAGAGGAACTGAGGAGCCTTATGATGAAGGTGAAAGAAGAAAGTGCAAAAGCTGGCTTGCAGCTAAACCTCAAAAAAACCAAGATTATGGCAACCAGCTTGATTGATAACTGGCAAATAGAGGGAGAAAATGTAGAAGCAGTGAAAGACTTTGTATTTCTAGGTGCGAAGATTACTGCAGATGCCGACTGCAATCAGGAAATCAGAAGACGCTTAATCCTTGGGAGAAGAGCAATGACAAATCTCGATAAAATAGTTAAGAGCAGAGACATCACACTGACAACAAAGGTCCGCATAGTTAAAGCAATGGTGTTCCCCGTAGTAACATATGGCTCCGAGAGCTGGACCATAAGGAAGGCTGAGAGAAGGAAGATCGATGCTTTGGAGCTGTGGTGTTGGAGGAAACTTCTGAGAGTGCCTTGGACTGCAAGAAGATCAAACCAGTCCATCCTCCAGGAAATAAAGCCAGACTGCTCACTTGAGGGAACGATATTAAAGGCAAAACTGAAGTACTTTGGCCACATAATGAGAAGACAGGACACCCTGGAGAAGATGCTGATGCTAGGGAGAGTGGAGGGCAAAAGGAAGAGGGGCCGACTAAGGGCAAGGTGGATGGATGATATTCTAGAGGTGACGGACTCGTCCCTGGGGGAGCTGGGGGTGTTGACGACCGACAGGAAGCTCTGGCGTGGGCTGGTCCATGAAGTCACGAAGAGTCGGAAGCGACTGAATGAATATACAACAACAACTTTTAGGAGAGAAAAGCTATTTTATTCTTTTATTTATTTTTATTTCTATTTATAGTATTTTTATTGTATTTTATTATTCTGAGGGTTTTAATCATTTGTTGTAAACCGCCCAGAGGCCTCCAACGGGAGGAGATGGGCGGGGATAAATTAGATAAATAAATAAATAAATAAATAAATTTTGCGGTGGGGTTTTATCTGTAGTGAAGACATAACGAAATAAATGTACATATGGCTTAATTTCCCCTTTTATATTTTTTGCTCTCCAGTTGATATCACATCAGATTTTCAGGGAGCACAGCATGACATACAACTGGCCCAAGAGGGCAGGCAAAGGGCTTAATGGCTCTATGGGGTCTGACAGCCAAGGCCTGAAAGGAAGAAACTTGAAGTAATATAAGGAGTAGTACTTTAAAAAGTAAAACAAGTAATGTGTAAATAAACAGGAGACAGAGACTAGTTGCTAATAGGGGAAGCCAGTAATTAGCCCCTCCTTATTCTCTCAAAATCCCTTCATATCTTAAAATTAGATTAGTAGGACTGTTATCTGCAAATTGGTTGTTACTTTACTGCCCCTTGTTTAAATTATAAAGATCAAATTGTGTTTTTTGTACTGCATGTCCAAC
Source organism: Candoia aspera (assembly GCF_035149785.1). Lineage (NCBI taxonomy): Eukaryota > Metazoa > Chordata > Lepidosauria > Squamata > Candoiidae > Candoia > Candoia aspera. Next base: position 330,238,971 of record NC_086153.1, read on the forward strand.
TGACCTCATTATTTACTTACCTTGCCTAACTGAAGATGACAGTATGCTTGTCTAATAATAGGAACACAATTTCCATCAAAATTTGATAATCTTTAAGATGACTCTTCGTTGTTTCTGTTGCTTCATGTAATTGGGGCAATTATACCATTGTTGTAACTATTGTAATTCACTAAGAGAATTGAAATGGAGTATTCTAATCACCTATGTGGTATACTGCCTCACGGTTACCATATTAATGTTTTATTATTTTTATTAATCATGGGTAATGATATTGCAAAGTCTGATTTTCATGCAGACAGTATTTTTCAAGATCGGATTTGCATTCAATTTCGCATGTAATTATTATCTTTTAATTCTCTTGCATGCATGCTTTGGTAATTATTTGTAGTCTAAACAAAAAACAGCAAAATTAAAAGGAAATATATTATTGTAGCTGACTAGCATATTATTTAAAATAAATTCAGAAAGTTTTACTAGTTGTTACTGTTTTGCCTGCAGGGTAGAAAAATTGTATTTAAACAATCAGTGATTACAGGATGAGTATCAGATCAGCCATTCTGGAAGTGTTCAGTGATATGGATAGAAAAGGCATTTAGCACAGTATACCAAAACTGAGTCAATAGGCTAAAATTTAGTGGGTACCGTACAAGTTTTCCTACAGGTGAACAAAGTATATGCATGCACATAAGCAAAAACTGCATACTAAAAGCAGTTTCAGTACAGAGCAATCTTGGCAGAATAGAAGGTGGCCACCCTAAGTACAGAGATGGGATGGCACCTGAGGCAGTGGAGTGGAGGAGGAAGAAAGCAGAACCCATACATTCTGTTAGTAGGGGATGTAAAACCAAGCTAGCCAGGAGATAGGCAAAGATGGATGACCCTCACATTGTGACCCAGGAGTTAGCTACTCACTCAAGCATTGTAGCCCTGTTTTGTTCAGCAGGATTTTGCCACAGAGAGAGCAACAGGTGCCATTAGAGAAGACGCCTAGTGCTAGTTCATGCCCATGCAATGCCTGTGTTCGTTCCTTTGCCTCCAGAGCTTCCTTCTCCCGATCTTTATTCTTACCCTAAAAGAATAGAAAATGCCATAATGTCAAGATCTTGTACAACAATCTACCATCAGAAGTCCATTCACATATTCCTTTTTCAGTTTGGTTCTTGAAAAGCTATTTTACTTGTTTTAGAATATTTGTATTTTTCCCTTTGATCTCTCTAGGGTGTCAGCAGAGAGAAGATTTTCCTGTGACTTTTACTTGCTTGTTCTAATGCAAATTAGGGATTGAATCTGAGACATTCTGTAAGTAAAATGTGTGCTCTACCATTGAGGCATAATTCCTGTTAATTCTTCTTTCTCATGACACCTTGTTTATAAACCTCTGATATAAAACCGTATGTTTGATTCAGTCAAGTGATTTATACGCAACCCTCTCACCTTCTCCTTTTGCCATGAGCCAGTGACACGGTTGCGCAGATTGCTCAGCCGGCGTTTCACCTTAGTGCCCTTCTCAGTTTTGTCATTCCTTGGACTCTCTTCACTCCTGTTGTAGGTAAGTAGGGAAGGAAGGGAAGGGAAGGGAAGGGAAGGAAGGAGTTTAAGTAGAGGAAATTTATTTTAGCTGATTTAATTTCCATGCCCTCAGTTCAAACAGCTTCCAAAACTGTTAACAGAATATAAATACACTATATTTCAACCAATAGAAATGACAGGCAGATAAAAGCAAATTAGTAAATAAGAGAGAGCTAAATCCACCCAGTCTAAAATTAAAACATCTAAAAAAGGCCTTGGAAAATAAGGTCTTTACTTGGTGCCAAAACCATAATGTGGGCAACCGGCAGAGCTCCATTGGAATGGTTTTCTAAAGGTAAGATGTCACAAATAAAAGGACTCCGAGGTTAATTGAATACAATTTGTATGTATGTATGTATGTATGTATGTATTTTATTAGATTTGGCACCATCTGACTCCAGAGCAACTCTGGTGGCTCACAGTCCTATATATACTGTGTGGGTGTGGATGTGTGTAAAACAAAACCATGCAAAAGAAGAGCCAGACTAGAAAAGAATGAAAAGAACAGGATGGCAAATCTGGCAGACTACACAGAACATAAACTACCCATTGGGGGAGCTCCAGCTACCTTAGCCCAAGGCCTGGGAGGACAGTCTTTAAGGCCCTCTGGAGCACAACCAGAGTGGGAGCCTTAGGCTAGAGGGCAGGTGGTGCAGCAAAGAAGGTGCACTTCCTGGGTTCTGATGGATGACACTGCTTAATCAAAAGAACCCAGAGCACACCAACCCTGTCAGCTTGTATCAGCCAAGCAGATAGCACTAGAGATAGGGGGTCCCTCAGATACCAGGCCCCATGCCATGTAGAGCTTTATAGGTGATAACCTGTAATGGGCAGAAGGAATAACCTTGAGGAACAGGAGGAAGAGCTGCAACCAAGACAATGGTCAGATAAAAGAAATCTGAATCTGAGCAGAAATGTAAATAAAAGTAGTATTAGCTTGCGTGTCTTTGGTTTTCAAGTTTCGTCTACCTTGGAGGGCTGACATAACCAGCACCTTGAATCACACCTGGGAGATAAGTGGCAACCAGTGCAGCTGTTGGTGCAGAAGTGTCACATGGGCATGCCAAGGCATACTTGTAACTGCACATTCTGTTGCATTCTGGACAAGTCAAGCCATGAGGGGACTAGGCATGAGTGACATGCAGTACATCATCAACTTCCAGAAGCTGTGACGGAAACTTTGGCTAGCGTCACATTTATCAGTCACATCCTGACCACAGCATTATGAGAAGCACAGTATAGTTTTCTCTAAATAACTAGCCGCAGTATCTCCAGGAAAGCTTTAGCATGTTTATTAAGAGTTTATTAAAACTCCCCCCCTTTTGGGAGAGATGGGCGGTAATAGAAATTTGAAAAACAAACAAACAAATAAAGAGGTCCCACTAGGAGTAGGCAATTCCTTTACCTAGAGATTTAATTCAGCTGGATGCTGGATTAGGATGCTTACTAAGAAACCGTAATCTTTTTTTTTCTTCCTTTTAATTGGTTTTATTGTAATGTCTTTGCTTTGATTGTTGTGAGCCGCCCAGAGTCGTTGGGAGTCAGGCGGCATACAAGTTTAATAATTAATAGATAAATCCTGTGAGCAGAGTTGGGCTGAGAGAAAAACCGACCCAAAGTCACCCAGCCAGCTTTCATGCCTGTGGAAGAACTAGAACAGTCTCCTGGTTTCTAGTTCAGCACTTCAACCACTAAACTAAACTGGCTCCAAAGCTCCTTAACCATCACACCAAAGAAACGCAAAGGTACAGAACTGATCCCATATCTCCATGAGCACTGTCATCGTATGTTCAGTACTACTCCTCATTCCTGTTGTATCATAGCAGAGTTGGAAACAAAAATCTAATATTATGTACATAAATACAGAGGTCACTTACTCATTAGACAGGAATTCAAACCAGGTCAGGTTTTGCTGGGCTTCACTTTTACCTTCAGGTGTGCACAGCACCTGCTTAGCACTGGCAAGGAGACACAGTAAGAAGAAAGGCATTAAAGGCAGCCCCAAAAGTTAAGGACAATATAAACTACACGATGCAGCAAACTGCTGATCTAAATAGTAAGGATATCCAATAGCATAGGAACCACTACCACTTTTCTACTACTGTATTACTTAATGCCATGATACAATGACACTTGGGTGATATGAATACTTCTAAATCATTTTTAAAAGGAAGAACAGGTAAAATGCTATAGTGTATTGCCTTGCATCTGTAAACTTTTAAATACCAGTCCTCCAGCCTAAGGTTTGGAAATAAGAAGGATACATAGCCAAATATGGTGTTGCTAAAAAGATCTTTCCAGAATAGCCTATTTTTGCTGAACCCTCTCTATTAAGATTTCTTGAATGTTTTTCCAGCAGAATACCATCACCTACAGGAACCACTGGACAAACCAGGCAATAGTTATCTAGAGAAAGGGATAATAGATGCCACTTTGGCATGACGATGGCCAACACGTACCCATGATACTGTGCCAGCTCCTTCAGCACCTCCTGAACCATTAGCCTGTTAGAAAATATAATTAAATCAGATACGCTTGTAAGAGGAATTCCCTGCCTCTCTGCTAAAGGGTTAATTCAAGCAGGAATTAATGCTACTAAAGTATTCCCACTTCCCAGATGGCATCTTCCTCCAAGTGCTCCAAAATTTGAACGAACAGCCAAGAATATTTTTTCATTTATTTTTTAGATTTCTACCCAAAATGCTTTGCTCCCAAAGCAATACATGTAAAAATACTCGGGATTCATCTGAGTAGAAAATGTTTCTTAAATTATCAGTTAAATACAATATCCCTGAACTGGATAAATGCTAGAACAATGAGCAGGATTTCTATAGATCACAGACAGAAGAGATTTAGGTTCTCAAGGGCAAGAAGGATGCTGTTTCTATCCAGGCACTTACACTTGTTCTGGGGCTACATGGTCCTTTTGAATCATGTCCAACACAGGTGGCACAATCCCTAAAATGCAATTTTAAAAAGATTGGGATATGAAAGAAAACCATATTAACATTCTTCAGTTCTCTAGATGAGTTCCCACATAGTTTGAAACCAGGAGTTCTTAAGCATTATTTTTTGAATAAACCATAATATTCTGGTTCATGCATAACATTAAACTATAATGTGTGGGTTCAGATATCACACTAAGCTAAAGCCAAACCCCACTACAACTTCATATTATGGTTAACTAGTCTCCTTAACTAGTCTCCAAGGGAAGCTGGAAACAAAAAAAAATGGCACATTCGCCCCATTGCCAAAGACAAAAGACTTCTTCTCTTGGTTGCAGTCCCCTCAATTGTAGAATAAAACTATTTTTTGAACAAGTTAGAAATGAAATGTAGGTGACTGCTATCATACCTATTTGTAGGGATATTTATGTTCTGAGTTTATTCTTTAAAATACATTATTTCTAATATTTTTGTGTGATGATAGCAGTGAGATATGAACTCTTACCAGTGGACAGACATTAAATTATACTTAATATCTCAGCAACTTATTTACTGTCCTTTTTTAGAAAATAGAACAACTTTGAATTTAAAACTTGTTCTTACTTTGTAGCTAAAGAGTTCACGTAGCTAAGAGTTCAGCTAAAGATGAACAAGAGTTCATCTTGTACAAAGCATGCAAAGTATTCAATGTTTAATTTGTTTCTTCCCTCCAATTATTTCTGGTGGCTTAATCATTTCTAGAAGTTCACTGTGCCTCAGATTGACAGCTCCAGGTCAAGAGATGTCCCTATACTGAGAGGTATTTCATCAAGAGCCATGTTCCCATCATATGTCTGCATCTGATAGAATCTATCTTTTCCAGAAAACTTGTGAACTAGCAATTGAATAGGGCTACCAACCCACTGAGATTGGAAGTGAGACCTCCAGGTTTTGGGATATATGTTGAGAGGGGACGCTGCCACAGGAACATGGGACAGAAGTGGACCTCAGCTGCTTCCCACTGTTGTCAATATCCTAAAAAAGAGATAGCAACCCATTAGCACTGCTCCCTTTGGCCTTGAACATATTTCCATTAAGAGCATAGTAACAGTACTGCTGAACCTGTTTCGCCCATCACCCTGTTCCCACCATGGAACTAACTGTCCAAATGGGAAGCCCACAAGCAGAACATACAATCTTCTTGTTCATGTTCCCCTGCAACTGGTTTTGGAAGCCTACTGTCTCTTATATGGGAATGGATATCTCTCTGTCATGCCTGGTAGACACTGACTAATAACCATCCAAGTTGCTACTTATTAACCATTACCATAATCAATATAGTCAGAAAAGCAGCCATATCTCACCATACTCCAAGAAATGCATCATTGCCAGCTCCACAAAAGCACTCTGGAATATCAAAAGCCTGTCTCCCCCTCCCATTTAAGTTTGTACTTCACAGAAGTTCAGTTTTATCATCCTAGGCAAAAATATTATTCGGTCCACTTCCTCAACTTTATTTACTTAACTAAACACAAAATGAAAAACAGCATACAGCCATAAAGTGTAAATAGTTGTTTATGTCTTTCTGGATTGATTGATTGATTGATTGTATTTTTATACTGCCCATCAAAGCGACTCTGGGCAGTTTACAAAAGATTGGAGCTGGTTTATCTGAAAGAGCATCTCTTCCCATGTATACTAGGTAGTGCAGTGCTTTAGATTCAGTTCTGAAAAAATGCCTTAGAGCGCACAGATGTGCAAGCATAATACTTAATTAGGACTCACTAAAGCATTTATGTCCTGGAAAGAGACATGACTGCTTCTAGAAGTCACTGAAGTTCTTGCACACTCTGAAGTATTTTTTGGAATTGAACATGAAGCATTGCACTGTACAACTGTAAGATATGCCCGAAGTCATTTTCTAAGGCCATGCTTGGTCATCTCCAACAAATGAGTAAGAGATTAGAGAAGCTTTTTCAGTAGTTTCATAGAATGAACTCCCACAAAAAGCTAGCTTGATACCTTCATTGTTCTAGTTCTTTCAGTTTTTTAAAAAATATAAATTATTCTTTTCTGATTTTGGTTTTATGCTGTGGCAGTTTTAATTTGCTTTAGATTTTATCAAATGTCTATATTTTATTATTTAATCTTTATTTGTGAACTAGCCAAAACATTGGCTATAGGGTGCTAGAGAATTATACTAATTAAATTAAGATATTGATTGACTGATACATTGAATATGTGCCATCAAGTCAGTTAAGATTCTTAGCAACCACATAGATAGATTTGCTCTGTCTCCAGCCTGGTCTTCCAACAGTGTACTCATTGCTGCTGTAATTTAGTCCATCAACCTTGCTCTTGGTCATCCTGTTCTTCTCTTTCCTTCCATCTACCTAGCATTATAGACTTCTCCAGAGAGTTGGATCTTCACACAATGTGGCCAAAGTTGGGTAATTTGAGCCTAGTTATTTGTGCCTTGAGTGAGAACTCTGGACTGATTTGTTCAATGATCCATTTGTTTGTTTTCTTGGCTATCCATGATATTCTCAGTAGTCTTCTCCAACATGAAAGTTCCAAAGCATCAATACTTTTTCTATCCTCCTTTTTCAAAGTCCAACTTTTGCAGGGAAATCACAGGGAAAATCACTGCCCACACAGTTCTAATCTTTGTAGATGTACAGTAGACCCATCCCAGCATCTGAATATCTTGTCCAAGGCCACCATTGCTGCTCTATCAAGTGCTAGCCTGCACTTATATCTTGACTGCTAGTTCCTTACTACTGATACTTGATCCTAAAAGGCAGAAGCTATCCACCACTTCAGTTTCTTCATTATCAGTTCTAAGGCTGGTTGCTGTACCTGATGTCATTGGTTCATCTTCTTTCACTATGCTCCTTGATTTTCATTACTAGAGCTTTGAGATCATTTGCATTTTAGCTCTCAGGATAGTGTCATCAGCATAATGCAGGTGATTGATGTTTCTTCCTCCAATTTTAAAACTGCACTCATCTTCTTCCTATCCAGCTTCCCTCAATGAATATTTAGTATATACAGTAGGTTGAATAAATAAAGGAAGAGTATACAGCCTTGTCTCAGTCCTTTGCCAAACTAGAGCCAGTCTGTTTCACCATAGTACCTCTGGATGTGGCTTCCTGACCTGTGTATAGATTTTGCATGAGGAGAATGAGAAGTTCTGGGATTCCCGTTTTGCTAAGCACATTCCACAGCTTGACATGATCAACACAAAGGCCTTTCTATAATCAGTGAAGCATATTTTGATTTCTCTTTTGATTTCTTTTTTGTATTCTTTGATTTTTCTCAATTATCCAGGTGCATCAACAATAAAGTCTCAACCTTTCCTAAATCCAGCTTGGACATGTGCAATCTCCATTTCCATGTAGGGTTCTAATCTGCACTGGATGATCCTAAGCATTATTTTGCTAGCAAGTAAAATTGTATGATAGTTTGCACACTCTGTTAAGTCTCCTTTCTTTGGTATTGATATGTAGACTGACTGCTTCCAATCTCTTGGCCATTGTGTCATTCTCCAAATTTGCTGGCATAGTTTAGTTAGAACCTTTACAGATTCATCTTCTATTTCTTGCCATATTTCTGCAGCTATTCCACAATTCCTGTAGCCTTCCAACTTGGTAATGACTAGAGTGCTGATCTAACTTCATCATCTAATACTAGAGGTTCTTGTAAGTAGGAATATTTTCTAAGATATCTTGAACATTGACATCTCTACTGTACAGAATTTCAGTATACTTCTTCCACTTTGTTTTATCTTCTTGGAATTAGTTACTATCTGTCCATTGGTGTCCTTTAGCATACCAATTTGAGGTTGGAACCTCCTTCTGAGTTCAGAGATCTTTGGAAGACTTTCCTTGTTTTTCAGTGTCCATTTCCATCTTCAGTATTTTACAGATGTTATAATACTGTTTTTTGTGTCTTCTAACAGCTGTCTTAAGATTTTTTGTCAAGATTCTTCCTGAGATCTTTGTCTTTCTTGGCTCTGGCTTCAGTTCTCTTCTTAGCAATTTTCATCATCTGTTCTAACAACCAGTTTGGTTCTTCTTTTGTTTGGTCTTCTCATAGCAACTTCCTTAACTTAATTCCGCAATCCCTCTGTTCTCTATCAATGAGTTTCAGGACTTCAAAGTGATTTGTGATGGGTCAAGATACAGTCAAGATCATATTGTGGAAACTGGCTGGCTTTCTTCTTTCACTTTAGCTTAACTTGGAAGTTGAACACGAGTAGTTCAGGATCTGTTCCACAGTCAGCCCCTGGCCCCATCTTTGCTTAAGATGATGTAATGCTAACATATTTATTAATCCCAGGGACACTCTGCTCATTTTATCCTTTTAGCACAGGAGTAGGCAGCCCCCATTTTGCAGCTACTAGAACACCCCTCAGATTTAGCAGCAAACCATCAATTTTTGGCAGCATGATTTCCAGTTTGTTGCCTAAAAAGATGAAAAATAGGTTGTTAAACCTCTGCAAAGTTTAACACACCTATTTTACATTTAAACCACCCAACCCTTTCTCCCAAAGTGTCTTCTGGGCTGCCAGATTGCCCCAGTTACCTCCATCTGCAGCCTTTGAAGACCAGCTGATCTTGCACCCATTTATTGATTCTATGCTTAAGGTTGCAAGTATTCACTTGATGTATTTTTATAGCATCCAGGGGATTCTGAAGGAGGAGATGGCAGTGTTACTGGTACATGCTTTGGTTGTCTTACAAATAATTATTGTATTTGAGGGGGATGCATTTATTTATTTACAACCTAAATTATTGTAATTGTGATGGAATGTCACCCTGAAGAGGGGGGTGATGTAATGGAGCTCGGAGCTGAGGGGGGAGAAAGAGCATTCCAGGCTGATAAACATTCTCACAGCTTGCACAGCTTGGAGAATGGGGGGTTGGGGGGAGGAAGAAAGTCAGACTAGCACCACCCTAGATTTCCCAAGAGTATTTTTCCCTTTAGCTCAGTTAAGAGCTTTAGTCTGGCAAGATTCTGTATATGGTAGAAAACAATAAAGGAACTAGAGTTGCAGTCTGGCTCAGCATGGTTTTCTTCGCCAATTACCTTGACAATAATAGCCTCCTGGCAGGGATTCCCGATTCATCTCTTCATCTCCTGATCTTAGTCCAGAATAGTGCCCTTCTGGTAACCAATGCAGCTCAAAGAGCAGAGGTATAACTTGTGTCCTTCTAGGGGCATAACTGCCCATGATGCTGCATTTTGCACCAGCTGAAGCTTCCAGATACTCTTCAAGGGCAGCCCCATGTACACTGTGTTACAATAATCCATTCGGGATGTGACCAGGGCATGAGTAACTGTGAGCAGAGCCTCACAATCCAGGAACAGGCTAAACTGGCACACAATACAAAGTTGTACAAAGACCCTCCTGGCCACAACTGCTACCTGCTCCTTAAGCAGGAGTTGTGAGTCCAGAAGCACCTCCAATTGTGCACTGGCTGTTTGGGGCAGTGCCACCCCATCCAGTACCAAAGATGGTTAAAGTCCCAGATTCAGATGGCAAAGCCATTCAGTCTTGCCAGGATTCAGTTGAAACCTGTTTTTCCCCATCCAGGCCCCCCACAGCCTCCAGGCACTAGACAGGACATCCTGTCTTTGGCTTTGGTTTCCAGGTTCCAGGCCTTGAGGGATCTGATCCCATAACTCTGAAATCAGCTGTTTGTTGCTGTGAAAATTTGATGACTTTTAAAAGAAGTTTGCATACCTTTTTACTTAAGAGAGGGTTGATTGTTCCACCCTACCTATATGTAGCTGGTGCTTCCAGATTAACAACTGTTTTAAATTATATACACTCAGTACTATTTCAGGGCATTGTTTTAAATGTATCACTGTTGGTTGGTTGCTTTCATGTTAAAATTAGGTTACTGGGGTCTGATTGGATTGATTTATAATATTGTGTTGTTGGGGTTTTTTATTTGTTCTGTTTTGTTTAGTACCACCCTGCAACTTTATGATGCTGGGAAAAAAATGAGGTCCCCAATCAAAAATAAATTGGTGCTCTCTGTTTCACATAACAGATTAGGTTGGTTCATTGATGTATCTAGCCCTGTATTGTCTTCTCCACTGACAGTACTTTTACTTATCAGTCAGGCAAAGGCCCTTTGTTACTTGCTAACTAATCCTTATCTGGAGATGCAGAAGATTAAACCTGGGACTTTCTGCACTAAGCTTTAGTATCTTCCTTTAAAGTTTATGTTCCCAGTTCTGAGTTCCTCATATACATAAATATACTGTGGTAGGGCCTCAGGCCATAGTGTGTAACTAGTTGCTTGTTTTTAGAGGACATGGAGGCACTTGCAGCAGTTGACTAAAGCAACAGCTGGTCTGGCCATGCTCTCATCACCATGTTAGGTGGATGCCACATCCAGTCCATTCCACAGGACAGCAAACCAAACAGCCAAGACTCACCACATTCCCAGGCTTTTCCACAAGGTCCAGGTTTTGGCGCAAAGGCTCAGCCTCCACTTTGATCACATTGCCACCACTCCAGGTTTCTAGCCCTGCCCAGGACAGAGGTGGGGAGAAATTAGGAAGGCTCTTCTCCTTTTCTTCCTCCCTTTCTGTGTCACTCCCTAGCTCTGATGCATCCAGGCTGAACCTGATGGGGAATAAAATTGGATCACAGCAGAAGAAACATTTCAAGGATGCAACAGTCTTAACTCTACCAGATATAAAACACTTTTAAGGGTTTTTGGGGGGGTACTGTTGCTTTAAAATGCAATCCAACAATGCTACAGCAGAGGGTTAAACTTATTCAAAAACTAGAAAATGCAAATATCATATATGAGGTTGTGGTTGGCAATCTTAAACCTCTGGTGTGTAAATCATGGCAGGGGAAAAAGACTGAACCCAGAATTTCATGGTTTAACCACGAATGTAAATATGAAAGAAAGGAACTGACTAGATTAGTCAGACAAATTAAGAAGGATAAATCATTTGACAGGGTAGAGGCAGTGAGGGATAAATGCTGAAAATATCAAGCACTGATAGGGAGGAGTAAAGAAGATTACTATAAAAACCAGTGGCAAGAATTAAGACTGGCATGTTTACAAAAAAATGCAGAACTATGTATTTATTTATTTGTCATATTTTTATCACCACCCATCTTCCCCACAAGCAGGGACCCTGGGTGGTTCACAATAAAAAATTAAGTATTCCAGGAACCCCATTTAAAGCAAGCGGGGGAAATAGATTCTATGTTGATGTGTTTTGATTAAGTGCAATTTATTTTTTAATGCTTTATTTCTTAGATTATTATAATTAATATTATTATTGTAATAATATCCTGAACAACTTTGAAAATTCATTAATTACAAAAAGGAAAGAGAAGAAACATTTTAGTCCTCAAGGATACTGTCTGAGAATCCTGGTGGGTGGGAAAGTTAAGCTAAGCAGGTATATTGTCCTAACAGTCAGAAATCACGCTGAGACGAGGAGTAGGTCTCTAGTGTTTATTAATGCTACATTAGACAGAAAATCCTAACAAACTGAAGAAGCGTGGGAAAAACCCAGACAGATAAAGCCCGAAAGTTAGGGCGGGCCTGATCTGTGTCTCTTTGAATGGCTGCTTAATTCCTCAGTACTACGCATGCGTTTTCCCCCCTGGATAGAGGCCCCCTCCTGCTCACCATCAGTACTCATGACATATATTATGGATTAAGCTAATGTTTAGTTTATTATATTTTTGTTTACATAACATTTCAATCTTGACATTTAATGTATCTGCTTCACCCAGTATGGCTTCACACACCTATTAATGTATTCATCCTTAGCTGCTCCCTCCTGTTTGCAAATAAAGCTCTTAAAGTTTGAAGCAAAATTATTGCACGCACACTTCGTATGTAACTATAAGCTTCTTCTTTTGCATTGCTTAAGTTGAGTAAAGATGCAAAGTTCCCTGCCTGCACTATTTTGCACTGCCTTTATAGCACATTCACATGAGTAATTAGGGGGCTGTTGGGACACCAAATGAGAATTAATGTTTTTAGCATGTTCTTCTTGCAAGTAGTGTAAGAGCATGTTATTTATATTTTTTTCTTAAAGAGCATCTTTTGTGAGTTGATGGAGGAGTTCAAGAGAAAGGGAGTCCCAAAACAGAAGCTGCTCTTAAAAACTGGTCTCAGCGTTAATGGGAGAAAACAACTAGATAAGGCAATGTTTCTCAACCTTGAGGCAGCATTTCTCAACCTTGGCCACTTTAAGATGTGTGGACTTCAACTCCCAGAATTCCCCAGCCAGCTGGGAGTTGAAGTCCACACATCTTAAAGTGGCCAAGGTTGAGAAACACTGAGATAGGGTAACGAAACAGTGTGTTGCTTCTGCTAGCCTGGATGCACAGATGTGATCTCTGCTGATGCTTTGTGAGATTAGTGGGGAGGAACAACTCCAAAACTTGATTAGCAAATTTTTCCTGTTTTCTATACTTGGCAAAAGTCTGCATAGCCACAGGAGAAGTCCAGTGCCTGTTCAGTTATGACAGAAAGCTTTGCCAAGATCCCAAGAGGAGATAATTCCCCAGGCACCTTATAAGGAGGAGAGAGTTAAAAATAGCCCCCCTTCTGGCAGTGCTGTAAAATCAATATTGCTTGTTCAGAGTTGGCAGTGATATAGGGAGACATCTACCTCATGAGATCTGTACAGCTGCGTCCTTAAAAAGGAATGCCCAGCATTAGTTGCACACCCCATCCAACAAATATTATTCTCATTCATCACCTGACAGCTTTTCCTCTTTATAGCAGTGACAGCAATTCTGAATTTTAAGATGGCCCCTTTTCCTTTTGAAAGCCATATTCCAAATATCTGTCCCTTGAGTTAGTTCTCAGCCTTGGCCCTTTTAAGACGTGTGGACTTCAGCTCCCAGCATTCCCCAGCCAGCATGGGGTGCTGGCTGGGGAATTCTGGGAGCTGAAGTCCACACATCTTAAATTGGCTAAGGTTGAGAAACACCAGGATAGGTGAATCAAAGGGAAGTCTTTCAAAATATGAGTTCTCAGGTTAAAGGGAGAACTGTCTGCAAATTCTGCAAGTTTATTAATATAAACTCTGCAAACCCACTAGGTTCATTTCCTCACTAACAACTTATAGCGTAGTATCATCCAGCCGTTGTGGAAGTGATATAAAGCCTGTCCACATTACTGTTATTTTGGCACAGCAATAGTTGGATAACTTTAGAAGATGCTGTAAATCCCTCAGGCAGAAATTAACTTGGATTATAATTGCAGAACACATTTGTATCCTTTGTTACATTTATTCTTTTTATTTTTTAGATTTTTTTATCCCACCTTTATTATTGTTTTGTAAATAACTCAAGGTGGCAAACATACCTAATACCTCCTCCTATTTATATGCTAGGATTAAATCAACACAAGGAACGGAGTGACTGGCACAATATCACCCAATGCGCTACATGACTAAGGGAGTTTTAAACCCAGGTCTCCATGGTTCTTATATCCGATACCAGTAACGGACAGTTATTCTCTCCAAACCATCAGAGAACTAGATTCAGTTCTCTGCTCAGTGATGAAGTATGAGTGATGTAAGAACATGTCATTCAAGCAATGTAACACATATCACACTTGGCATAATCCAGCATCTCCCAGCATGAACATGATCATGAATGGTACATTTGGAAAGCACCAAGCTGCAGAAGCCTGCCACCCATTAAAATGGGTCTTGTGATGACTTAAGAACAAAAAGACTATGGGTGCCACAAGATCTTTTTGGGGATTTGTTGTAATAGATATAAAGTGAGACTCAGGTACTGGGAAACTGAAAGAGAATAGTTGGTGTGTATGGGTTTTTAATTAATTAATTAATTAATTAATTAGTTTCTATCCCACCTTTATTATTTTTATAAATAACAAGGTGGGGATCATACCTAATACTCCTTCCTCCTCCTATTTTCACCACAACACCACCCCTGTGAGGTGGGTTGGGCTGAGAGAGAGGGGCTGGGCCAAGGTCACCCAGCCAGCTTTCATGCCTAAGGCGGGACTAGAACTCTCAGGCTCTGGTTTCTAGCCTGTTGCCTTAACCACTAGACCAAACTGGCTGTCTCTATGTGTTCTCTTCTCTGTTTTCTGTATGTGTTAGAGAAACACAAAGGGGTGATGTTTATATGTCTAAATGCTCATTACTGTGTGCATGTGATCAAGTGCCAATGGAGTTGTATAGAGTCTTTTGAAATAATCATAAGAATAAGATAATTTCAGAAAATGTCTTGCTTTATCATTCTATGCCCTCAAAAACAGTATTTGGAATATGAAAGGCCTTATTCCAGTCTGAAAAAGAGGTTGGAAATATGACTGGCAGGGGTACATATATATATATATATATATATATGTGTGTGTGTGTGTGTTTTATTGAAAGTATTTTTCTTTAATCCATGGATCCCACATTGGCTACTTGACACTCTATTTTGCCTGAGAAGTAGCAGCATCTTAGTAGCAGCTCAGAAGAAAAATAAACACAGCTTCCCACACTCCAGAAAATCTTGCACAATAGGGCAAAGCTGAGACATCAGTATGAAAACCTTCTAAACATATGTAAAACATATTCCTCATACCTGAATAATTGCCCAAATTGCAGACAAGCTAGTATTTGCGGCTGTTACCTCTTCAAAGTATTTCATACACATTCTTAATGGTTGCTTAAGTTAGGTAACTGTAATCTCATTATTGCATATGAAAAAGCAGAGAGAAGTCCAAAGAAGAGACAAAATCTGAATGGGGGGATGTTTAGCTTTACTCGGGTTCCTCCAACATCGATCTTTTCAACCTTCCCATTCCCAAGACAGACTTACCTACGCTGGGCATCTGTTGGAGACTGAGGAGTTTCCCAGCTATGCCGCCGTGAGGTAGACATAGACCTGACCAAGACTGGAAAGGCTTCCTCACCATGCAGTAGCTGTTCCTGCTCTCCTTCAACAGAGCATCCCTGGTTCCCAGAACTGCACGAACAAGCACAGACCTCATCCAGATAGTGATGTGCCATCTCAAAACTGGGAGCTGCATCCGGACTCCGAATACAGGTGAGTGTCTCCTCACAGCCCCTGGAGTTCTTTGCTGATGAGCAAAAACCAGGCGTTTCTTGTGATGTCCAGTCAAGTTGCAATGCTATGTGACTCCCCGTCTCTGTAGGTCCAGCAAATTCCAGATCCTTATAATACTCTGATCCCTGGAGAGCAGGGTCTATGGAGAGGAGATCTTCTGTGCTGCTGTTGACAGTACATGGATGTGTGTCCTGTTCTGGAGAAGAGGCATCTTCCTGCCAAGGGAGGGAGGGAGGGCATAAACAAACGAACAAATATTATGCCAAGGGAGGTAAGCATGGATAGAGACACACACACACACAGAGTTTAGTGTAGCTATTAAGCTGTTGGGCTAGAAACGGGAAGGTGTGAGTTCTAGTCCTCCTTTAGGCATGAAAGCCGGCTGGGTGGCTTTGGGCCAGTCACTCACTCTCGGCTCAGCCCTACTTGCTGGCTGTGGTTGTGGGGAAAATGGGAGGTAGGAGCACTACCTTGAATTGTACAAAATAAAAGTGGGATATAAATATAATAATAATAAATAAGCAACCGTTGTATTAAACAGAGGAGGCAATTCTTTCTTCTGAGGGCATTTTTTTCTATTATGCAACATCATAGGAAGCCTATCTGAATACAATTTAGTGCACCACAGATTGAATTTGGACATCACGCTAACCCATAAAGTGACCTGTGTATATTTGGCTTAGTATATGGTAAGAAACCAGACACTATGGTTTGATTCATAGATCGTGGTTTATAGTCCAGCATGGGTGAATCCAGCTATTTGTGGCTTAATCAACAAATCATGGTTAGCAAACCATGGCTTAGAGCAATATGCTGCATGCAGCCAGAAAGCCGAAGATAAGATTTAAAACAAACAAAAATGGTAAATGTGGCTTTTTCTTGTTTGGACTTGGAGGATTTCAGATGGTACTCTTGCCTCACTTGTGAAAATGTTTCCAAATGGAGCTTCTCCAGACCCATTTAGGAAGGTATTTGGATAGACTGAAAACTGGGTAATTGGGATAAAATTACATAAGATACAAAAGAGTGCAAGGATGGTTATGCACACCAGTCAGTTTCCTTAAAGAAAGCACACATACACAAACCTCTGACAAGTTCTTAGTCTGTATCTTTTAAATCACAGCCCTGCTATCTGGGATTAATGCTTGAATCTTCTGCATACTAAAAAAAAAAACCCTCTCTGGGTTAACATCTTTTTAAACTGCCTTTTGTTGTGTCTTATCCACAGTCCATTTGCCTTCTCAGTATTAGCTAGTCTGATTCTCCAGGTCAGCACATCTAGAGCAGAGAAAGATCTTTTCACACTATTGCGTCCAACTCCCTGTCTTACTAGAGATGCCGGGGAATTAGTTAGTGACTTTCTGCACACCGGATTCATACTCTGCCACTGAATTCTGGAGCTTTTCTCAGGACAACGTGCACAGCAGCCAGAGACATTTTCAAATCAAGAGGTTCACAAACAAAATTTCCAGTGCTGAAAATGCTCCAGCATTTTCCGGCATGCTTCAGATGCACATAAGAGCAGGTGCTCCACAAAACTGTTCCACCCCATGGGAAATCACTCACAGATCAGGAAGGAGAAAATTCATGGCTCATGGAAGTTGACTGAAGTTCTGACTGAGGTGGGAACTTCAGGGCTTTTTGGGATTACCATCTTGAGGGGGATGTTCCTCTAATGCAATGTAGTTGCATAGAAAAATGGTTCCCCAAACAAATACATACCAGTAGAAGGATCCAAAGCTTGAATCGCTTT
The DNA here is from genome assembly GCF_035149785.1 of Candoia aspera. Lineage (NCBI taxonomy): Eukaryota > Metazoa > Chordata > Lepidosauria > Squamata > Candoiidae > Candoia > Candoia aspera. Next base: position 330,256,312 of record NC_086153.1, read on the forward strand.
CCTAAGCACCTGGTTTTATCTGGGCAGGGAGTAGTGCAGACCTAGGTTACTCTCTTCCTCCAAGCACAAAATTCGGTTTTCCTCTCAGTTAGCAGGCAGCAGTTGTAGCAGATCCAGTTCAGAGTTACTCACCCTCTCCTCTGTCATGCTGCCAAAGAAGACCTCATCCTCGGCAATCAAGGACGGAGACAAAGTGTTTGGGCTGTTATACCCTGAGGTGGGGTCAGTGCGACTGCTGGGGAAACCTCGTGTGGTTTGCTTGCCCTCTGACCCTGAGTGAAAGGAGCAGAAAGAGCCAGTTACAAGGCAGAAAGGTGCTGAGCTGGAGGAGGAAGCAGCCACGTACGTCTCCACCAGCTGAAGGATACAGAACAGCCACAACAGCGTAGGACAGTGTTTCTCAACCTTGGCCACTTTAAGCTGTGTGGACTTCAACTCCCAGAATTCCCTAGCCAGCATGGCTGGCTGGGGAATTCTGGGAGTTGAAGTCCACACAGCTTAAAGTGGCCAAGGTTGAGAAATACTGACTTAGATAATGGTATTAACAGCAATTTTGGTCCTGAAAGCTAAGAATGAACCAGGTTCAGAGGAACTATAGTACTAAAATGAATGCTCAGAGTAGGCCTGGCTATAATGCTTCTCTTGGAGGCACCCAGGAAGGACCTGGCAGGTTGACTATTGGAAATAGTCATGTCTTGCACACCTACCCCTGGTGTAGGAGAAGCACAACGTTTGCCTTTACTCTTCCTACAGGATCCATCTGATTCCACATTTCATTGTAGGTCTTTTGCTTAGCATGCTGTACTAAAATCTAGATTCTGTTTCTGAAGTGCCAATTCATTCTTTAGAAGTGTAGTTGAAACGTAGCTGCTAAATTTTCTTTTTGAATTAACTCCCTTACCACAGCAAATCTTATTCCAAGACTGCTGTGTTGCTTTGTCACAGTGTACTTTGGGAACAGTGTACAGATAACCTGATCATCATTACTGATCCTATTGATGGAACACGGCACCCCCTTCCAAAGAAGTTTTTAATGTCCAGCATTCATTCTGGTGAAAATCTTGAATGTATGCTAAAAATAGTTATATTAGTCTTTATGTTATATATTTAATTCTTTAGAAGTTCTACCCCATGTATTTTCTGCTTTTTTAAAATTAACCTGCAAGGCAACTTAATTTGAAAGAGTCACTTTTAATCTTTAGGTCAGGGTTTCTTAACCATGGTTCTGTGAGAGGTCACTAGGGGTTCCCTGGGAGATCACAATTTATTTAAAAAATTATTTCAAATTCAGGCAACTTCACACTAGAGAGGTAAGTTTTGTTCTTTATTTTTAGTTTAGTGGTTAAGGTGCTGGGCTAGAAACCAGGAGACTGAGAGTTCTAGTCCCACCTTAGGCATGAAAGCCGGCTGGGTGACCTTGGGCCAGTCGCTCCGTCTCAGCCCAACTCACCTCACAGGGTTGCTGTTGTGGGGAAAAGAGGAGGAGGAGGGAGTAGTTGGTATGTTCGTCGCCTTGAATTATTTATAAAAATAATAAAGGTGGGATAGAAAATTAAATAAATAAATAAATAAATAAAATAATGCATATATACAGGCCTACCCATGAAACGAATATAATAATTTTGTAAATTCTGGCCTATATCGGAGCCTGAATGTGCGGGGGTTCCCCGAGGCCTGAAAAATATTTCAAGGGTTCCTCCAGGGTCAAAAGGATGAGAAAGGCTGCTTTAAGTCTTGCAAAGCTTCACTGTTCTGCCAGTGCATTTCCTTGTAACAGCTGCTGTCTAAAATACAGCGGACAGTTTTCTTGCCTCGTTCAAAACTTTGCACAGGCCTCCTTCCTTCCTCTTAAATCTGGAGAAATGAGTGAACACCCCACCCCCACACACATTGTAGAAGTCAGGCGGGAACAGCTTAAATTAGATTCAGATCTGGGCTGCTGCTACTCAGGGTTTCCTCACTTCCTTGTAAAAGACAAAACCAGCTAACCGTTTCTTGTCATCACTACTCATGTTTGAGGTGCCACTCCAGCCTGGGAACACAGCCAGTAGTGTTGTTGCCCAGAGTGTCCAAGGCCCACCCAGACTTCTCCACATTTATCCTCAAACCTGACCTCCTTCCCTCAAACAATCCAGCCTCAACACACGATAAATCAGCCCCCGAAAACTCTGGAACATGCTGTGCACAGAAGAGGTGGCTCTGTGAGGGGAGAGGCAGAGTGCCGAGGCTGTAGGGAGACCATTTTAGGCAATATGCAGGCCTCTAGCAATGGGAATGCCAACCCCTTTCTCCCACCATGCTCCCCTTCGTCTGTCTGGTCTTACTTGAGAGTGTTAAGTGATTTCCAGGTGGTACCATGGAGAGAGACAAACTGCAAAAACACTGAATGAGGAGACAGGAGAGGCCAGGCATCCTCAGGCGTTATTTAATGTGATGAGAAGACAGGAGAGTGCGCTCAAAGACAGGAAAGTAGAATGGAGACTTTTGTCATGCTCTGAAGATAGCAGAGCTATTGTGTACTTGTAGAAAACAATGCAGTTGTCTAATAAGGTTTTTTTTTAAGTGAAGAAGGTATTTTAAAAAAATTACCCTAGTCAGATGCTTTCCCAAGGCAATTGACGTGTTGATGGCTGTTTAATCCAAGATTCATCCCTGACAAATTAGGTTATCTCATACATGTTTAGTGTATTCTGGGATCTCCGTGTGGTAGTCTTAGATATTTGTTTAGATACCTGCAAAAGCTCACAGATTCACTGATGCAAGTGGGACAAGTTATATGTTTTGGTTTTCTCTAAATATATGTTACATTCATTCAACACACTTCACCTGGTTGAACTGACCCATTTTCTGGCTATGCGGAATTCATTGACCCTAACCAAATGGCCGCATTTACACAACACATTAAGCTGCCAAAGAGCCTGGACCTCAAGTTTGCCATGCAGATTGTTTTCAGTCTGCCAGAGCAGACTAGGGTCAAAGAATCCATATTCAAAGCCTCCCTCAGTCATAAATCGCACTGGAAAACTTAGGAGAGCCACTTTTTTTTCAACTGAGCAAGATTACAAGGAAAAAAAGAATAGGAAAAAATGCACAGTGTCTTGAAAGTTAGAAGTGTTCCCATACCATGCTAAACTACATCTGGAACTAATCATAGATATCTTAACCTTCACTCCAGCAATGACACAGCAAACTAAGTCTAGCTGACAGCCATTTTGACTAGTATCAAAGCCATCTTTACAACAACAGGACAACACTTTAAAAGTTTTATTCATTGTGATTGGGGTGGAAACCCAATGTATCCCCATTTCAGTGGGTGGGGAGGGGTGGAAGTAAGAAGAGCAGGGTGTGTGTGACTAGAGTGACCTATTATGTGGATATCCTAGCCTTCCATCTCTATGTCCAGAGAATGAGAGACTTAACCTCAGAGCAACTCTGTCATCTGGGTTTGAATGACCCCAGTCAGAATTGACCACTCAGCTTCTAAAACCCTGAAGGGTAACTTTCTTCAACAGAGAATGTGTATCATGGGAAATCAGGCAGGAATACTATCCCTTGACCCACAGTAGATCATGCTCAATAATACAAGACCCAGTCGGTGGCTTCTTTGCTCATTGATCTATGTACAGTTTGACATAGGAAAAACACTATCCTAAAGATTCCAAATGATTCTCTATCTCAAGAGAATACTGTTTGATCTAAGAGACATTAAACATATTCTGCAGCTGCCTATCATACATCCTGGTAGGAACCATAAAAGGTTATGGCTGTTGTACTAAGCAAAATGACAGCCTTGTGCATAGCTCTCATGCATGGAGAAGAAGCTCCAATGGTGGTGGGGGGGGGAGCAATTAGAAAGTGGGGCCAGATGTGTAAAGAATTATTTCCTATGTTTGGGACCCACATACAGTAGCTGAAAGATTCAAATGTCAGCGATACACAAGGCATGCCTGTTCTCAGAGAAAAATACAGGAAAAAAAAACAAGTGAACGAAAACATGGGTATATACCTGAAGGAGGAATTACTCCCTCCCAGCCACCCAAAAGAGCAGCTGTTCCTCTTTGGAAAGTTCAACTGGCACTCCCAAATTTTGGTTCTGTCATTAACATACTTATGATCTGTTTATTAGCCGGGCTCTGTTGGAAGTCCACAATCCCCTTCCATGATGAAAGTGTGAATCAACTCAGAACAGAGCTTCCCCCTTTATACCTACAGATACATGCACACACATGCACATACAGAGGCAAAAGTCGGGACAGCCATGGTTGAACCACATATACAGCAAGTGTAAATCACTTGGGAGGAAGAGCACAGCAAAATATTTACACTCAGCCCACTTTCCCCTCATGGCAACCGCCTCTCGGTGGCTGTGGGATCCATATGCAGCTCGGCCTGTTCTGCCTCGATGTCCCTTGGTGACAGCTGCCCCCAAACATGGGCCCTTGCCACATTACCTCGCTTGAAGGACCATCTCTTCATCCACCGCCTAGAGAAGGATGGCCAAGAATGGTTGAGGAGAGAGTCGGCCATGGGGGAGCTGGTCTCCGTCTGGACTGCCCGGGAAAAGTGGAGGACAGACAAAAGCAACTCCTCTGGAGCTCCGACCCAGCGGGAGTGGAGGAGGCAGCAAGCAAGGGCTTTGTCAAAGTCATCAGCAGAGAGAAGGAAGCGGGAGCCAGGGAGAGAATGAGCCAGACCTGCTCCAGCACAGGACCAATTGACAGCAGCAACAGCTGCCTGCTTTCTGTCCAAGCCAAGCAGTACATTTGACGAGGGGGACTGACATACAAGTGATATCTGCTTTATTTGCAGGTTGTTGTTGCTGCTGCTGCTGCTGCTGCTGCTGTATTTAAAAGATAACCATTTTACTAAATCATGCATCTTCAGATATTTTGGAATACATCAGACGTAAGAAGCGGTAATCTTTTGTGAGCCAGTACTTAACTACAGTTCTGTTCACATGACATTCGGTATCATAAGCCAGACCACCACATTTTAGGCCGGGGCATCATTCAAATCCAGTCCCGGTAGTTAATTTATGGTTTAGGGTGTCACATGGACAAAAAGAGGAGAGCTTCATGGTTAATCGCAGATAGTGTGTTAAAATGAATCCCTGGGAGACTTTTCTAGGTATGCATATGCGAGTGTCATTCCGTGTTGACTTTGTCTTTCAAAGTAGAATTTCTAAAACAATACCTGAATGATGACAATGTGAACTTCGTGAGAAAGAGATGTAAATCAGTCATAGAGTACCTGATTTCCAAGTTAAAAACCTCAGGGTCAGTCCCTGCCATTTCCAGACACACACACACACACACACACACACACACGCAAAAGGAAAATGTTTTTGAAATTAGAATCAGGGGACTAATTAATGTAAACTAACAGGGGTTGGTTGAAGAAGTGAAAGTGACCAGTACCTTGGGGAAAAGTTATGTGATATTTGAATTTGTGACATCTAGAGGAGTCAGAACTGGGAAGACTCCGACCTACCTACGGGATTTCAGAAGAGCAGATTTTGATGATCTCAGAGAGAAGGTCGGTTGGATCCAATGGCTTCAGATGCTTAAGGAGAAGTGTCCAGGTAGGATAGGAAATTCTACAGAGTGAAGAAGGTCGGTTGGATCCAATGGCTTCAGATGCTTAAGGAGAAGTGTCCAGGTAGGATAGGAAATTCTACAGAGTGAAGAAGGTCGGTTGGATCCAATGGCTTCAGATGCTTAAGGAGAAGTGTCCAGGTAGGATAGGAAATTCTACAGAGTGAAGAAGGTCGGTTGGATCCAATGGCTTCAGATGCTTAAGGAGAAGTGTCCAGGTAGGATAGTAAATTCTACAGAGTGAAGAAGGTCGGTTGGATCCAATAGCTTCAGATGCTTAAGGAGAAGTGTCCAGGTAGGATAGGAAATTCTACAGAGTGAAGAAGGTCGGTTGGATCCAATGGCTTCAGATGCTTAAGGAGAAGTGTCCAGGTAGGATAGGAAATTCTACAGAGTGAAGAAGGTCGGTTGGATCCAATGGCTTCAGATGCTTAAGGAGAAGTGTCCAGGTAGGATAGGAAATTCTACAGGGTGAAGAAGGTCGGTTGGATCCAATGGCTTCAGATGCTTAAGGAGAAGTGTCCAGGTAGGATAGGAAATTCTACAGAGTGAAGAAGGTCGGTTGGATCCAATGGCTTCAGATGCTTAAGGAGAAGTGTCCAGGTAGGATAGGAAATTCTACAGAGTGAAATATTGAGGGCTTGATTGTAAACAATTCCCACAAGTGGGGAAAATGGGAGAAATTTAAGGAGGCTGCCATGGATACACACCGCTAAAATGCTGAAGAAGAAAAAAGACATGTACAGGAAAAAGAACATAGCCAAATAAAAATACACAATAGTCTCTAGAAACTGTAGCAAATATAAAAGGAAAACCAAAAAGGGTGTAGGTCCATTGTGAGGAGAAGGTGGTGAATGTGTAAAGAATGACAGTGAGAAGACAGAAATTAACTCTTATTTTGCACCTGTCTTCTCTCAGAAGGGAAAAGGAACTCTAGCTGCTGATGATTACGCCACGGGGGCAGGGGAGGAGGGATCTGCCTCTCAGAGTAAATTAGGGTAAGAGATAGTTTAGCTAAGTTAAACAAATTCACAATCTGGGACCAGGTGGATTACATCGCAGGGTACTAAAAGAAATAGCAGAGGTGATTGCAGAACCATTCTTGATAATCTTTGAGAACTGGAGGACTGTGAGATCTCAGATAACTGGAGAGGGGGAGGGCAAATGTCTTCCCCATTTTCAGAAAGGGGAAGGAGGAGGACTTGGGAAACTACAGACCTGTCAGCCTGACGTTTATACTGGGCAAAGTCTTCAAACGGACAATCAAACACGTTTATGAGCACTTGAATAAGCAGGCTATGATTAACAGGAGCTAGATGGGTTTGTCAGAAAGACATCATGCTAGACTGACCTCATCTTCTGTAATAGAGTTACTAGTTTAGTTGATCAGGAAAATGCCAGTGATGAATGTTTGTTGAAAATGTTCTCTTGGTGAAGGAACTTTTTATCATCTTTGGTGGACTTGTGAGAAGGCCAAAAAAAGATTGGGATCAAATATGTGTAAATTTTCAAAAGATCCTTAAAGTGGACTTCCAGAAAAAAATCAGAACTGTTTCTCTTGGGATTGATGGAGAAGCAGCTCGAGAAACAACATGGGACTTTGCTCTTATAAACAATTAGAGCAGCGAGACTTTTATATGCACAAAGCTGGAAAGAACCACAAATCCCTACAGTGGAGGAATGGATGATTAAACTGATGGAACTGGCCCAAATGGCCAAGTTAACAGCATTGATAAGAGAAAATACCGTGTCTGGATTTATTTCTACTTGGCACCCACTTTTAGACTATTTGCTTGTGTCAGAAAAAAATGAAGTTTTGATTTTAGGTTTGTATGATTAAATGGTCTGATTTTACAGAAATAATGTTACTAAGGTTTAACTAATGGTAAGAGATTATATTTGTAAATGCATTCATATCTGTATTGGAGAACGTCGGAAGTCACTTTCTGTTTCTGTTTTTGGTCTGTTTTGCACTTTTATAGTTTTTCTTTTTTCTTTAGTCTTGTACTCTCTATTTTCTATATTTCTATATTCTATTTTCTTCTATTTTCTATATAGAGATAACTCTAGCGGATCCTGCATTGAACAAGGGGGTTGAGTAGAAGATCTCAAAGATATTTTAACTATACTCTGAAAATTAATAAAGTTCTTTTTTTTTTAAAAAAAAAAAAGGAAAATGCCAGCAACATTGTGTACCTGGGCCTCAGAAAAGCTTTGACAAATTGCCTCATAATATTCCCCTTTATAGAAATGGTACAGTAAGGGCAAGATGCTACTGTTGTTAGACTCACAGTTGGCTGAACGACTGCACCCAAAGAGTGTTCATTAAATGGCTCTGTGTGAGCTTAGGGGAAAGTACTGTACTGTATTAAATGGAGTGCCACAGACTTCTGTTCTGGCCCCTGCGCTGTTCAACATTTTTATCAGTCATTTCAAAGAGGGGTTTAGGGGACACTTTCAAATTTGAAGGGGCACAAAGTGTGGCTAATACTGTATGTGAAGGAGGATTTAAAAATATCTAGAGGTTTGAGCAGCGGACAAAAATGAATAGGATCGAATTTAGCACGGAGAAACGTAAAGTTCTGCATGTAGGTAGGAAAAAATTAAAGGCACAAGTAAAGGGGGGGGGGGCGGCGGAGACCTGTTTTAGCAGTAGTGAAAGGGATTAGGTGCCTTGTCAATCCAAAGTTAAACATGAGCAACTGTTAAAAAGACAGATGATTAGGATGCATTAACAGGAGCATAAGACCAAATCATAGGAAGTACTTTTTCCATTCTACTCTGTCTTGATCTGGAGTACTGTGTCCAGTTCCAGGGACCACAGTTCAAAAAAGACAGTGACAAACTCAAACAAATTCAGAACACAGCTACCAAGACGATGAAGGGCCTGGAAGTCAAGCCTTGTGAGGAACAGTTAAAGGATCTGGGTACGTTTAGCCTACAGAAAAGTGGACTGATATATCACTCTTCAAATATCTGAGCGGATGACGTCCAGAAGAGCAGGGGTGGTCAAAAGTCAAGAAGGCAGCCACAACCATGCAACTGTGTTCAATCACACCATCGCAGCCACCATCTTGACTTTTTCAACCACTTTAGAGTAGTCATTGTCATTTTGATTGTATAAGCAATGGAAGGGGTTGCCACATGAAGTGATGAGCTCTCCTTCCTTAGAGGTCTCCAAACAGAGGCTGCATGGTCATCTGTCAGAGATAACTCTAGCGGATCCTGCATTGAACATGGGGGTTGAGTTGATCTCTAAGATGCTTCTAACTCTATGATTCTATGAACAGTCGAGACGTAACAAGGCACCGAAAGAGACCATCTGCAGCAGTGTTTCTCAACTTTAAGATGTATGGACTTCAACTCCCAGAATTCCCCAGCCACCATTGGCTGCCTGGGGAATTCTGGGAGTTGAAGTCCACACATCTTAAAGTTTCCAAGGTTGAGAAACACTGGTCTATAGCTTCTATTCCTTCAGTTCAACTTTCCATTCAGGCAACAAAAGGTGCTTTTCCTATTTTGTAAGGCAAGAGGTATCAATACCTAACGCCAGACCTTTTCATTTTATGCTGGTCTGGGACTGTAATAAAGACTGATTTGATTTGATTTGAACTTAACATTTGGCCAGGAAGGCAGAGTCAAAGATTTTGCTGCTGAAGAAACTGACCAGTGCTTCCTCACAACCTTCCAATGCTATCACATCAATAATTCTGGGGCATAGAGAAGCTGTTACCTAAATCTGCGACTAAATCATGGTACCGTACTTTAATTAATTTGATTTTGGCACAATTCAACTCTGAACGACTCTGAACAGCTCACAATATAGAATATGGTCTCTCCAGTTTGCAAACTGGCATTTTCAGTTGACTTGTTCCTGGAGAAGCGGCTAATGCTCTAATGGACCAAGCCATAGGAATTCCCTCCCTCTTCCCTTTTAGTTCTGTTTGATTTTGGATCTCTCCTGCCACCCAATGGACAGTCTCTCTCTCTCTCTCAACTTACCCCACACATCCATACACAAATGCCATATTTGAAAAACACACTTGTTGTAATGCTTGTCACTGGGGTTTCTCTTGAAGGAACCAGATCTCCAAACTCTGTCTTCAGTTTTCAGCTCTCACTAAATTTCTCTAATCCTTTTTCTTGTATGAGGAGGCTGTGTTAGTCTACAGTGGCAAAAGAATCAGGAGTCTGGTAGCACCTTTTTTGACTAATACTTTAAAAAAAATCAACATTGATGCCTTCTAATGTCTTTTAAAATTCATCACGTCTTTTAATAAAATGTGTTAGTTGAAAAGATGCTACAAACTTCTCCATTTTCCACAAGAAAAATACCCAGATAGGATTGTGCTCAAATTGCTTGTTAAAATAACAGGAAAGCATGTTGTGGGATATTAGCAGGTTTATAGTATGCATTTATTTCTTAGATTTGTATTGTGCCTTTCCTCCAGGAGTTCAAAGTGGTGTTCATCCTCCAGTTTCTCTTTACAACAACAAATTTGTGAAGTAGCTTGAGCTGAGAAAGAGCGCGACATGTCCAAAGCCTTCCAGCAGATGGGGCGGATTTGAATCTGGGCCTCTCTGGTCCTAGTCCAACACCTTAATCGCTATACCACATTGGCCAACTTAACAGGTCTTTGCTGCAACAGACCAAGTTAATTAACTTCCATAGGAGAGCAATTAAGTAATTTTGAGCAGAGACTCTTTTTATGTTCTGGCTGTTATGTAACCATTGCAACCTCAAATGCAATGTTTTTGGTTAGCAGCTTGCATTACAACTATCACACACACAAAGCAAAGAACAAGCAAGACGAATGGCCTCAGGATCTCCTCTTCCTGGAAGTATACCGGTGAAACAGCTCTTTACCAGCCAGGATATATAATTAGTGTAATTTAAATTTTTAAAATGCAGATATGGTGCCAGTTCATTAAAAATGTAACCAGAACTGCCAGTAATATAATACCTTCATTAGAATTTAGTGCAGTGAAGCAAAGCAGCTTTCGAATTTCCAGAATTATTTAAGCAGAAGAAAAAAAAAACACCTGAAGGTTGCAATTGCAGAAAAGCCCTAGATTCAAGTTAAGTGTTGAGAATGGTCATTGCTTTTATGTTTTGCACCAGCCACAAAATACCTCCATCTCGTCTATGACCCAAAACATGTTTTTCTCTCCCAGTTCCCCTTTTCTTTTGCTTAATTTTCATTTAAGAACAGTTCTGGACTTCAGTGTTTGTTTTCCAACATGTGAGTTACGGAAAATAGTTAAAAGCCACATTTGTGTAGCACTTACCCAGAATATCTGCCCCGTGGCCTCTCCTCCCTGGAAGTGTCCCTGCACCACTTATTTCTCCTCAGGCACTCAAAATAAACTTAATAGCAAAAGACAGTTCACACACTCACTGCAGAACAGCAGCTGTAAACAAAACACTTCCTTTTTTTCTTGAGCAACATCTGCCCTCTTACCTTCCTCTCAAGGTTGTTTAATTCACTTCTCACAAGTCATCTTTTGCACTCATTTTGTTGCTGGACCCCATGATGTGTGTGGACACTTGCCATCAGTGTAAATGCATCGTTGCCATCTTTGTCTTATGCAATACTACTCCAAGGGCAATGAAAGAGCTTAACTACAAAGGAGCTGGTATGACACTGAAATGAAAAGCACGGTGTTTTATTTGTCTAACTCCACACTCCCCAGATCAGATTTCAAAAGTGAAACAATTGCCAAGGGATCCCCTTTAGCTAAGCAAACTGAAGCAGCCACAGGTCCAGCTCCAGCCAAGAAAACCACAAAGATGTTGGGAAGCCAAAGACTCCACTTGTGGTAACACCCCCTCCAAAAAAGAAAAGAAAAAGAAAATCCAAAAACAAACCAAAAACAAATCTAGCCAGCTACAACTTTGCCTACACCATCTTCAGAGAAACACCAAGGCAGGGGAGTGGGTGGGTGGGGGAAAAGGCTCAGAATCCTGGGCAGGTTTCAAATGACTGATCCTGAGCACGTATCCAGATGAAGAGGAGGTTCTGTGAGAATGGCTTCATGGTTCAGGCCCTTTGCATCCCCAGCTACATGCTTCCACACGCTTTTTCTACTCCTAAATAATGAACGCAAGTGAACAAAAAGAACAAAAGCAGTCATCTGTTAGATATACCCTTGGATAATTTATTCAGAATTTATTTTGAATATAAACAGTTAATTGTTTAATATTTTACACACAGCAAATTTTCACTTTATATTCAAAGATACTCTCTGTACATATCACTGCTTGGCTCTTATATGAAAGCACTGAAAAAATAAATCAAGTGAGTATATTCTCTATTTTTTTTTTCAAAACCATGGCACGTTGATCCTTTATTTTAAAACAAGAGGCTTTTTTAATATAAAAACCCAACAATCAAAAACTGTGTTCTGTGATCACATACACACATAAACTGGGAAGAAGTTGACTGGCTCCTAAGGCAACACTTTTGCTATGCCTCCGACGAGAGCAGAAATCCTCTTGGGACGGCCACATCTGCTCGTTCTCTTTCCTCAAAGACACAACACACCGGCAGGCTCGGGTTCTCAGAAACAGGGATGCTAGTTCAAACTTCTCCATGTAAGTACATCCAGTTGGGTGGCATAAAATTTTCTAGAAATGCTTGTTTTAAGATTTTAAGACAACTCATCAGTTTTAATTTCCCATCCCCCCAATCAATAAAGCAATTATATTGGTGAGATGATTACTCTCAAATGTCAGGTGAACGTTGCTTTGCTTCCAAAAATCTAGAAGCACTTCAGGATGAAATAGGGAAGGGAAAAAGAGAAAATCCCTGGAGACCACCCTTGTTCTTTCATGCCAAACATAACTAATTGGGGAAACGGATGAACTAAAATAAGAAGAGCTACACCTTCTCTGCTAGCCTGCAAGGCTTGGGTGAAAAACACTGACAAGTTCAAGAGTTTAAGTTTTAATCTAGATTGAAACCCAAACCCCTAAAATCTGCTTTTTCATAATGATAATACGATCCTTGTTTTTTTCATAAAAATTCACATTATATGGGGGGGGAAATTAAAAGCTTATGTAAAACGCAGGAAAACTGAGATAAAGCTTCTGGTGAGGTCCTATTTCAGCAGATGAACGGATTCATCTTGCACTGAAGAGCACTTGAAATGTGAAGTTGGAACTTGAGATATAAATGATTAAAACAGAACCCACGTACTTAGGGGGACAGACTGGGGGAAGGCATGGGCAGGCGACAAAAAGGTTAAAGTGCACTGGAGGCTGGGGAGACATTATCAGAAAACTGAACTCAGAAGCTACTTCTGATCTCCAGAACCGAGAAAGAAGTACTTACCAACACATAATCTATACTGATGGGGACTGAAATACATAATCAACGCTGGTGGAGGGTACAAAAACAAAGGTGGCAATGCCACACATGTAGAAAGATTACATTGCTGTTTCTAACTGGTAAACTTTAAAGATATGCCATCCCTCTCTGCTTCCCTTTTCAGAATTCATCTTCTAACAGTCTTTGGGCCTAAGGGATTTTAGAAGTGGACAAGATAAATTTTCACTGGGCTACAGTACAGGCCCTCAAAGCCCCGTATCCTCCAGAAGTAATTGTTGAACATCAGTTGTTTGGGGACCAACAAGCCTGCCCTTCCTTGGGGGTTACCAACTTGGGCACTGGTTGGCCACTGTTGGAACAACAAGACGCTGGACTGGATAAACCTCCAGACAGTTCTTCCACAGAAGCTTGACTGCAGATGGGAGGGTGCCTGCATTGCTTCTGTTCAATCTACTGAAAGGTGTGCAAGAAACCTCAGTGAACTGTGGATGGACAGTGTGCCCCTGGACATTTACTCTCTGGCCCCATCTTATGCTGTGCTTACTAAGCAGAAATGGCAGGAGAAAGCCAAGGGGAAAAATACAACCATTGACTCAAAAGACTGTGCATGGAGGCTCCAGAGCCCAACTTACACGATAACTTTGCTCCATGTAAGCAGAAAGAGCTGGTTTTTATTCTTTTTTCTCCCTTAGTTAGAACACTTTCTAGCTGAGAGATTAAGTAGCTCTTCTCTGGTCTAAGCACATACTAAAAAGACCTCCACAAATTGGGAAGGAGAAGAGTCACAGAGACCAATAAAATGTAGGCAGTCTCCATGGAACTTTCTGAGCTCAGAGACCTCCGTCAGAGCTGCTAAGGCTTAAGATTTCACCACTGGTGACCAACTGTTTCAGAATTTGCATAACGGTGGGTTTGTACAATCTATTGAAAAATTAATATGCACACGCCACTCTATTATTTGAATATTAAAGTACAGGTTTGTGCACTATACCTCCTAGCACTTAACTTGCCAGAATCAGCTTAAGGCCCCTTAAAGACCAAACAAGCGAGTTCCACCTCTTTTCCCCTTGAAAGGGCAAAAGCTAAACCAAAACAAAAAAACAAAACAGGTCAAGGAAGGTGTCAATAATTTATACGGTGGTTCACTGTCTATGATTTAAATATGTCACAACAAACATATACACTTAATGCTAACCAGACAGAGCTCTAGACTCATGAGGCAGGTCGGTAAGAAGGAGGGGAGAGAATTTGGCTTGCTTTGCCTTGTTTAGTCTTGTAATGTCTCACAAAATCCTAAACAGAATATTGGCTACCACTTTGGCTACCTCGTTTTACTGAATGGCAAAGGAGATCCAATCCCCCGAGAGTTCTTCAGTATAAAAATAATGTATTCAAAATTCATTCATGTCAGAGGAATTAGGGCCAGGCAGGAAGGACAGTGACACTCTCTCGCCTCTGTGGTTAGATAAAACTATTATGTACAATAGGACTTACCCATTTTCACATATATCTCCATACACTCACATACACATTCAGGGCACACATACTAGTTAATCCATTAAGAAGAAAAGCAGCAGCTGTTGGTCAAATCAAAGGAAAAAGACAGACCATATTCCACACATCCTGAAGATCCTTCAGCCTTCAAAAAATGCTAAAATCACAAAAGAGCCTCCCCAAAGAGGCTGGCAGAAGAGAAGAGCTTCAGGTTCTGCTTGGGAACGATCCAGTCTGAGGCTCCCTTCCCTGCAGTAGTAAAGAGAACCCCCAGTTCCTCTGCTCAGAACAAGGGCAGGTGGAAGTTCTTCTTTCAAATGTCGTTGTGTGAAATCACTTCCCACCTCAAAATCAGAGTTGCATGGGGAGATCAGCAGCCACAGAACTGTCCATTTGTTTCACAGATAAAGTCCACTGACAGCAAGTGAATTGTTGCACCAAAAAAGAAGAAGAGAACAGAAACACACAGGACACCCTCCCCTATCTCAAATGGTCATTATATTTTGATGATTAAAAATCTGAATAGAAAGTGAGTCTGTGTGTCTCAAATGCTGTGTCAGCAATACTGCAAGTCCTGAGATTTGTATAATGTGGAAAAGCCAAAGGAACTATGAGGATGGGCTTGAGTGAGGCATGGAGAGGATACGGCCATTCTTCTTGCCCCCATTCATGTGAGTGTAAGGGATGTGCTCCTCATAGTTCCCTTTGAACCCTAGAGAGGGCCCGTTGTCCCGCCCTAGGATCTCATCCCGCTGCGAGTAAGAGGCTGGGTCCAGGGGGATGCTCTCCATGTTTTCAAAGTCCAGCTCATACTCTTCTGTCTCTGGGGGCTTATTCTCCTCACTGTAGAAAAAGGAGACTTCTCGGAAAGTCAGGTGAAGATCATCCTTCAGCATTTCGATGATCTCGATGAAGGAGGGGCGCATCTTGGGATTGTACTGCCAACACATCTGCATGAGGTTGTGGCTGGAATTGCAAACAAACTAGTCAGCCTTTGTCCAGCTGGGTAGCAAACAAAAAGAAGGCTCTTGCTTCCAGCCCAAATTAAAAGATAAAGGCTTCATCCCTTGAGCAGAGGTCTCTCTCTCTCTCTCTCTCTCTCTCTCTCTTGAACTGTCATGTTGCAAGGGAGGAATTTACACACTTGCTCACTTGCTCTACTGAAACCACCAAGAAACCTGATGCAAACTCCTTCCCACATTGGAATGGAAAAATAACCCTAGAGCCCATTAAGAGCAGATGCTTTGTTGTTGGCCAGCCTGTCAGCCTTGCGAGGTAGACCAGACAGGAAACATGGCCAAATGAGCTAATTCTACTTTATTGTAAGGTTACATTAACAGACTCTTGCAAGTCTGAAAGTACATTTCTCCCCCCGTCCCCTTAACATCTGAAGAAACTAGGGAGGGTCTCTTCTGAACCATTTGCCCCACTCACATTCCCGCTGCGGGCTAAGTTGCCTTTTATCTGACTGTTCCCTTGGCTGCGTCTCCTCGCCCTGCCTCCCAAGGTCTTTCCCACATACCACAACACAGCCCCTGAATCTATCTGCAGCTACACACTAGACTTGCATTCCCTTAAGACAGGCTGAATACTGTCCATCTGCCCTAGCCCATATACTTATGCAAAAACAGACTTTGACTCCTGATACTTACAGTCTCTCTGCACAGTTTTCTGGCCATTCGAGGCAACCCCCATCCATGACAAACTTGAGGACCTGCTCATTGGAGAGTCCTTGGTAAGGCTGCTCTGCTAAACTGCTGATCTCCCAAAGGACAACGCCAAAAGACCTGCAGAGAATAGGAAGGAAGGAATGCCAGATACTGAACAGATTCTTCCTGCCACCCACAGAACACTTGAAAGGAGTGCAAGCAGCTGAACCAAACAAGAAGAATGTAGCCCTATTGTGCCAAGTTGGTCCCAGGCAAGAATCAATGGATATTTCCTCTTTTCTACTCTAGTTAAATTCAAGCGTCTAGCCAAAAGAGAGAGGATAACAACAGGATTAGGACTGGCTGACTGACTTGAAGCAACAGGTATCTGCTTACCACACATCTGAATAGGCTGTGAAGACACCATCCTTCAATGACTCTGGAGCCATCCAGCGCACGGGCAGCAGACCCTTTCCTCCTTTGCGATAGTAGTCTGTCTCGTAGATATCTCTGGTCATGCCAAAGTCTGAAGAAAAGGAATATTGCAATAGGATATTAATTTGGAAATTAATATCTACTTAATATCAGCTACAGCCTCAAGCAGTAACATGGGAAAGAGGCTGAATTCCCATCAATCATTTTCACAGTTCTTAGCTGTTAGCTGCAAGTTGCCCTGGAAGCTGTTTATTAATTCACTGATTCAGTGATCCTACCTAATCCAATCAAAAGCCAACAAAAAGCCATCTGTTGTTTCTATAAGAGCCTGTGCATTCTGGAAGGTGACCCATACCTCCTATTTTGACTGTGAAATCTTCAGCCACCATACAGTTTCGTGCTGCCAAATCTCTGTGGACAAATTTCTTCGCATTCAAATAAGCCATGCCATCAGCGATCTCAGCAGCCATCTGAATCATCTCTTGGAGAGTTGGAGGTGGGCGGCCAGGGTTATTCTGAGAACCAAGCCAAAGCTGTTATTAGCCACTGAGATACAACCCAATCTCCTTTTCATCATTCCCATCCCCTCTCTTCCATACACAAATACCGTCATGCCAAGCTCTTACCTCTGCATCTGGCCGCAAAGACCTCAGATAGCTTTTCAGGTCTCCATGCGCCATCAGCTCCATAACTACTAGTGTTGGTTGCCCTTTTGATACTACTCCTAAGAGACGAACCTAATGAAAGAAGTGGGAGAAGAAAGAGAAGCCAGTTTTAAGACACAGTAAAAAACAAATTCAATCCCCTCCCAGTAATTCCAACAGTAATTTAGAAGTACAATCACAGGCTAGAAAACCATCTCTGGACGCAACAGTAGTGGAAACTTGCATCCTGCCTCTGAGCTTTCCTTTTGGGAGAAAGCTGTTGAGAAGGTGGTTGGGCTTCAACTTTAGAGGGCGCTGGATGAAGTGGACCCTTTTCAGTCAGGGTTCAGACTTGGTTATAGTATTGAAATAGCACTGATTGCACCTATAAGGATCTCTGAAAGGACCAAGATGGTAGTAGTGCATCCATCCTGGCCCTCCTTAATTTCTCAGCAACTTTCAGTACCATCAATCATACTGCAATATCCTTCCAGACTGACTCAGGAGTTAGGAGTGGAAGGCAAGATGCTGCAAGTTCTCCTCCTTCCTCTGGGGCCAGCTGCAATGGGGTTGGTAGGGGAAGACTAGTCTAACCATCTCTGCTTTGTGGGGTTCCTTGGGGTTTTACTGTATCCCCACTCCTATTTAACATTTATATGAGGTTGCCGGCAAGGTCACCCAATGGCATGATGTCATGATCGCCGTTGCGATGTTTGCGACATCGCAACGGCTCGCATGACAATACAGGGATATGGGTCCTGAGCTGATAAGGCAAGGGCAATAGAAAAACACAAAAAGAAGTAAGGGGTTTAAGGAAACTATGTAACGACCGAGTCCGGCAGCCCAGGAAGCAACAATAAAAGGAAACTGACATGAAATTGAATTAACAACCGAACAGGCGAGGTTCGGAAGGGCGCGCCCGGGCTTTCGAGGAATTAGAAGCCTGATCGCCTGGCAATGGATCATCACCGCACAGGAAGGCGATCGAGGCGATGCCCGGGGCGCAGGGGGCTGGACGACCTCTCACCTGGCAAGGATGAACTGTTGGGACTCGTGGGGCGCACCTGGGGTAAGGTGGGGCGGAGCGCTGACCGGCGTGGGCTATTTAAATCCCGTTCCGGTGCGCTCCCCTCACTCTCAGCTTTCTAAGGGCATGCATTCTATTCCCAAATAAAACCAGAACCTAAGTCTACTCTAGCGTCTGTGTTTTTATTGGGTCTCAGGCAGAGCCTGACATAAAGCTGAGAGTCCTTTAAAACAAACCTCGCCGGTCTCCACCGGAAAAAAAATTTTCCGCGGGAGAGAACACCGGCGATGACGGAACCGGGGACGGCCATGGAGTCGGCGCTTCAGACCGGAGGCGCGAAAGACGCAACGCACGTGGGAGAGACGACCAGACAGCTTCTGGAGTCGGCGCGCCCGAGAGGGGACACAGGCTCCCTCCCTGCCCACACCGCACCCCAGTTCCAAACCTGGAGCTCCAGCCCGGAGTGGAGAGCCCCGATGGAAGAGGAAATCGGGAGCCAACAACTCTTCACTTGGGACGGTGTAACGGGACCCCGGCCGGGGGCATCCTACACCACCTGGAGACTCCACTACCCCCAAACACCCGAGAGGGAAGTCACAGGACTGCCGATCAGGCAGCAACCAGCAGCACCGAGGATGGACGACCCTGTCGCACCCGACAGGTTCAGAGCCCTGGAGTCCAAGGTACAAGCCCTGGAACACATGCTCCAGTCCATGGCATTGGTGATGAGCGAGCTCACAAAGACTGCTACTGCACAGGGGGCAGGGGGGATCGTGGCACCCCACCCACCCTATCGACAACCCCGAGAGGAAGGGGCCAAGCACGGGACTCTTTCTCAGGGCCCCGTGGTCCCATCCCGGTGGGGGTCATCCCTAGCCACCCACAGGTGGGGGTCTCGCAACTTGGGGGGTTCGCCAAGGACTTCCCCGTGAAATTTGACGGAGACCCCACGAACCTATCGTTCTTTGTGACAAACGCCACGAACTACATGATGCAATATGGACATTGCTTTGCAACGGAAGGGGCCAAAATCTTGGCGGTGGCCACAAAACTCAAGGGCAGGGCTGCGGACTGGTACATCCAGATGTCAGAGTCCGGAGCCCCAGCCCTGGCTACCTTCCATACCTTCCTAGCCGCTCTAAAGCGGTACTTCGAAGACCCCCTGGCAAAGGGCCAAGAATACCCTTAAAGGACTTCGCCAAGGACAAAAGGCGGTGGCAGACTACGCCCTTGAATTTAAGGTCCTAGCGGGGAAAATCCCGGAATGGTCCGAGGCCACCTTGATCAACATGGATGGCCTCAACCGTGAGGTGTTGCAATGGGCACTATACAGAGATGATCCAGACTCCCTGCACGAGTGGATCTGTCTTGCCGGGAAGGCTGAGCACGCCCAGCGCACCTTCATGCTAGCGACCGAGAAAGACAGACCCCTTCCCAGCGGGAAAGGGCCAGTCCCACAGTCGGGCTCAACATGGGACGCGGAGCGACAACGTCAGTTTGCCCACGGGCAAAGTGTCAGGTGTGGGAAGACGGGCCACCGGGCAGCTGAATGCCTCAAGGCCAGAACGACAGATCGCCCGCCCAGACCAACGCAGAAGGCGCCACACAAGCCACCCAACCCTCCCAGACGGCTGACAGGAGCGCTAGTGACCCCAGACGAGGAAGAGGACGCCTACCTCGCAGGGGACGTGTTGGACGCCCAGGAGCAGCGGGCGGGAAACGCCTTCCACCTGCCCTAAGCAGCACCGCTGGGCAGGTGGTGAAGAATGGGCGCGACACCCCCAGGGTGAGTGGGGATTGTCCCATCCTGGCAGGGGAAATCGAACTGACCTACGGCCCCAAAGCCATCGCGATCGGAGCTTTGGTGGACTCCGGGTGCTCCAGAAACCTGATCCACCCGGACATTGCCGCCACATTAAACCTACCCTGCTTCCCCCTCCCAAAGCCGCTGATCTTTCAGCAACTCGATGGCTCCACGGCGGGGGAGGGACCGGCCACCCAGGGTACAAGGAAGGTCACCCTGAAAATGGGCACCCACAAGGAGACCATAGACTTTGTGGTCACCCCGGTAGGCAAGCCCATAGTGGTGTTGGGGATCCCCTGGCTGACCCGCCACAACCCCTACATTAATTGGAGGACCCGTTCGATAACATTCGAGGACGGGTTCTACCAGGCACCAGCAAGGGAGAAATCCTCCACTTTGACTGTGGGGAGGGCTGAGATCGTCGACCACCAAGCCCACGCTCCCCCCCCCGGAAGAACTGCCAGAGCAATACTCGGACTTCGCCGATGTCTTCGGGGAGGAGGAGACGGACCAATTACCCCATCGCAAGACGGACTGTGCAATTGAACTGCTCCCGAATGTCCCACTACCCAAGCCCAAGATTTACCCCATGACTCAGAGGGAAATGGCGGCGCTGTGAGACTTTTTAGACAAAAACCTCGCTAGGGGCTTCATCAAACCGGCAAACTCACCGGTTGGAGCGCCCGTCCTATTCCGGGAGAAGAAGGACGGCACCCTAAGACTATGCACAGATTACCGCGGGTCAAATTCCACCTCCCTGTCAAACAAATACCCCCTCCCCCTCGTAAAAGATATGCTGGCACACTTGTCAAAGGGAAGGGTGTTTTCCAAACTCGACCTCCGCGAGGCGTACTACCAAATTCACATCAGGGAGGGGGACGAGTGGAAAACAGCGTTTAACTGTCCCTTGGGCTCCTTCCAGTACAAGGTACTGCCTTTCGGTCTTGCAGGGGCCCCGGGGATCTTCATGCAACTAATCAATGAGGTGCTGCATGAACATCTGTTCAAAGGAGTCTTAGTTTACCTAGACGATGTCCTAATCTACTCTAAGGCTCAGAGGGAACACGAGAGATTAGTGAGACAAGTTCTCACTAAGTGTCATGAGTAAGGATGGCGAGCAGGGGGCTCCCATCCAGACTGTCAAGCGCATGCGTAGTACTGATGAATTGTTCAGCCATTCAAAGAGACACAGATTGGGACCGCCTTAACCCTTGGGGGTTATATGTCTGGGTTTTCCCACGCTTCTTCAGTTTGTTAGGATTCCTGTTAAGTACTAGCAATAAATATTAGAGACCAGTTCCATGTCTCAGTGTGTTTCCTGGTTGTTAGGACATCAATCCTAACAAACTCCTACTCCTATTGAAAGAGGGAGGAACAAGTAATTAAGGAGATACGTTTAGAAATGTCTTCAGAAAACCAAGAAATGCGGCTCGCCATCCTTACTCATGACACTAAGCTCCCGAAAGCCAAACTCTACGCTAAGCTCTCCAAGTGCGAATTTCACAAGTCGCGCTTGGATTACTTAGGGTACAGAATCTCAGACAAGGGCATAGAAATGGACCCTGCAAAGGTTCAGGCTGTTTTGAGCTGGGAGCACCCACGCACCCAGCGCCAGCTTCAAAGTTTCCTTGGGTTCGCAAATTTCTATAGGTCCTTCGCAAAAGGGTTCGCTGAAATTGCCCTGCCCTTGACCGATTTATTGAAGACCAAAGGCGTCGGGGAGACGCGCAGGACACCCTATTATACAACTGCATCCCGGGCCAAAACATTTATGCTATCAAGGTTATTTTACAGCATCTGGAGGCTGAGGGGACTTGGATGGGAAGAAACAAGCTCAAAATAAACCCTAGCAAGACCAAGTGACTGTGGGTTGGGGACCACCCAGATCTGGGGATCTACCATCTCTGCACAGACAGACTTGATGTGCAATTTGGAGGTCTTCCTAGATACCTCTCTTGCTTCAGGAGCAGGCAGCAGCCATGGCTGAGAGAGCCTTTGTACCATCTTTTATGCCAATTATGCCTGTCCCTATACTGGGAGGCCCTATACATTGTCACTCATGCTTTGGTCACTTCTCTTTTGGATTACTGCAATTAGCTCTACATGGGGTTGCCCTTGAAGATCACTGAGAAGTTATACCTAGTCTAGAATGTAGTGGCATGAGTAGTTATGGGTGTGCCTAAAGATTTCCAGGTAACACCCCTACTTAGCGAGCTGCACTAGATACCAGTGGGCTTCTAGGTACAAGTCAAGGCACTGGTTATTATCTGAAAAGACTTTCATGGCACAGGTTATTTGTGGTACTGCCTATTTCCATTATTATTCCTACTTGTGCCACATGGTCTGACAGGGTAGGCACACACTTTGTTTCCTATATTAAACAATGTCATCTAAAGGGACCCAGGAAGCATGTCTTCTCTGTCATGATGCCTGCTCTATGAAACAGCATATCCCCAGAAATTCAGATGGCCCTGAATGGCCACTGATGGCCTTTTGCAAGGTGCTAAAGATCTGGTTCTTTACCTGGGTGCTGGGCTGGGCTGTTGAGTAAGCCCATCTTGGTGCGGTGGTTGTATCTTTTTTTTTAGTCACCCCAGGCATGATATGCTGTTTTTAAATTATCTTTATTATTTTTAATTGATTGTTAGCTGCCCAGAGTCATGTGGGTGGGAAGAAGAAGGAGAAGGAGAAATAAGAATGTTCCAAGAGGAAGAAAATCTTAGAATGTTTTTCAAATCAAAGAGGGCTTTTGTTATTTTCTAAGGGAAAAAAAAACCATAGGTCTCTTCTAAGTTAGTATTGCTGTGGTTCTCCAAAATTCCAAGCACTCAGGAGCCTTTCTCTTCCTTGCTATGATTTTAAATAATTTAACCAGGAACCTTCTCAACACAAAGCATATATGTCATCCTAGAACTACAGCAGCTCCAGAATTCAGAGAAATTTCTTATTCTAACCAAAACCTCATTGTACTACCTATGTCCTCATAGTTCATAGTGAAAAAAAGGAAAAAAATTGACTTGGCAAGTTATGATAAAGATGCAGAGATGTCTTCTCAACGCAAGCTGAATAGAAAGACCTCTCTCCTTCCAACCACAAACACATGTGCCACCAAGTAGCAGCCAGCAGCCTTCCCCTCTTACCACATGGTGGCAGCTGAAACCTTTCATCACCGAAGCCTCATTGAGGAACTCGATACGCTCCCGCAGGCTGGCAGACTCGTTCACCGTCTTTACTGCTACTCGGGTCTCTGCCTCGCCTTTCACAACGTCTCTGGCAATTCCCTCATACACCATGCCGAAGGAGCCTTGTCCCAACTCCTGCAGGAGTGCAATTTTCTCACGTGGGACCTCCCATTCATCAGGGATATAAACTGCAAATTATGGAGAGAGGGAGAAGTAGAGAAAGAATCAATACACAAGCAGGCTGATCTCAAACCCAGAGAAGAAGGTAGATCGGAATCCCACAGGTCAATCCCCCAAACCTATTCCGAATAAGTTTTCCCTCAAGACAAGAATTTACCATGTTAATTTATAATTATTTTTTCTCACATTGCTGTGTCCTGCAGAAAGTCGAACAATGGGAAACAGAACTGTTATCCTCCTGTAAAAGTGTCTTCATTACAACTAAGACTTCCAGGCAGGCAAATTTTATAGAAACCGAATGCTACCTATTTTCCTTCCTCCCCTATCAAGAGAGACCAAATCCTGCCTTACTTTCTCTTTCAGGACGAAGAAAAGGGAAAGAGAATTTTGTGTTCCCTTTACTCAGCAACCTTTATTTGACATTCATGTTACCTTATACTCAGACAACTGTATGTGCCTCCTGGTGAGATTTCCTTCTGCAATGTGTTTACAAACCCTCAGATCTTGAGTACATATCAGGAAACCCACCCCTTTCTCCTTTCACTATGAAGACTTCATTCTTTCTCAGTCTACTCTCTGCACTGCTTTTCTTGCTTCTTGACCTCCCCCCCTTTTCTATCTTTGCTTCCTTCTCTGACCTTCTAATCATTCATTCACAAGGCAGAATCACAGCTGGAAATGACTGGTAGGCTATCAAGTCCAATCCCCTTCACATGGACTATTACCAAGCCAAGAATCCCCCATCCTGTACTTGAGTATTGGATTTCTGTTTTCTAGGTAAAAAACGTTGCATTTGTCCCACTTAATTTTTATTGTTATTTTCAGTCCGTTTCTTCAACCTATCCACCCTTTGAAATCTGTTGCTGTCTTTTGGTGTAAAAGCTATCCCAAAAGTTTTATTCCATACAGGTAGTCCTCGACTTACGACAACAATTGGGACTGGAATTTCCATCACTAAGCGATACAGTCATAAAGCACAACTGCATTGCCTAGTGACAACAATCCCTGCAGTCCTGGTTTCCGTCGTTAGGTGAGGCAACTTCCTGCCAGCTTCCCACAACCAAAGTCAGTGGGGAAGCAGCATGGGTTGGAAAAGGTGCGCAGGAGTGTGTGAGAGGTGCTGCATGCGTCAGGAAGGGTGCACGGGGATGCGCAAGTGGCTGGCATGGTGCAAGCGCAGAAGGGCTGGGGAGGGAGTGCGGGTGGGGGAAGACTTACCCCAGCAACTTGTGACCTTCCCTGATGGCTTTCCCATTAACTTTCTGAGGATGCTGGCAGGGAAGGTTGCAAACGGCGACCTCGTGACCACAGGGTGCTTGGCAACTGATGGTAAGTGTGAATGGGTTGCCCAGCACCCAGATTGTGATCACATGACTGTGGGGCGCTGCAATGGCCATAACTTCAGGGATTAGTCCTAAGTCCCTTTGTTCGGGTCTGTCGTAATTTCGAATGGTCGCTAAACAAATGGTCCTAAGTTGAGGGCTACCTGTATGCAAATTTGATAAGAAGTTTCTCCAGCTCTTCATCCAAATCATTAATGAAATGTTGGAAACTACCAGCCTTAGGACCAAACCTGTGGCGTTCCACCTGACACCTCACTTCCTATTCTTTAAAGTAAGTGGCAAAGAACAACAAATGCGGTCACAAATTTGTTTTGTGACAAAGAGGCTTTGGTCCACCCCCTCCTCAAGAAGCCATCACTTGTCATCACCATAATGGACAACCTTCGTCCAGTATCTCACCTCCCTTTCTTGGGGAAGGTGGTTGTGTAACAGCTTCAGAGGGCCTTGGAGGAAGCGGATTATCTGGATCCTTTTCAGCCGGGATTCAGACCCAGGTATGGGACGGTAACGGCATCGGTCACGCTTTTGGATGAGCTCTGGTGTGGGTGGGGTGGGGGCCGTGCTTCCATCCTTGCCCTATTTAACCTCTTGGTGGCTTTTGATACCATCAACTATGGCACCCTTCTGAATCGGCTCAGAGGACTGGGGTGGGTGGCCCAGTGTTGTGCTGGTTCGCCTCCTTCCTCAGGGCCGATTCC
This sequence comes from Candoia aspera, assembly GCF_035149785.1. Lineage (NCBI taxonomy): Eukaryota > Metazoa > Chordata > Lepidosauria > Squamata > Candoiidae > Candoia > Candoia aspera. The sequence goes on from NC_086153.1 coordinate 330,281,693, forward strand.
AGTCTGTGTTGGTTGGGGAGGAGAGGTCCCATCCTCAGCCCCTACTGTGTAGGGTGCCACAGGACTCGGTGCTTTCTCATCTCCTTTTTAACATCTACGTGAGGCCGCTGGGTGAGCTCACCTGTCACCATGGGGTGAGGTATCATCAGTATGCTAATGATACCCAGTTATGTATCTCTACCCCTGGCGAATTAAGCAATGTCTTGAATGTCTTGTCCCAGTGCCTGGAGGCTGTGAGATCTGGATGGGGAACAACAGGCTTCAGTTGAACCCTGGCAAGACTGAGTGGCTGTGGTTTTTGGGCCCACTGATTCCAGGATATGCCATCTTTGGTGCTGGATGGGGTGGTACTACCCCAGACAGACCGGGTGTGCAATCTGGGGGTCCTTCTAGACTCACAACTCCTGCTTGAAGAGCAGGTGGCAGTGGCTAGGAGTGCCTTTGCACAGCTTTGTCTTGTGCGGCAGTTGTGCCCGTTCCTGGACCAGCAGGCCCTGCTTACAGTCACTCATGCCCTAGTTACCTCCAGACTGGATTACTGTAATGTGCTCTACATGGGGCTGCCCTTGAAGAGCATCCAGAAGCTTCAGCTGGTACTGAATGAAGCGGCACAGGCAGTTATGTGCACTCCTAGAAAAGTGCATGTTACACCTCTGTTCTGTGAGCTGCACTGGTTGCGAGTTTGCTTCTGGGTCCAAGGTGCTGGTTTTAACCTTTAAAGCCCTTCATGGCATGGGACTGGACTATCTGAGGGACCACCTCTCCCCGGTTACATCAGCCTGCCCCATCAGATCTTGCAGAGAAGGCATGCTGAGGGTACCATCAGCTAGGGATGTACATCAGGCCTTCTCCGCTGTGGCGCCTGCCTTGTGGAACATTCTCCCCTGCCCCCCAATATCCGATTAGCTCCATCCCTTTTGACCTTCCAGAAGTCCCTCAAGACCTGGCTATGTCATCAGGCCTGGGGCTCCCAGGGAACCAGACATGCTTAGATGGCTCCATTGCTGAGTTAGCTATCCTTATTCTCTCTTGCCTCAGGTGTGTGCATTTTTAAAAAAAATCATATTTATCTTTTAATATTGGTTTTTATACTGATAGTTTATGTATGTGTTGCTTTTACTGGATTGTTGTAAGCCGCCCAGAGTCGCTTCTTTGCGAGATGGGCAGCCATACGAGATAGATAGATAGATAGATAGATAGATAGATAGATAGATAGATAGATAGATAGATAGATAATATTAGGCCCCCGTTTATGGGGAACAACAATTTTTTAAAAATGCTGAGACACTTGGTCACAACCTCTGAAAAAAATGAAAGCCAACAGTAGAAAGCAAGCTGCCTCTCACCATCACTGGCACTGAGATACTCTGGATTGGAAGATGCATAGAGTGGTCCTGTTGGTCCTTCTGTTTGCCTGAAAAGAGGAGGGAAGGGAAGAACAAGCACCATTTGTCATGAAACTGTTGCTATTGGCAAAGAAGCCATTCAAAGTAATATAGAAATTAGAAAAAAAAACAGTAATAGTTATATTTAAGACAGAAGGTTGCCATGCCAGTCATAAGAAAAATTCCAAAATCCATAGGCTAATAACCTTTTCAGTCCAAACAAAATTTGATGGTTTGGGATCATAGACCTGGGATAGCAGCCCAACACTGGAAGGGAAGTAGAGTTTTCTACATAGTACAGAAGAAGGTATAAACCATATGTTCAAAAAACAAGAAAGAAAACATACCAGCAAGTCTATTACTGATGAGAGGGAAAATGCTATTCACACTTTTTTTTTTTGGTACGAGTCACATAAAATGAACTCGTTTTTCCCCAACTTCTGTATATTTTCCTGTGGGCAGTAACTAAGTAAAAGTTAAATTTAACTAAGCCAGTTACGGGTAGTTAATTTATTGTATCTCAATGCATTATTAAAGGGCAATATTCTGAAAGATAGGTGAGACACACTTACCTTTTCTTGACAAAGATATAAGCTCCTCCAATAACCACAATTAAAAAGACAGCAAAAATGATTGGAACAATGATGCCTACAAGATTGGTGGGGGCATTCACTAGAGTCAAAGAAAGGAGAGAAAAAAAGTATGCAGTACAATGTAAGACAGGATCTTGGACCCTCCTCCTATTCCACGTTTCTTAATATCCAGTAGAACTGTTCCTGAAGATTAGCTTGATATCAGAGCTAATCTTTCATGGTGTCCATGCTCTCTTACAGGATAGGTGTCATGATCACCGTTGCGATGCTTGTGACAGCGCAACGACTCACATGACAATGCAGGGAAATGGGTGCCGGGAGATTAAGGGAAAAGGCAACTGGTTAACAAAAGAGAGCAACCGGTGCTGGCAACAAAGTAACGACTCTAGAGGGAGATGCGGGAAGGAAGAGATACAATGTTGCAAAGAAGGTAATTGACAACACCCGACCACGAGGCACGCCCGAGCTGTCAAAAAGAATCACGAAACTAATCGCCCGGCAATGACCCATCACCGGCCGGGGAAACCGATCAAGAAACCACCCGAGGCACAGGAGGGGGCTCCACAACCCCTCACCCACCGGCAACGGGTCAACCGGGGCTCGGGGCACACCCGGAATAAGGAGGGGTGGAGTGCTGACCGGCGCGGGCTATTTCCGGCGCGCTCCACTCACTCTCAGCTTTTCCTAAGGCATGCATTCTATACTCGATTAAAGCCAGATCCTAAAGCCTACATTAGCGTCTGCGTTTTATTGGGTAGCAGGCAGAGCCTGACAATAGGAGATTTGATAGGAGAGCCAGTTTAGTCTAGTGGTTAAGGCAGCAGGCTAGACACTGTTGAGTTCTAGTCCCACCTTAGGCATGAAAGCCGGCTGGGTGACTTTGGGCCAGTCACTGTCTCTCAGCCCAACCCACCTCACAGGGTTGTTGTTGTGGGGAAAATAGGAGGAGGAAGGAGTATTAGGTATGTTTGCCACCTTGAGTAATTTATAAAAAAATAATAAAGGTGGGATGGAAAATAAAATAAATAAATAAATAAATAAGAGATGAGACCACCCAAAGCATTGGAGGTGGGGATGAGACCCCAACAACTTTTTCATGCTCCTGCTATCTCCCCTACCCCACAAGTAATTAGAAACTCATAGTGCCAAGGAACATTTATCTTACAATAATCAGAAATGTAAAAGTAGATGGGCTCTGTCCATGACCCATTTCCTGATAATGAAGTAGCTCGGATGCGCACACTGTAGTTGCCAGGTTGCAGCCCTCGCAGCTTGCAGCCCTGGTCACTGGAGAACTGTCGACGAGAGACACAGTAACGTTGCTCCTAAAGGGTAGATGAGAGATAATTGGGTGTTCTGTTGCTCAGGAGAGATGCCACGTCAACTAAGTAAGAGCTACATGTGTGAAATGTGTTCTGTGCACCCCAAGAAAGAAACTGTGGACGGTCATGTAATCCAGGATGGATAAGTACTGATGTGCAGTACAACCCACCCCAGAACAGAGTTCTAATTTCTCAGGGCTGGGGTCTGGTACAGTCAGAACTAAGAGTGGAGTGTGCATGTTCTCTCTCTCTCTCTCTCTCTCTCTCTCTCTCTCTCTCACACACACACTCTCACTCGCTCAAAGAGAGCTGTTTCACTAGGAAAAGACTATTAGACTCCCATCGCTCTTTTTCCTGAGATGTTATATAAAAGCATGAAAAGAAAAAGCAGGCAGCACCTCAGGGAAAAAGTGTAAAGGACTGAAGGTTCACCTCTGTGTCTCCAAGGCGTCCATAGTTCACTTCATAGAGGATGATCAGCCCATTTGGCTCCTTCGGCGCCTGCCACTTTAAATGGACTGTACTTTTGTCTATTAACACCTGAGTCACAGGGCCAACAATATCATCAGCTTTTCCTAATAGGCAAAGAGCAGAGGAAAAAAAGCCAATCAGTGCAAATTAGCAAGTCTGCTTCATGCTTTGACTTGAGAATGTGCTGGCTAGGTAGGACCCAGCTGGAAAATGCTTTCTCACCTTCTGGCATGGTCCGGGCACTGACATAGGCTGCAACACTGCATACTGTTGAGGCTTCACGGTTACAGGCTTGGATCTCAATACGGTACCCGGTGAAGTGTCGCAAGTTGGATATGACTACCGACTCCTTGAAAACCATCGTCTGAAAAGGCTTCGGCTCCTCTGGGATCTCTGGGGCAGTCGTGGAAGCATTCAGCAAGCCCAGGGTGGTTGGAGACACCATGGTGCTGTTAGCAAGTCTCCCGAGATCCCGCCGCCTTCTTGATCCTTCTGCAGGCCTACAGAATGTACCACATGTGAAGAGTTAAGGGAAGGAACAGTTTGATGATACAGGGCAGGACTTTTGTGCAGAGGATCCCAGGTTTAAATCCCTCTATCTCCAGTTAAAAAGCTAACTTAGCTGAGAGAGGCCTTTCTCTCTCTGAGTCTTTGGAGAGCCACTACCAACAGGAGTAGATGGGAGATAGTGACCTGGACAATGGGGTGGTTCAGTTCAGTAGAAGACAGCTAAATGGTGGAGGCAGGCTCAGTGACTGAATGCATCTTTTACCAAAATAACACACTTGCATCTTGGAATCACAAGACTGGGAAAGCCCCCTTTTGCCAGAGCAGCTGAATCTTGTCTTCACATAAATTAGTTTCATGATACTTCTGTGTGTTCTTGGAGCAGCAACAGAGAGTGGGGATGGAAGGGTGGAAGGAAATACTGTATGACTTCAGGCAACTTCTCTGGCTATTATTTTTTACAAAAAGTTACATTCAATTCTCTACATCAGGGTTTCTCAACCAGGGTTCCGCAAGAGGTCACTAAGGGCTCCCTGAGAGATCACTTTATTTAAAAAATTATTTCAAATTCAGGCAACTTCACATTAAAGAGGCAAGTTTCGTTCTTTCTTTTTAGTTTAGGAACACTGTTGATGCATATAGACAGGCCTACCCATGAAACGAATATACTAATTTCGTAACTTCTGGCCTCTATCTGAGCCTGAATGCGCAGAGGTTCCCCGAGGCCTGAAAAACATTTCAAGGGTTCCTCCAGGGTCAAAAAGTTGAGAAAGGCTGCTCTACATACATATTAGAAATAGTTAGAAATAGTAGCTAAAGGAACCAAAAGCATAAGAAAACATATAGCTACTGTAAATCTAGTTTCTATTAACATCATTCACTATCTCTCGCCATACTATTCTGTCCTTGGAAATTATCCTTGCTTCTACCATGGTCATACATACGCGGCCTTTTATTCTTTACACTTCTCAGTTCTGTGTTTCAGAGGACCTTATCAATTCTGCCTAACCATGGCTTTCTCAGGGTTTCTTTTCTTTCCCACTCATTAACTCTTTCTTTATATATTTGTTTTGCAATTTAATGCCCATTCATGACCAAACCAGCTCAAGGTACTTCAGTGGTCTTGGCCCCTCACTTTTGTACTCAATCCACATTCATTCAGCGCTCATTCCTTCCCGGCCCTACCTCCTTGTTTCACCATGCACACTCCTTAAAGATTCCCATTCCTACTACACTGAAGTTGTTTTGATGTTTTTCTGATAAAACTCTCACTTCCATATAACAAATAAACGGAAAGCCATTCTCTTAGACACAGCTATTTTTGCTTCCTTCAACATTCATTTTTCACAATAGACCATATATTATCCATTACTTTTCTACCAGTATTCGCACGTCTTCACAGTTTTTTATCCAATTCCCCATCTTTTACCAAGCAGTACCAAGGCATACAAATTGATCTGTTTGCTCCAGTTTGGGGCCATTTATGTATAATGTGCAATCATCTGATGCACATTCCCTGCCAAACACAACTACCTTGATCTTTGATGCAGAGCTTTTCAGATCCGTGCTCCTCACCGTGTCATACAATCTGTCTAATATTCACTGTAAAGCATTTGAGCTAAGCCAACTACACAGCATCACCTGCATACGAAGTACACTTACGTATATGCCACTACCATCACCACATGCATTCCTTATACCATCATTCCTTATTATATTAAAGAGCCCTCATCTTATTCCCTGCTTAAAGTTGAACCGTGCATTAAGCATTCTATTTGTTCCCATGCATGCTGTATTTCCAACATACGTTACTCTTACCCTTCAGCAACCAACCTTCATATTGCACAAAATATTTCATAATTCAACCCTATGTATTTTATCATACACTTCTCTAAAGCAACAAACATACAGTACATTTCTTTATTGTGTGTTAAACATTTGTGCATTTCTGAATGATCTACAAGGAGCAAAACTCTGGGCTATACTCCTCCTGCCTGGCATAAAGCAACGTGTTGTTCATCACCTTTCATTCCCGCTCTCAAATGCCTTTCCATACAACAGACTAACCTCCCTTGCAGTTATCGTAGTCACTCTTGCTACCTTCTCATTTGTAGGGGAGCAGTATCAACTTTCTTCCAACTGACATAAACGGAGCTTTCACATACGCATTAAACAAATGAATAGCCACTGCATAAGCAAATCAAATTAAGATTTTAACATTTTTCAATTACCACTACAGTATATACTCACAGATAAGCCAAGAATTTAAGACGCCAAAAGGCACCCCAAAAAATTGGGTTCAGCTTATCCATGGATGGGCTTATCTGCAAGTATATACGGTAATACTTTTTTAAAGCACCTGTATTTCCCATATATAGTCATGTATAAGCCCATCTGTGGATAAGCAGACCCTCACATTTTTAACTCTTAACTCTTCTAGAAATCCCTTCAACACCCTATTTAATTCTCATCTGTCTCTATCATTAAATCCAAAAATCATCGTTTCACTTTTCTTCTTTTAGCAAAAAGTCGATAAAAGGTTTCCAGTCTTTAGAAAAAGTACTTGTTGTTTCCCCCCTGACCAAACAGGTCAGTTTTGCCATTTCCACTAGTTCTGACATTTTTACGATCCATTCCTCCACTGTGAGAATTTCAGTACTCTTCCATCTTTGTGCATATAATAATCATGCTGCCATTACCATACAGAAAACTAATCTTCCACGAGTCTTTTCTAATTCAGTATCCTTAAGTCCCAATAAACAAAAGGCCTGAGTTTTGGGGGGTTTCCCCCCCCAGTATTAATCTTTAAAATTCTTTATATTGTTGTATGTATTTGTATCCAAAATTTCTTGGCTTTTTCACAAGTCCACCAGGCATGGTAAAATGTCCCTTCATGTTTTTCACATTTCCAACACGACTTGAGGTACCTTTATACATTTTTGATAATTCCTCTGGTGTTATGTACCAGCGATAGGTCATTTTATAAAAATTTTCTCTTATAACACAACGGCCATTCAGGTTGTTCCATGTTTTTCACGCATGTCAGTACAATGCAGAGCTCTTCACTGGCTCCCTAACTGCGCCAGAGCCCAGAGCTTTCCAATTACAAACTCCCCAATATCTGTCTGCCCTTGTTTCTTCCTACAATCCTGTTCATTTTTTATGACCCCTTGAGCAGAGTCTTTTTTCATGTCCTTGTTCCAGGCTGCAGCCTCCAGGTTCCAGACCTTCAAGGACTTGGCTCGACAATTCAAGAATCTACTCCTTTCCTCCCTTTGTCTATGTGGAAATCTGACAGCCTTTAGAAAGGAGTTATAAACCTTTTACTTAATTAGTGGGTTAGTGAAGGGTCTGGTTGTTCCGTTCTCATTTAGTTGATACTTCCAGGCAAACACCTATTTTAAATTATTACAGATGTATATACATTCAGTACTATCTCAGAACACTGCTTTAAATATATTGTTGGGTTGATAATATTTGTTTACTAGGCTCTGAGCTAACTTCATTGGATTGATTTGTAATTATGGTGGAAGTTTTTTGATACCATCCCTTGGTAAATGTGTAATAACAACAATAACAACAACAACTGAACCTTATCCATAAAAGTGAGCTATCCAGAAGTAAATGAGTCCTCTTTCTAAAACTATTCCACCAAAATCTGACACTAAATATTCCGTGATACAATGAATTTCTAGTTCTAGTCCCGCCTTAGGCATGACAGCTGGCTGGGTAACCTTGGGCCAGTCATTCTCTCTTAACCCAACTCACCTCACAGGGTTGCTGATGTGGGGGAAATAGGAGGAGGAAGGAGTATTAAGTATGCTGGCCGCCTTGAGTTATTTATATAAAAAAAATAAAAAAAATAAATGCGGGATAATAAATAAATAAATAAATAAAATTTTAAAGCGATTGCTGCCCTAAAATAACTATTTCATTTCTGTTGCATTTAAATTTAGATCTGTGTTGTCCTTTAAGGCAGAAAAATAAATGAGAAATGTCCTTGTTAGTTCAGTGGGTTTTGACACCAGCTGGTGCTCCTATGAACTGTAGATTTATTCCACAGCTTTTGGTTAATAGATTATTGTTGGGCTTCATCTTCTCCTTTATGCCATTTAACAAGAGTTGTGGGGATCCTGAAATATTGTGGGTGTGGTGATGAATCAGACATTGGCTAATAGGTCCAGGATTAATCTGGACGTGTCAAATGTACTTTTGGTCTGTGGGAGAGCTAATTTGGGTCTGATGTTACATACCTGTTCTACAGAGGGCTGCACAATCCAAGAGAACCATTCGAAGTGAATATTTGTAGCTCAGGGTTGAAGTGTGGAGTCCTTGGTGCTCTCTGAGCCTTGTTGTTTTCTTGCAAACATTTCATTGCCAGACTAGGCAACATCAGTGCACTGAAGGTGTTGCCTAGACTGGCAATGAAACGTCTGCAAGAAAACAACAAGGCTCAGAGAGCACCAAGGACTCCAAGAGGAGTCTCCTAGCAGTCTGGAAGTATTCCTTGAACTAACCTGGCATAGTTCCTTGCAGGCCCAGTTGGAAGCTATGGCCATCACTCTGTTTTGGCTTGTGTGGCTTCTATACATTTTCTTGAATCATTCCAAGTTGATCACTATTACTCATGCCTACTTGCATTTTGATTGGATGACTTCAGCGTGCTCTATGTGAGCATCCCTCTGAAAGTTATTCAGAGATTCTAATTTATACAGTAGGCAATCATCTGTACTTGCTTTCTGTTCATTTCCAGGTGCAAATCAGAAAACTGCTGTCAGCCCTTTGAGGTAGACAAAATCAGGAAACAAACTCCACAGGAAGGCTAGAACTATACTTTATTGAGATAGGCCACAGTAACAGAATCTTGCCAGCCTGAATATGCTTTACCTCGCCTCCCTCTGATATCCCAGTGAATCAGGGAGTAGACTGCCTGAGTCCTTTCCAGATATTACCTTGTTTCCCAGGACTTCAGGAATGTTTCAGCCCTCTTTGCTTATATAATGGTTCTTGCCTATTTCTCTCCCTGCCTCCCTAGAACTGATTAGCTAAAAAGACCAGTCTTTTCCAACCTGGTGCCTTCCAGATACATTGAGACTACAACAAACGCTACCTAAGAATTCTGAAAACTGCAGCCCAAATACAACTGGGGGGAGGCATAACATCAGAGAAGACTGTACTACATTAGGGCTTATCTGAAGGACTACATCCTTTTCATTTGAATCTGCTTACCCCTTGTGTTTATGGTCTTGCTCTGAAATTGATCCTCTTCTAGAGATATTGTTTGCTTCCTGATTGACTCCTGCACTTTGGAATTCCGGGAAAAGCTTGTTTATTTCAATTTGGCTCTAATTTGCCCAGAACTGTTAAACCTATTGTGACATGACTATGATATTTTGAAGTGATACAATCTTTTGCTGTTTAAATGGTTTTATGCATTTCATTTCTGCTATATTGACTGTGGTTGTTTATAAATATGCGGTTTTACAATACATTAAAAAAAACATTTTGCAAGGAAGATTCATGGAACAAAAAGTAGAATTGTTATTGTTCTCCTGTTCCGCTTTCCAAATGGTGTTTTATAATTGACATTTCAGACTTGTATCCATTTATTCTTTTCCATAGATATTGGGTAGTTTGTTCAGTGCTAACAAAGGGCGCTATGCACAGTAACTCTCTGGACAAAGAGCAAGCATATCTCCCTGATGTTGTGGGTGATGTTCTCAATTCTGCAGAAGTGATGCAATGATAAATACAGCAACAACATTCCTACATTTGATTCCTGTGTCTATCTTTGTAGCATGGTTTGCTGTTGCTATTGACCTTAGCTGCTTCAAGTTCAGGCCACTCTGGATCCTCCAGCGTGGTATATGCCATCAATTGTGCAACGTTCCACTACACTTTACATCAGATAACCTGGTTGATCTCTATGCAAAACAATAAATGGCCATGCTCAATTCCATTTCAATTCTTCATTGCACTAGTCTCTGATGAGAAAAGGGCAATCCTTACAAAACTACAACAACTATCCAGTTTAAAAATAACAGATTTAGATTTACCACTGTTTCTCATGGATAAAACGAAGACCAGATTTTGGTATCATATTACATTAATTAATTTGCTATTTAATGCCGGAATATCTGCCACACCCAATTACTGCTATGCTTATGGTCATCACTCAACTTCTTTCACTATTCCTTCCTGCCACCTTCTCAATGACAGTTGTCATGTTTGTAATATTTCATTCTCAGAACTTTCCTTTATACATTTGAAGTGGACTGTGATCCATGAACAGTTATATTAAATTTCTTAATCCTTAAGGTGCCACAAAGCTCAAATTCCTTAAAACAATACATACCATGCAATCTTTCCCCCCACCTCAATACACATACAGATCATTTCCACCTGCATATCAGTTCTATAAAAATAGGGTGTAGTGATCCCTTTGAGGTTTGTTAATACAGTAAAAAGCGGGGTGGGGGTGGGACTCTAGTCCTGTTTAAGAGAAAATAATTTCTACATCTGCTACAAGAAGCAGACTGAGGTACTGCGTACTTGCCAGAAGTGGTTAGTTCAGATTTTAATTTGCTGAAAAACACAAAAATGTAACTCAATTGAAAGTAGGTATTTGTAAAAGGTCCACTCAGTAAGATTTCACATTTAGTCTCAAGCATAAAAACAGTTCTTGCTTTTTCTGGAAAGAAGAGGCTCTACGCTCTGGTTCCATTTTCATCCAATTTACTTATTAACCATGTAGAAGCAGTTATCTTGAGTACATGTATTGTCCTGAGCTGTGGCCTCATGATAGGCCAGAGTTCACAGATATACTATACTAGAGAGCAAGCATTCATAAACATCTGTAATATAAGAGCTAATGATATTAAAAATAAGATCTATTTTGTTGGCATAGCTAACAAAGAATGTTTCAAGAAGCAAATGAGATGGGCGGCTATATAAATTAAATTAAATTAAATTAAATTAAATTAAATTAAATTAAATTAAATTAAATTAAATTAAATTAAATTAAATTAAATTAAATTAAATTAAAAGATAGATAGATAGATAGATAGATAGATAGATAGATAGATAGATAGATAGATAGATTCCTCAAACTAGAAGATGTCCTGATCTAAGTTATCTGCCCCTAGTCATTGTCCATTGCTCAGCTTTAATTCTAACCTTTGCTGGACCACCAACAAACTGAAAAGCCAATGAAATATCCCAGTCTCAGGAAAAGGAAAGAACTACTTTCCTGTAGACTTTTCAGAGGAAATTAGGTTAATGAAAGTTTTTACTATTGCACCTAGACTGATCATTGTCTCAGCCTGTTATTCCTCCTTATTTGAGGTCTTTACCACTGTATATTCATCAAACAAAGGCTATCTTCTTTCAAGGTGGTCAAATACGCAGAAATCCATTTTTCCCTTAAATTCAGCTACTGTCCAAGAAATCTCAACAAGCAAGTAATGCCAGAACTCCCATAAACTTCATTATCTTTTGTAAGAGTCACTAAGGCTCCAGCTTAGTCGAATCATTACCCTTTGAGATTCCTCATTTAGCTTGCTAGAATGCTTGGACCAAAATTCCCCTCTCTTATAAAAGACCAGCAGCTATGTCAGACAAAGCCTCACAGACAGCTGGAACAGCATGGCCAAAGGTGCACCCAATTATCCGAGACACATTAGGATGGTAAAAAAATATCCTTGTACAAGGAACCAATGACACTATTGTGCTAATATCAGAAGCTCTAAAACATAAAACGGCCTCGTGTGGTGCAGAGTGGTAGGTGGCAGTACTGCAACTGAAAACTCTCCCCATGACCTGAGTTCGATCCCAACGGAAGCTGGATTCTTGGGTAGCCGGCTCAGGTTGACTCAGCCTCCCATCCTTCCAAGGTTGGTAAAAGGAGTACCCAGCTTTCTGGGGAAGGTGATGACTGGGGAAGGCAAACCACCCCGCTCTATAGTCTGCCAAGAAAACGTCACAAAAGTGGCGTCCCCCCAAAGGGTCAGACATGACTCGGTGCTTGCACAGGGGACCTTTCACCTTTCATTTTTTTTATCAGAAGCTCACTAAGTTTCCAGGGCATTCTAGCCAGGATAGGGCATAACAACTGTTTATTATGGCATTACCTGCTGATGTGGGAGGATGAAAAAAACACTTAAAAAGTAGCACCTGCATTACCCCCATGAGGCAGCACACATATAAGGCATTCTGTAGGATTTTACCACAAAAGTAAAGAATAATTTCAGAAACTGCTGTTTGCCTGGCCAAGAAAGGAAAATACTTACACAAAACCAGTTACAGTAAGTTGAGTATTTGTAAAGCCTCTCAATGAATTAGTTGCTTTTTCCAACAGAAGTAGCTTTATTATTGTTCAGTACTATAAACTAAGTACTCTGATAGTTATACCTCCATCTGTCTCCTGCTAGAGAGCAGAGAAAGGAAGTCTGAATGTCCTCACTTAAGCCAGAAGAAAGGCAGCTGCACTCAGGAGCTTACCTCTGAACGAATACTTCATTGTGGAGGTAATTCTCAAAAGTCTTCCGGAAGGCAGATTCCTCCAACTCCTTCTGGATCTGAGAGTCTGTTTTTGGACAGGAACAACACTCCTCACTCGGTTTTTCACCCACAGTTTCATTGGGCTTGGGTTGGTCTATTGACGGGGGAGACCATGTCCGAGAGGGTAGCTTCAAGCCTGCAGGACAGATGGACAGTAAAGCTCCTATGTCTCATGATCCTAAAATATTTATTTATTTATTTATATTTATCTAATTTATCCCCGCCCATCTCCTCCCGTCGGAGGCCTCTGGGCGGTTTAGAACAAATGATTAAAACCATCAGAATAATAAAATACTATAAAAATACTATAAATAGAAATAAAAATAAAGAATAAAAATCCAAGCGATGAAAGATCTAAAACAGTCCAAGTGTGGGAGGAGTGGTCTATAACAACCATCCCCATGTAACTCTATTCCCCTCTCCACCCCAAGCGAGGCGGCAGAACCAGGTCTTCAGACTCCTCCGAAAGGCCAGGAGCGATGGGGCCAATCTCACCTCCGGGGGCAGCATGTTCCACAGAGCAGGAGCTACTGCAGAGAAGGCCCGCTTCCTGGACCCCGCCAGATGAAATTCTTTTACAGACGGGGTCCATAGCATGCCCTCTCTGCACGATCGGGTGGGACGGGTTGATGTAATGGGGAAGAGGCGGTCCCTCAGGTAACCTGGTCCCATGCCATGTAGGGCTTTAAAGGTAATAACCAACACCTTGAATTGGACCCGGATGCAAACTGGCACCCAATGCAGCTCGCGCAGCAGTGGTGTTACATGTGCCCTTTTGGGGGCACCAAAAACAGCTCACGCAGCTGCATTCTAGACCAGCTGAAGCTTCTGGATACTTTTCAAGGGTAGCCCCACACAGAGCGCATTGAAATAGTCTATCTGAGAGATAACAAGGGCATGAGTGACTGTTCAAAGGGCCTCCAGGTCCAGGAAGGGGCGTAACTGGTGTACGGCACGTAGCTGCACAAAGGTGCTCCTGGCCACGGCTGCCACCTGCTCTTCGAGCAGGAGCCGTGAGTCCAGGAGGACCCCCAAGTTACGTACCGGGTCTGTCTGGGGCAGTGCAACCCCATCCAGAACCAGAGATGTTAATGTCCCGGATACAGAAGAATCATTAACCCACAGCCACTTGGTCTTATCAGGGTTCAGTTGAAGCCTGTTGTTCCCCATCCAGGCCCCCACAGCCCCCAGACACTCAGAGAGGGTGGTCACGGCATCACTTATTTCACCCAGGATGAAGATATACAATTGAGTATCATCAGCATACTGATGATACCTCATCCCATGGTGACGGATGATCTCACCCAGCGGTTTCATGTAGATGTTAAAAACGCCGGTCGCTGCGTCAGGTGGGAGACACTTTATATTAATAGCTTTTTAGCGTCTGATCGCCCACCCACCCCCACCCCGCTCTGGTCCCCCTGCACCCACCTTGGACGGACTGGGGGGTGTAGAACCCCCGGAGTGGAATGGATGGGAGCGGTAGCAGTGGACCGGGCAGTGAGGTGTGGCGAGCTCGGTTGGGCCCTAACAAAAGGGCGGGCCCCAAAGGACTGCGCCGGTGGTGCGGCGGCAGACCAAGCCGGCACTGTGATGGGCAGGGCAGCAGCGGACCGGGCCGGCGGCGCAGCAGCGGACCGGGCAGCGTGGCAGCGGACCGGGCCGGCAGCGCAGCAGAAGACTGGGCTGGCACTGAAATACTGCAACACTGCAGCGGCGGACCGGGCCGGCAGTGCAGTGGCAGACTGGGTCAGCGACACAGTGGCGGACCGGGCTGGCAGCGAACTGGGCCAACGGTGCAGTAGTGGACTCTGGGCTGCACCGGAGAAGAAGTGACCGGTTGTTGGCCTTGAGGTAAAAGATTAATGGTCAATAAGGGGACTACAGCCTTAAAGAAGATACCATGCTTCTGAATGAGTGGTGCTGATTCCTACTGGAAAGAAGCTTCAATTCAAGCAAGGTTCTCTCTAATTGAATGTTGCTATCCTGTCTGGGACAAGATGTTTGGCTGTTTTGGCAAATTCTGTTATCTACTCCTTTGCTACACTCCTTTCAAATAGTGCATATGCTAAATTGAGCTTGTTAAATTATCATATATGGCCTGTATGGTTTGTTGATTAAGCCATAATTGCTGGAGTAACAAAACACATGGCTTACTAACTACAATGTAGTTACTACAATGGTTACATTAATTTAATACACTAAACCAAACCAACTGTCCTAACAGTCAGAAATCATGCTGAGACGAGGAGAAGGTCTCTAGTGTTTATTACTGCTACATAAAACAGAATCCTAACAAATTGAAGAAGTGTGGGAAAAACCCAGACATATAAACCCCAAAAGCTACAGCGGGCCTGATCTGTGTCTCTTTGAATGGCTGCTTAATTCCTCAGTACTACGCATGCGTTTTCCACCCTGGATCGAGGCCCCCTCCTGCTCGCCATCAGTACTCATGACACCAACTACCTTATGGCTTAGCACAATGTGTGAACCCAGCTATTGTTTTCAGAAGTTCCTGAAGACATCTAGTATTCAGACATATCGTACTTCTTCCTTGTGATTTCACAAAGCCATCATCTATCTCAGACCTGGGTTTTCCATATACAACTATGTCCATGAACACACAATCAACTATCAATAGCCACTTTGGCTGTGCAGCACTGTGGATTTAAAGGTAACAAGATGCTTGGGGGTTGAATGTAGTACCTGACTGCAACTTCTTAAAGCAGCCACTCCTCTTCCCAGGATCGTGTGGGTGCCCTCAAAAATTGTTGTATAATCCCAGAAAAAGATATGCTTGGTTTAAGGAATTGCGGATAGGTTGTTTGTTTCTGCATGCTCAGTGACGCTTTTCTTCCTTCAAATCCAAAGCATTACACAGCCTGTTACCCAGCCTATTGACCATGCTGGCTGGGAGATTATGGGAACACTGATCCAGCACATACAGAAGACACCAGTTGTTATAATAAGACATTTTAGCTAATTGCAGTAAGTTAGCGTAGGGTTGCTCAAATCACCTCCTTCCAGATTAATTAAGGAAGCAGTTAGCCAGAGTTAGTTTATCTATTATATTTTTACCCCACTGCAACCCAACAAGCTCTTGGTGCTTATAGATACAATTAACCAAAAATACAAGCATGACTAACATGCTTGACCCCACAAAACATATAATACCAACGAAGAGGTGTTATAACCTAAATGCCTTTTGGTACAGCTCAGTCGTCAACATCTCCTGAAAGGTGGCCAAGCGAGATCTAATCTCAAGCAGGAGGCCATCCCAAAGGGCTGGCACCACCAAAAAGGAAGAGTTTTTCCAAGCATCACCTTCCTGACTTCTCGAAAATGGGGAACAATCTGCTGCTATTCCTGGCACAATCATAAGGTTGGACAGACTTCTGTAGGAAGATGTGGCCTTGTAGGTAGCCTAGTGCTAAGCCATAATGACGTTTATACGTTAACACCAATACTTCAAATCGTACCTGGAGGTTCACAAGCAACCAACGCAGGGACACAATACAGGTGTCACATGCTCCCAGTGATAACTGCTGGTGAACATCTGGGCTGTTGCATTCTCTACCAACTAAAATTTCTGGAGGTTTTTTAAAGACAGCCCCACATGGAGCACAGAATTGCATAGGACTGAACAAGCAAACCAACCAACTTGCTGTGAAATTCTCAAAAATTTAAGGAGGAAAGTAGGGGGACACAGCTAGCCTGTCTTACCCTTCAGACAGTAATCTAGTTCATAGAGTTCACTGTCTTCACTTTGCTGTTCCCAGGATACCATATAATGTGTAATATTCCCATTGGGATCAGAAGGTGGTTTCCACTTCAGAATGATCTGTGATGAAGAGTTGGAAACCGAAATTGGATCCTGGGGGACAGTTGGCACTGGAGAGAAGAAAGAAAATAACCATCACAAAAATAGGAAGAGGGTGAACAAAAACCTTATCAAGTCAAGCAACGTGAGCCTGCTTAGCCTAACCTCATTTCTAAAAAGTAAGAAAGCAGCTATATGCCCCCATTAATGCTGAAGGCATAACAGTTAGGACATAACCATTCTCTGGGGCTTGTATTAAGTAATTAATATTCTGAGGCAGAACATTCCTGAAGTTGAAGGTTCCACTATGCCTAATAGCTACTAACAGGCCTATCCTTTTCATGAAATTCCCATTATATAGACATCATCCAAAGTAATTATTCTATTTTATTCCGGGCTGGTTTGACTGCACTTGGAATACTATGTCCACTTCTGGATAATTAACTTTAAATGGTACATAGAGAAGCTGGAGCAGATTCAGAGGAGAACTAACCAAGATGATAAGGGGCCTGGAAACTAAGTCCTATGAGAAGCAGTTAAAGATGTTGGGTATGTTTGGCTTGCAAGAGAAAACTTAGGGGAGATATGATAATGGTCTATAAATATCTAAAAGGCTGTCACATGCAATAGTGGACCTATTTTGCTGAAACTGAAAGTAGGGCAAGGGCCAATGGAATTGAATTAAAAAGGAAGGAGATTCGGTTAAATATTATGAGGAATTTCCTGGTGGTTAATGCAGGTGGACTCTCCCTCGCTAAAAAGATTTTCAAATGGGAGCTGGGGCCACCTAAAGGGATGGTTTACTGGATACCTGCTATAAAAGGGGTCACACTAGATGACCACAAGTTTTTTCCAACCAATGCTAATTCTAAGTTAGTGACTTTATCCTGCAGCAATATGTTAGAATAATTATAGCTGTAGTGAATAATTCTTTAGCTAGGGAATCAATTATAACAGTCCCCCCTCAAGAATTTTTTCAACTGGCAGTTCCTGAACACTGCAAGACGGCAGTACTGCTCACCAGAAGCATTAGTCTGAATGTATATGATCTCGCTCTTCGCCCCATAGATCTTCTGCTCATCTGAATGGGTAACCAGTGTCTTCACAAAAATGGCATACTGAGTCCAGGCTTTCAGGTTCCGCATCAGAAACCCAGGATGGAATGGTGTCCTGCCATCAGTCGGCCGGGGAGGAGGTTCAATATCCACCACCGTCCAGCTGTTGGAGCCACAAACATCCTGGCCATCAAATTCCGTCACGTTCCGGAAGGGACTGGCCCAAAAAGTAAGGGAAAGGACACCAGCTGCTATTCCAGAAAAGCAATACATACACATAGGCACAAATGTGCTATTCATTTTAAAGGGGGGCCATGGATACAATGAAGCCATTTACAAGTCCAGAGTTATGGAAATGAGAAAGAACCTTTCTCTCCAACTGGACTGGCCAATGATAGTGAGTGCTAGGTGGTGTAGAGAGTTATGCCGGTCTAATATGGTCAAATATCCCAATGAACAAGGAATGCCAATTTTTGTGTAGTACAATGGTAAAGCCACAGCACTCGGGGGCAAATGCATCAACACTGTGAAGGTATTCCCACTAGCAAACTGCTATCACTGCAAGCCTCCCTGGGTTAGGAACACAAGCAGAGGCCATAATGTTTTCTGCCTACTGAACATAACTGATGTTTTGATAGAGCTGCTGTTATTTATTTCTGTTTCAATTTTCTTTTAATGTGAAGCATTTTTAACAGTAACTACAGTAATTTAAAAATGGTTAATGTCAATAGTTAAAATGTGTTCAGAGTAACTACAAAGCTAATTTCATCTTTTCCCCACAGTCAATCAATTTATTTTATGATTAATATAGGATCAAATCTATTGATTATCGCTTCATTTTTGTAGGTCTAATATTTACAAAACCTCTCAGCTGCAGGTTATTTGGTTCTTGTCCAACTATGAAGACTACTGCTTCCTTCTACCCTCGGTCTACATGAACGTTAAACGAAAGAACTAAGCCTGTCAGCTGGAGGCAACTCTGGTACTTTCTAGCCCTCTGTCTGTATGACCATTAGCCTTTCTCAGCCCTACTCTTCTGGGGCTGCACGATCTAGGCTTTGGTAGCCAGGAACTTGGCTTTTACAGGGATTGTTTACTCACGCTTCCTTATAGAACAGCATGAAGCCCAAAAGGTCGCGGAAGTCCAGTGGCCAGTATGGCTCCCATTTCAGTACAATTTTGTCACTGGATGTTTTTATTAAAGAAAACTTCAGCACTTCATTCTCACCTGCAGAGGATGACATCGCATTTGCATTACCAAGCATTCATGCATACAAAAAACAATGGTACAACCATACCAAGTTGAGCATTTCATATGTATCCATACTCTGCAAGATCCACAGAAGTGATGTTAGTCCAACAGGAAAGCAATGGTAAATCGGAAGAGAGAGTCAAGAGCATGAACCTTCCCCCCATGGGCTAGTGCCAAATGAAACTGAAGTACCATGGAAATGCCAGGACTCTACATGAAGGCAGAAACCAAAGTAGGTGTTAATGAAGAAGTCATGATGGGAAATAGTTATCTAGAATCAGAGGAAAATTAAAAAATGTTGGAGTTCCAGAAATAATGGACTGATTTTCTAATCTGAAAGTGGAGGGAAGCAGAGAGAGAGAAAGAAGGGGAAGTTATGGTATGGTATTTATTACCCCCACCAATCCTCCCATGAATTAATACAATGCAGGCAGCTGTGGCCATAGAAAACAGGCCCCTCTGATCTGCAGAGAGTGGGTAGAGAGCCTCTCGCACACATATGTGCTATTGCTAAGGGAGGCTGTGGGGACAAGTTGTCCTGTGCTCTGCCAGCCTGGCAGAAATTCATAAAAGAGGGCTGGATTTGCTTTGCAACTGACTCTGAAAATATATAGTATACATAAACAGGATGTTACCAATTTGGAAGCTAGATCTTTGAGTGCAGAAACATTCCCAGAAGGAAACAAAGCCAAAACACAACAAATGTATGGTTCTGGACCAATGCCCACTTTCCTCTCCTCTTTGCTTTGAGATTAAAAAAAAAAAGCAACAACCACACAAGTGAACAGTTGGGCAGTTACTGATCCCAAAGCAGAGTGAGAGTTGCAGGATGATTCCTAATGTTGCTGAGAGAAAAAGGTCTTGCCTCTGCCTGACCCCACAGTCTTAATGCAAAGTAATAATTTCCTAATTACCAGCAAAAACTAGAGGCTGTGAAGTAATAATCAATAAACATTACTTAAGATGAACAACTCCACAAAACAGAGCATCTATGTGCATCCTAACCTACTAAGATAATGTTCAGCCCCCACTCATCCAGAATTAAGAAAACAAACATTGTATCTATTTATATTTATCCATGTCCCTTGGACAGCAGCAACTCATCCTTACAAGAAGCCTGGTCGCCATTGGTCTTGAGAGCAATATCATTCTTCTCCTGGCGCCCTTTTGTTCCGGAGATCTCTTCCAACTTATGGATTTCTGATAGACACAACTTGGGGTTGTAATGGAAGAACAGCTTCCCCCGGGCAATAGTGAGATTGTGCTTGCTCCAGTCCCAAAGCTGGCGGAGATTCTGGTTGTCCAGGGCATAGAACGAATAATTCCTGGGTGAAGAAGAGAAGGAGATGAAGAAAACAAATGCAGAAGAAAGAAAGGGGGGACTGTCAAGTGGCCTCCCCTGCAATCAGCTCTCATTTCTAATCCCCCCCCCAAAAGTAAGTTAAACCCTCTTGAGAGCAGGGACCAAAGACCAAAAGATCAAAACCTACCCCTTTTCCTACTTCCTCGGTCTTAACAGCAGACTGACTTGCTTGTGACATGTTACAATGATACAGAAGTGGGGAAAGATACCATTATTCTCAATAGTATTTTCAGGGGTTCAAGATACCCCTGAAGAACTGAACTCACCCTGCTTCCAAAGTCTGTCCTCTGATCAGGTGGAGCTTGCGGAAAAAAGAGAGAGAGACCAGGGCATAGGAGCGACTGATTTTCAAGTAACCTGAGATTTCTTCAATCAAACCAAGGTTGGCTTCCAATTCAGCAGCAATGTTAGCTAAAGGAGAGTGAAATATCAGCCATTCAAGCCACAAAATTATGAACGAAGAGCAGCTTCTTATCCATATTGGGTCCTAACCCATGTGAAGAAGTACCCAAAGTCACTATTACAATCACTAAAAAATGATCCCATCAGCAACAAGTTCCTTCCATGGTCCCAAAACAGAGACACCTGATATGTCCAAAGGCAGCCCTCTATACCAAGTATTGCTCCTTTGTCCTTTACTAGTGTGTTTGCTTATCTTATTAGGCCTGGGTTGGACTACCCATTACCTATGACAGGAGTGCAGAACTTCCACTGGCTCAAGGGCCGACCAAGCTTTTGAGAGCTGCCTTCTGAAAGCAAGTAGGATCGGCACCAGTTTAGGGGGGAGGTGCGTTGGAAATGTTAAGGGGTGAAATAGATTCCTTAAGTTTTTGCAAGATTTAAATCTGCCAGTTTTCTTAACTTCCCCCCAAAAAAGAAATGTCGGCAGGCCACATTTGGTCCTTAGGCCACACTTTTACACCCCTGATCTTTTTAGATTTGCACTATTGAAATACATGGGCAAAATTGTGTGACTTCCTGGTAGACCAAAATTTTAGCATTTCCTTCAGTAAGCCTAATATTTTGAGATACTCCATCATCCCTCTTCCAAATTTTAAAAAAAAATGGGTGCAAATGTCAGTCCTCATTCTGGCAACATGATGCATTGCTGCCATGCATCAGAGGTGGTATGGTGGATAGGGTATGGTCACTGGACAAAAAAAATGTTCACACCTTCTCTAGATGGCCCAAAGTAAAGGACATGGACACTCACTTCCTCCACGAATGCTGATAATCAAGCTTCCGTTCACAATGGTGCAGCCTCGGAGCCCCTGTGCAGCAGTAACTGAATCAATTACCTTTTCTTCACCCAAGTCACAAACTTTTGGACAAAGCCCTGCACAGGGTGTGCAGAGCAAGCTGGAAAAGAAATACCGAGGGGATCATTCAGGCTGTTAAATGCTTAATATAATGGATAATGGTGCAATAAAACACCAACTTCTCCAATCTAGGAAATGATTCTAGAGTTCATAGTCACTATTATGAGAACCCCACAATCTGTACAACAGGTGATACCTTAATATTTAGCTAATCTCTTCAGGACAGTCTTTTTCCAGCCTCAACAGGATGAAGGAGTTGACAATGCAGCTACCACCCAGTTCCCATGGCCATGTTGGATTGAGATCTTCCTGGTTTCTTAATAATTCAAATTTCAAGCATGACTTTAGCACAGGATTCAATCATCTGACAGAACTTTTTAAAAAATCTGTCATGGTGGAACTGGCAGGCAGGCAGGCAGATAGGTGTAAGTGGTATGTTGCCAGTATAATGCTACCCTACTAGGAAGAATCTATGTTCAGAAAAGCAAAGAAAACTGCTTCCAGGCTTAAAACTCTGTATTAGTTCCAAGCCCCTGAAATGAAATGAACTGAAAAATATTACAATTAATAATAATATTCAGAAAAATATTTGATTCACTTCCATATGACTCTGGGCAGCTTAAAACTAAGAACCAGAATAGAAATAAAATAGAAACAAGTTATCCTGTGATAAACAACTGAATTGCCAATTATCTATTCTTTACTGAGAATGCTCCAAACTGTCCATTTCCTCTCCCCTGTGGACACGTTGCTCTTCTTTACTATTTTCCCTCTTTACAACATAAGAAGAACTAATAAGGAATCAGAAAACCCAGTTGTCTCATTACAAAATTTATGATGAGTTCAAAGAAGGCAAGTTCCAAGTAATGAAAACCAAGAAATGTTTTCCATGCGTTTGGAAGACAGCACAAATATGTGTGCATATACATTTATCATCTCATCCAACTTTATAACTAAACTGCAGAAGTACTAAATTGCTTTTAAATAATATATGCATACATTGATTAAGCATATTTCCACTCAGTATTTTCTAATTTAATATGACAAGCATTGTCTGAAGACTGTACCTGAGTTATACTTAGACAGTAACTTTATTCATGATTAAGCTCTACTTGTGACTTTAATGTTATGGGGAGAAAAAGAACATAGGTGCCTCATGAGATTTCTGCTCTTACTGAGAGCTAAGACAGTACCACAAATCTGAAAGATTTCCAATATTTTGGACTGCATGTTTCTTTGTTGTTGATTGGCACAAAATGCTATTCCTTATTTCTTGTTTATTTCTAATTTCTTTGCTACTAATCCTGATATACCTTTCAAAACTCAACTATCTCTACCCCAACCAATAAGAAGAGAAGATAGAAAGGAAGAACTCACTTGGTGGAGTTCAAGGTGTAACCTGAAGGGCAATCAGAGATGCATGCGCCATTGTGGATAACATAGCATTCAGACTCACGGGCCATCTTGCATTTATTGTGCAGCTCCTGACAGAAGTCAAAAGTCACACACCGCCAGCCTTTGAAGCGATAGTAATTAGGTGGACATGTCTCTACACACTTGCCATCCAAGAAGAAATTCCGGCACGCCACACACTTCTCTGGATTGTTGGGCCCAATGCAGTTGCCAAGGCACTCTGTGTGGCAGCACTTGCCAGTTGGGGTACAGCCCTGAGACTTGCATGTGGCAGGACACACTGGAAAAGAGAAATGAGGAGAGATAATTACTAGTCACGTTTAGGAGGAGATGCCCCTTACCTCAAGGAAAACTACTTTTATTGCTTCATCAACATATAAATGCATGCTAGAGTTCCCCATTGATATTCTAGAGGTGACGGGCTCGTCCCTGGGGGAGCTGGGGGTGTTGACGACCGACAGGAAGCTCTGGCGTGGGCTGGTCCATGAAGTCACGAAGAGTCGGAAGCGACTGAACGAATAAACAACAGAGTTCCCCATAAATCAGTACTCTATGACTATTTACTAGAATGTTAATGACCACTCCTGTGCCCCCAATCCTGCAGGTTGATTTCTATTACTTCTGCTTATCTTTGCCCCTTTCCTAAACAGTAGAGTGCATTTCCAACCAATGCAGTGGGCTGCATCACTTATCAATTTTGTTTTTTAAGAAAGCTTAGGAATCCTAGCTGAAGCCAAGAGGCATTCTTAAAACAATAATGATACAAAAGGCTGGTTCTTTACAGCAAGGTAGCTTCCTATTTTTAAAACTATAAAAAAGTCAAGTGGAGCATGATACATGACAAGAAGCAAGGTAGGTGCCCTTGGGCACATTGATGCCACAGGTACCATGTGGTAGATCCCAAGATCCCAAGTCTAAATATCTAGTTTTATTTTTGTTAAAGTTTTGCAGTGTAGCATCTCATCTTCACAAGACCAACTTCCATACATTTACATGTATCATTCAGCCCAAAAACAAAATGAACTTTTAATTTTTGACCCCAAACTATTTATCCATTCTTAACTTATAATAGCCTATATTTTGTTTCACCAAAGAATTTACCTTCATATTTCCCATAAACTCTAAGACTAAACTCTCCCTCTTTGTGATACTTGTGATACTTTTATTCTGAGACCAGCAAAACCCTTATGTATCTCCCAAGACAATAATATCGATTTTGGAATATGCATCTTAATATCTAGACTGGCAAAAAAATAATTATGTTTACTCAACTTTAGTCCTTTCAGCACAGGAAAGCTGGTGATGCAGGGATGGGGGGATGACAATGTACATAGTTTGATGTACCTTTAGCTATTTCTTGAAGAAATAGTATGCCTCCCTTCTATTTACCCATTTTTTATAATCAATACACTACCAAGCAGGTCATAGTTAAAAAGCAAGCGTAAACGTAGACTTCAGAGGAAGGTCAGAATCGCTTCACAGAAAAACTGGACCCTGCCTATTTGCTAAATGGCTATGCAGTACCCTCCCCACCATGCTAGAAAGAAATCACATGCTATCCTAATGCCATTCACCACTTCAGCTGCTCTATGCCAGTTCAAAGTCAAAAGGCTCTACTGCACAGCAAGCAAGTGCTGCCAGTCAAATTACTAACAATCCCTAGCCAGTAGCAATTACTATGGGCAAGGCTGGGGTAAGGTATATAGACAATACCAGTAACTGAAACAGCAAGGTAACACCTAGTTCTGAAATGTTCATACTTGAGCAGATTGACAATCAGGAAGAAAGCTTTTTCTAAAGTTGGTGGGGGCTAACCACTAGAAAATATCAAAACTACCCCTTCCACCTTATAGTTGCTGCTCTCCAGAATTGAAGCAGCAGCATACAGTATGCTCAGGGCCACAAGAAAGACCTGTTTCAGAGCAAAAGCTACTAGGTATCTTAAGCCACTAGGCAGATTTTGATCAAAATTATGTATCTCAAAGCCACAGGCTTCTTGATCCACAGCCTCAGATGGCTTAAAAATAGATCTTTTGAAACCATGATGGGGCTTTTTAAGAGACAGCAAAGCTTTTGAGAACTGGAAGGGTGTTCCCACCTCTTCTTCCATGATATTGCCAATTATAATGGCAGAAGCAAATTAACATATGTATATCCTGTCAAAATGTTTGTGTTTTAGCACCTTCTGTTATCTTTTGCATTAGTTTTCACTTTATTCCTGATAAGGTCATATAGCCTGAAATACACAGTGTATGTGGTACTTCAAACCACTAGTAGAGTTAGCTAATGAAAAGTGGAACAGTTTTCATTCCAATATTCTGTTCCTACAGTCTCAAGAAAGACTGCAAAAAGTCAGAGCAGATATGACTGCAAAATGATTCAGACTGGAAAGTGACAGTAGTCTATAAACAACAAGAGCTTAATTGATTTATTTTCCATGCCTGTGAGAGTAACAGGCAATTTCCTTGTACAACCTTATTATGTTTGTTGCAACGGTTGGTTCTGGAAGTAGAAGGGAGTGAGAGAGAAACTACATATAAGAATATTTCCAGAGAAGGCAAAACACCATCTCGGAGGTTTCAAGAAGCACAGCAATAGCATTCTTCTCTGGATATTCAAATAGAACTACGACGCTCAATTGGTTAGAAGGTGCTAACAGATACCCATATTCAGCAAAGGCACCCCATACATTTCCAAAATCTAGGCTGATGCTCCATACTTAGAAAGGCAGAACTTCCATATACAGAAGCAGTCTATCCCTGATTATTCACGGAGCCAGAAAGGAGATAGCTGTTTCCTGCATGCTTTGCTTGTGGGCTTCTCAGAGGATTATGGCTGACTTTTAGTAAAAAAACACAAGTTAACTGAACGTATCTGATCCAGCAGAACCACCTTCATGTTCTTTACTCAGGAGCAAAGACTCAAAACAAAAACTAAACAGCAACAACCATTTTTCAACAGGAATTGCTTTGTTTTAAAATGGCCTTTCCTCAGCTCTGTACCCTCAAGATGTATTGTGCCCTTCCCAGAACTTCCAGCCAGCACAATTCCATTTTAGCCCTCTTGGCTGGGAATTACAATCCCAGCAAATCCAAAGAAGGCCTGGCTGGGGAAAAAATTATTTAAAGTAATATTGATTCTTGGGAAGTAGGCAGTATATAACATTTTGAATGAATGGATGAATAAATAAATAAATAGACAGACAGACAGTAAGAGTTTGTGTCAATACCTGGGAAAGCATACTGAATATTTTTTAGCCACCCCTTTGTGCCCCACCGAACAAAATAATTCAGTTTTAATTTTAGCTCAGCTGCTGAGCTTGCCGATCGGAAGGTCAGCAGTTTGAATCCACGTGACGGGGTGAGCTCCCGTTGCTAGTCCCAGCTCCTGCCAGCCTAGCAGTTCGAAAACATGCAAACGTGAGTAGATTAATAGGTACCGCTTCGGCGGGCAGCTAACGGCGTTCCGTTCAGTCATGCCAGCCACATGACCACGGAAGTGTCTACGGACAAACGCCAGCTCTTCGGCTTTGAAACGGAGATGAGCACCACCCCCTAGAATCGGACACGACTGGACTTAATGTCAAGGGAAACCTTTACCTTTACTAGAGATGGCTTTAAAATGGAAGATGCAGAGATTGCACAGTGCAGCAGAAGTAGTCAAACTTCTCTGGTGAAGATTTAAGATGGCAAGACAGCAGCTACCCAACGTCCCACAAGTATGTAAAGACATTTACAGCAGAGCCTTGGAAATCAAGTCTTAAAACAGATATGCCACAAAACCAAGAAGACTTAAACACTAGAAAGCCTTCTGTTTTACTTGTGCAACATGGAACATTTAATGCAGCATGGTTTGCTATCTCCTCCACCTTATGTGAAGAACAGAGGAATGGCAGTGCTAGACAAGCCCAAATTTCTTGGTATTCTAGAACAGGAACAATGCAGACGTATTCATGGAATTATAAAGAGGTACAGTGCATCTGAAGGCTGTTCACAGAAACAATATAGTTCCAGTGGCCAGAACTGTAACTATTCATCGTTAGCTTTGATGTCCATTTTACAAAGAGATCCCATCCCCAAGTAAGAACAGTTCTTCTGCAGTCTGCCTGGGAAATCAGAACAGAGTAAGACTGGAATAGCCAGCTGAACAGGATTTCTATGCCTTTCAGTTAATGTGGAGATGTCTTCCAGCTATACTAAAAAATATCTGAATGATACTTGGAGAATACTCTATGGAAGCAAAAGTTGGAGTTTAAAGAAGCAGGATAGGAACAGCATTGATGCTTTTGAACTTTGGTACCGGAGAAGACTCCTGAGAAATTTGTGGACAGCCAAGAAAACAATGGATCCTAGAACAAATCAAAGCAGAGTTCTCACTTGCACAAATGACCAGGCTCAAATTATCCTACTTCAGACACATTATGCAAAGACCTTGCTCTCTGGAGAAGGCTCTAATGCTGGGAAGGGTGGAAGGAAAGAGAAGAAGAGGACGACCAGCAGCAAGATAACTGGACTCAGTTACAGTGGCAATGGGTGCACCACTAGAAGATCTGAAAGACCAGGTTAGGGACTGATAGTCACAGAGAAAATCTATCTATGTGGTCACTAAGAGTCAACAACAACTTGAGGCACATAATCACTTGGAGAACACAGAACTGCCAAAAAGTTCACAAATAATCAGTATATGAAAGCAACTCCAAGTATTTGACAATACTACCATATTTGGATGTGGGGAGAAGATGGGCTCATTTTCTTAGAAGACAGTATGATATATTCCATCAGACCCACACTGTAAGTCAGTGGGTAAAGTGTGGCTTGGGGAAACTTACTCCAAGGTTCAAAATTCCAGATACCTAGAACCAATGTCCTTTGCAAATATGCTGTGCAATCCTACTTCAGAGTCTGGATTTGCACAGCCACAAATCTCTCCTATGTTGAAGTGCACAGAAATCACAAAGATGACCAGAGCTCTATCAGCAAAACAGCTAAGTATTCCTCCATCCACAACAGACTGCTATACGACCTATATGTCATGTCTTCCACATATGTTTGGAAAGATCATGCCTCCTATATCGAATGAAGGAGAACTGAAGCTTTAACGATAAATCTAGGGTTGCTCACGTGGCCACATCTTCCTCAAATGAGAGATAAATATGGGTCAGATAGATAAAGTTTAAATAGGCATATGAAGGGTTCCTAAATTGCAAAGTATTCCTACACTTCAGAACTTTATACTGCACGTTTTCCCTGGTTCCTCCCCATACTACTACAGAACATCTGACTGGAATGAAGATGAAGTAAGAGAGCTCAGAAGCAGTGTCTGATACAGTGCAAAGTGTTACAGTAAGAACAATAACTTTAGAAAATACCTGTGAGCACATAGGAGCATTTAGCCAAGATAATTCAGCCCCCGACTCTTTTACTTTCAGCAGTATTAGTTTTTGGTAACTCATAAACTGGGATTATTTTGGCCACACTGGTGGAATTTTATTTATTTAACTATTCAAGCTTTAGGCCACTTGGTCAAAAGGGGCCCTGCTCAGGAAAAAAAAAGTCCTTGTACAATTTTTTAACAATCAAATCAATCAATTTAAGGCTATTCCACCTGGAATACCATTATTTCAGGTAAGGAAAGAGACAATGACAAAGGCAGAGAAGCAGATAAACCACGACCAGCCGAGGCTAGTTGACAAGGGAGCAACCAGAGTATCTGGACTGCGAACAAGAAGAGAACATTTTAAAGCTCCAGATCCTTAGAAATCCAGGTCAGGAAATGCTTCTGACAAAGAACCGCCCTCACCCTTAGCCAATACATTGGCTGCTTGGGGTAGGAAGCCATTCAACACATTTTTCTATCTTTGCACAAAGCAAACAGATACTTAACTCCTTCCACACAAAAGAGAAGGGAAAAGCAGGCCTCTCCACAAGCTTTCCACTAATACAATACTAAAAAAGAGATTCCTACTTTAAAATCTGAATGCGTGTGTGTATGTGGGGAGGGTGAGAAATGTTAGTTAAAGCCACGTTGCATTGTGACAATAATACATAAGGTCTGACAGGGGTGGTAAAGCTTAATGGCAAAAAAAATGATCGCTTGAAAGTTTTCAATTTGTTTGGAACAGCTTGCTTTGGCCAAGATCCACAGGTAGAATGAAGAATCTGTACATACTGTTCTAATCAAGCATTGCTGTGGCAGGAACACCCAGATGACTGTATCTCTATAAGGGGGAAATTCCCCTTGTCTTTTTCTCTTGCTTTATTGTATATGGAAACAATGCCTGGACCATCCATTCCCTGCCCCCATATTTCAAAGTTACAGCTGCTGTGAAAACTGCTTCCTATATTATCCAAGTTGTGGATAGAATTTCTTGGCCTTAAATGCAACTGCTGCATGTGACAAGTCTTCTCACCACCAGCATCACCCTAAAGGTTTTAACCCCATTCCAGCTCAGTCACCAAGAGCGCCTTCCAAGTACAATCCCAGGTTCTGCATTTTAAGGATGCTCAGTCAATACAACTAGTACTGGAGAGCCTCAGAGACAAGAGACTCTTCTACAGCTGCTTTTCTTAAGCCAGTGGGATAGTGCTTTATGCACTTTAATGAATTCCTAGCTTTGAATTGGACATGTGTTGGACATTTAAAAAGCGGGGTTCCCAGTCAAGTGTTTTAAGATTTATCACGCTGAGAAACAAAGGTATTCTTAGCCTCCACTCAATTATTCATTTATAAAGACAAAAATCAAGATAGCTTGTTTGTTTGCTTGTTTTTGTTTAAGAGGCAAAACAGATTAGCAGACAAGAGACATTTGCCTGGGATTCCAGGAAAGCAAGTAACCCAACACAAAAACATGTGTGGAGAGGAAGAAACAGGATTGGTGTAATAGCTCCCAGCAAAGCATTCAGCTTAAGGAGAGAACTAATGCAGCTGCTTGTGTAACACTGATTGAAATATGGGTGGGGCAGTTCCATATTATGCCAAACCTCTGACATACTGAATCCTGCTATTGGAAAGTAGGTTTAAGAACTGCACTTATGTCTTCCGTAGAAGTTATTGATGACTCTTAGACCTCTTTTTGAGCAACGTGACTCCCAAATTCTGTTTTTTGTGCTCAATACTTGATGCCCCTACCACAACTAGAAGATTTTCATATTTTCACGAAGGCCAAGACACATTTCCTGAATTCATGAATTCTTCTGAAAAAATTGTTGCAGAAGATGGATCAGGGATCCTTTCTAAATCTAATATATATACCAGCGTTCCAATTCAATAAGCTGGCAGGGAAGCTGAGCATATTTCCACAGGAGAGCTCTCAGTACCAGTCCCACAGGCCATAAAATTGGAGTAACTGTGAATAAAAGAAATTTCTTTCAATATTAAATATCCTTCCCAAACAAGGAAGATTTATTTGTTATTACATACACAAGAGAGCAGCCTGTGATATCTTAAAAGACTGACCAATGTGTTGTATCAATTAATCTGTTGGACTGGCAGTGGAGACACAAGATTCAAGTCCACAACTATGGAATTTCAATGGATAGCTTTGATAACAATCTCCCTCAGCCCAACCTATCTCACATGATTGTCATGGTGGGGAAAAATGGGAGGAGGGAGCACCTTGACATACTGAACAAAGGTTGGGATATAAATCTAATCTAATCTAATCTAATCTAATCTAATCATCTAATATAAATAAATATTATTGCAACAGAAAGTTATAGAATCAGAGTCCCCATTTCTCACAGACACAAAGTATTTACTCAGTTTGAAATTCACACACACACAAAAATGTAGTGCATGAAATTTATTTATTTATTTATTGTTTTTAATATAAATAACTCAAGGCGGCGAACATACCTAATACTCCTTCCTCGTCCTATTTTCCCCACAACAACCCTGTGAGGTGAGTTGGGCTGAGAGAGCGCGACTGGCCCAAGGTCATCCAGCTGGCTTTCATGCCTAAGGTGGGACTAGAACTCAGAGACTCCTGGTTTCAATCATAGTAAATCTGCCCCTCTTCAAAATGTGCCATAGGGTTTCTCTTGGTTATTAAAGACTGTTTTGGGGTTTATATGTTGCCATATTATTGGAAGGATGTGATCTCACTGCTCTACGGCACAAAATTATTGTACCACCATCACCCTGAACTTCAGGACTAAGGGGCTTTAATTTTCTGTTTTAAAAACACCTTTTAAAAAAACAGGTGAATTGTCCTCAATATTTCTTAAGTGGGAACAACACTGGAGTGAATTGCCACATGTTTACTGTACACAGTGCTCTGAAGACATGAAATAGACCAAGATCTGGATTAGGTTGCACGTAGAGCAGGAAGATGCAATTCCTCTTGCATGCCAGTTTACAAAACTGCTGTTTGAGTTTGCTGTGTAACAATTTTCTGAGGGTAGCTATATTGTTTAATCTAAATTAAACTACCTAACATTTCCTTGCTCCAGCTTCAGACTGTTAAAAGTGGCAGATTCTGGGGTTTCAACATCAAAGGGAAACTTTACTTATCCACTTCTTTGGTCCTTTTTATTGGCTCCAATAAAAATATTACCATACTGTGGTTATAACATTAATTTTCCTGTTCTGAAATGTTTGCAGCAACAGCAGGTGGCCAGAGGAAATGCATGCTTTGCCATGTTTGCCTCCAACAGACATAGCCTGGAGACAAGCAGCCCTCATTCCTATCCTGGCTAGCAAATGACACCATCACAATGTTTTTAAAGGTTAATTGCTGCCTTGGAATATCAAAAAATATTTGGCTCTGGGTCAGAAAAAGCAGCATTTATATCCATTTATGTGTCCTGAAAAAATAGCACCAACTCAACAAACACAACTCTTTCCCACCACCCCATAAACCATTTGCTCTAGTATATTACTGTAACTTCTCCCACACCGCATCCCTACCTTGTTTCAACAATGCAAAATATTATCCACAAGTCTACACATATACATAGACCCGCATGGACTCATACAAAAAACCCCACAAGGCAGTGATGTGGGACTATAAGAAACATTCCAAGTTTCTCAAGCAAGTATTATTATTGCCCATTACCAGATAATAATAATGAGCAAACCTTTGAATTCTCCAGCACTATTTGTCAGGCTGAATGTGTGAGATATGATGCTGTAACCACAAAGTTTACTTTAGTCAGTTCTAAGATTAACACAAAGTCTCTCCTCATAATAGTTTGTAGGAGAATGACAAATACACATATACAAAAAGTTCAAAGACAAAAGCTTTTTGTTGTCATCAGCATTTTTACATAGAACAAAAGTGTAAGAAGTAACTCTAAAAGTAACTCTCCATAAATCCCAGAGATTTCACTGCATAAGAAATATCTTCAAACAAAACACTGATGTAGAGAAGAAAAAATGTGATTTACAAAATACAGTGGGAGTTTCTTTTATGAATCCCTCATTTGTTAGAAAGACAGAAGAGCACGTGAAAAGTTCAACTTTGACTATTACAGGAGTATCTGACTGGAGAGTTTTTTTGGCCTCCTCCTCTTCTCCCTACCTCAAAGCTCCAGTCCCATCATACCAAAAGGCATTTCTAGAGGATGGCTTTCCCCAATGGCTACAGCACTTGTGCTTGTAACCCAGAAAAAAACAACAGTCATGCTGGATGCCATTCTGACCACCACTGGTCTGAAAAGTATTAGCAGGACAGAAAAGAGAGAGAAAACCAGAATTTCTGATGACAGCTGATAGTTTCACTTTTGAGTTTTTGGCCACAGCTGTTTCATCCCCACCTTGTTACAAATCACTAAAAAGAAAAAAGAAAAAAAGAAAAAGAAAATCACTCCCTGTTCCTGCAAAATCTTTTGCATCCTGGATATCCCCACTTCAGGTTATGTAAATTTATATCTAGGTCTCTCTTACAGAAAAGCACAAAATACTATGAAGCTGAAAACTAGTAGCTGAATAAAAATACAACTCCCCCTCTCCACCACCACTTCCTCCTACTCTAAGCGCATTCCTGCTGTATCTTTTTCTTAGTAGAAATTTGTCAAGATACGTACAGAATTTATTTTTGCACACATTTCTGCTTTCAAAATCTTGAATGGGCTTTCAAAACAAAATCAACAGAGAACACTGTGTTTGTGTATGTGGGTTAGGTCTGGAATTACTGGGAGCTGTAAGGAGTAAGAAGCAACCTAAAATGTCAGGGAAGTTTGATAAACTGCCCAGAGTCACTTCATGTGAGATGGGCGGAGGCGAACTTTGAAATATAAAGAAATAAAGAAATTTCAGAGAAATTTCAAATAAGTATCACAAGAAACCACCATATACAATTGAGGCACTCTAGATGGGGGAAAGTGAGTTTGAAGGAAACCTAGATGGTTGCTATGAAGGATGGCAGTTGTGCTGTTGGAACCACAACATGCTTCAGCTAGGCCAAAATTGGATCTACACTGACATTATGAAAACAAACAAACCTAGGCACTTATGAAGGAGCATGGCAAAATGGTGAGAAGGAAAAGAGGGGTATTATGTGATTCAGGGATTCAGCTGTAAAACTAGAGAACCATCCAGTAAAACACATGTTTCTTAAGGAAAAAACAA
This sequence comes from Candoia aspera, assembly GCF_035149785.1. Taxonomy (NCBI): domain Eukaryota; kingdom Metazoa; phylum Chordata; class Lepidosauria; order Squamata; family Candoiidae; genus Candoia; species Candoia aspera. The sequence continues at coordinate 330,315,321 of NC_086153.1, forward strand.
AGAATGGGACCCAGATTCATTAACCACAGCTTTCTATCACATTTGAAAGTTCACCTAAAGATCACAACTGATTAAAAGGACTTTGAAACCAGCGTAATGCAGAACTAGCTCAAACAAGCAGATCTCTGGGTTTGTTATGGTCAAGTTCACACGCATTCACCATTCCTTAATGAAGCTGCATCCTCCCTCTGCCCAGTTCCAGCTTTCCTGCCTACATGCTTACTTCAAAACTTTCTGCACATTTTCCAAAATGCTCTACACAGACTTTAGAACAACAAAAACACCCCTCAGTAACCCTTTTTATTCTCAGCTGGTATTTTTTATTTATAAATGTTAAGGACATAACACCATGACCCTTTTGAATTGTGTGTAAAAAACATTTCATGTTTACTCAGGAAACAACAAGTTCAACGCAGCAGGTGCCTCTTTCCCAGAGTTGACCACTTACAAGGAAAATAAACACCACCCGTCCTGTCTGAGAGCAGAGCTATGATCTTCAACTTCAATTGAAAGAGTTATGCTGCTTACAATTCTCAAAGTGCTATTGCTTACATAGACAAAATGGCACCACCTATTCACAAGCAGTCTTGGGAATTGCTAGCACCCCCGTGCCCCCCCAAAAAACCTTGAGGAAAAGAATGTAAAAAAAAGGACCTCAAAAACATGCTTCAGAAAACTAGGTAAACTTTTGGTCAACTGGCTGTTGGCAGGAAATCCAAAAAAGTGGGAAAGCAAATGAAATCGTGTGTTATGAAGAAAGCCACAGCTGAATCAAGAGCCACCACCTGATGCACTGTAAAAGTTTTTGGGAGGTACCCCCTACTTATTCTCAATTGTTTTCAATCCAGCATCCCTACTGGATTGGACTGAGGTTTTTTTAACAACATCAAGGTCCTGTTTCCAGTGTGTCCTATCATACTGAAGTGGAAAAATATTTCTGCCAATGATTCCACCTCCAGAGTCCTGCATTGTAGCATTCTGAGTAGAGGAATACAATTCACTAAATCTGCTTTCTTTAAAGTTCAGGTCATTATGCCACACTTCCTGCCGCTATTCTTTCCTTCAGTTTCTCTGGTCAGTTCTTATGACTGTGTGGAACAGCAATATAACCCCCATTGCTAGATCAAATTTTTCCCTGGTAACTACTGAAGATGTCAACATTAAAAGAAAAGCATCATAGTAATGAACTACACTTCCAAACTTGATTTCCCAGTATTCTGATCTTCACTTAGAATCTTCCTTGAGGAAACAAGCAGGCAATCACCAACCACAAGAAAGAGACTCAAGAATATAGAACACAAAAATGATTAAAATAGGAAGAGACAGCCTGCTGTCTTAATTAGCCCAGTGTTGCATCTGCACTTCTTGCAAATTCTTGGCCTTTCCCCACTGCTGAGTTGCCATGCTTTCCACCTATCCTTGAGTCAGCAAAAAAATGCACTATACCAGCATAACATTTTCTATCTCCATAGCCAATCTGAATTCTGACTGTATTGCCTTCCATTCACTGGGCTTACTTGATTTCCCTCCAAAGCGACACCAGTACAGGACAATTTACGGACAACTTAAACCTGACTCATTCATGGGCTGGGGACAAGCCAAAGACAGTATCATGGGAACATGTAGAAAAAAATATGTTGCAGGGGCACATTTGTACCATGGTTAGGTGCAAATGAAAAAATGTCATTCTATCCTATACAAGATACTATGTGTTCCAATTACTGTACACAGCTGTTTTTCCATCATGCCTGCTCTCCTGACTCCTAAACTGTGGGAGTGCTAAAATTGCTAAGTTTAAGAGACAACTAGATCCAGCCATTGCAGGGTGATTGGAAAAGGGAGAAACTGAATAATGAAAGATTGTGAAACGGCAAATGCTAACACACACTACTTACTGCCCCCAAAGAACAGATATTTTCTGATAGGCACTAAATACAGTAGCACATGGTGGCTTCTTTGCATTCGTGGAGCAGCCTATTGTATTCAGCCATCTACTGCCTGGCTGCTGCTGTATTTGTTGCAGTTGAGTCATCTTTTCGTCTCTCCCCCTGCCCCATGCTATTTTGATCTCAACCCTTTTATTCCATTTACCACTGGAGTGTCCTCAGCATCTTGGTAAAGGGAAAACAACTCTACTTCCATGGAAACAACAGTTAAGAGATTCAGTTGTGGGAGCTTTCCCATCCTCCTTTCTCCATGTAGTCATCCTGGAAGTTACACAAAGCGCTTTGCATCATTGTGCAGTAAGTTGTTATCTCCCTAAAAGCAGGCAACACATACAAAATTGTCAAGAGGTGGTGGAATTCGAAGATACTTAAGCAGCATCTTACAAGGAAGGCATTTCTCTCATGAAAGACACCACAACTGTGTGGGCAAGAGAGTAGGCAGATTAACCATACTGGTCTCCTGGTTTAAGGTCAGAGGGGAAACATAGTGCCACATCTTATGCCAGACCTGGGAGATAATACAGGAGGGACTATATGGAAGTCTAGTTGTTCTTTTTTTAATCTGAATGTATTCTTTTAAATCACAATTACTTATTGAGGGTTTGTATGCTGCTCAGAATCAGCAGTTTTTAATAGTGTACAAGCCCTGCAAACAATCAAACAAAATATTACTTTTCTTTCTCCCTCATCATTCAGCCAGTGATGTTTTAAAGTTCACACAACAGCAAAAGTATCTGCTAGTTCTTGGACCAATTGACAGTTGGAAAGATACTGGCTCCGGAAGATCTAAGCAGGTGTGGGGAACTCATGGCTTTCCGGATGTTGCTCAACTGCAACTCCCAGCAGCTTCAGCAAAGCAGTGTCAATTGCAAAGAATATTGTAATTATCCTTTAGCAGTTTCTAAGGGCTATGAATGATAAGCTTGTTACCCCAATTCACATGCTGAGTTTGGGGAAAAAGAGAAATCTAGGCAGTCTTTCTTGGCTTACTGAAAACAAGTCAAAGACTGTGGTGTTATTTAAACTGCCCAGGTTTATTTTCCTCATCCCTTACCTTCAGCTGAAATTTTAATAGACATGGCTCTAAAATGCATCACATTTTTACTTCCCCACACTTTTTCTTCAAATCTATTTGCCTGATGCCAGTTGTGACCATAGAATAAATTTGGTTAATATTGACCAGAAAATAAAATTTCATGGGATATTTCAATTGCTATCAGAAAATTTCCTCTACCACACTTCTTCTCTATGGCAATGAGGAAGAAAGACAATCCAGAGTCAGGTAACAATCCCAAATATATGCCAAACATGTTTATGCAACATGATTTCTCAGAGCTTAAAATAACTTCTAAACAAAGCAGCAGCTAGCAATCATTCAAATATAATTACTTGGACCAAAGTCCTTTGGTACTGGCTGATCCAGGAATTTCCCAAATCCACTATTATTCAGTCTGCTGTCTAGAGTTCCATACTAGCTTGTAGAGAGATGGTGCTGATCTATATCCTATGAGCTGCTTAAAAGTTCTACAAGGGGCAGACTCACATGGAGAGTGGGGGTGGAACAAGGGGGCTGGGGGATCAGGCAAGATCATCCCAAGGTGATGGGCAGAGGGAAATATAGTGAGAACCCAAAGGCGGGCTGCTCTCAGGAACACTACTGCTTGAAAGTGGATTTGCAAGCACTTAGAAAGAAACAAGGTAATTACCAGAAGCCAGCATGGGTTTGTTAAAACTAGGTCATGCCAGACTAATCTTAATGCTTTTTTTTTACATAGTGATTAGATTAGTACACCAAGGGAGTGCTGTGGATGTAGTGTACCTAGAGTTTAATATGGCATTTGATAAAGTTAATCATAGACTCCTCGATAATGGAACCTTGTGGGATGGATGGTCCTGCTACCAGATGGATTTGCAGTTGATTGAACCCAACATGTGGTCCTTAATACAACTATGTCTACATGAAGAGAGGTATGCAGGGCCTCAGAGTTTGGTCCTGGGCCCAACGCTCTTCAATATGTTTATAAATGATTTAGTTGTTGATATCTCTACCATATAGAATTTCAGTACACTCCTTCCACCTTTGTTTGATCTTCTTTGTATCGGTATCCACTGGCATCCTTTATTCAAGGTTGGCATCTCCTTCTAAGTTCAGAGATCCGTTGGAAGACTTGCCTTGTTTTTCTGTGTCTGTTTCCTTCTTCAGTATCTTCACAGATGTCTCTGGTGATGTCCACGTATATAGGCATTGTTTTAGTTGCTTGAAGAATGTGATAGCAATGAAGAAATCAATGGATCTGCAGAAACGGAGAAGTCATTCTTCTGCTTTGTTCTGGTTTCCTAATCCATTTAGTCCAACTATACTTTCTTTCTTACAATTTCCAACTTTAGCATTCCAACCATAAGCAGCATATCTTGCTTGTATGTTCCGTCAATTTCAAATGGAATTTGACCATAAAACTCATGAATTGTTTATTCTATATCACTGGCTGTAGCAAAAACTTGGATAATATTATATTAAACGGCTGTCTGCAAAGTCTAATTGATATTATTCAGTCATTGACTGTATTGTATTCAAATACTACCTTTATTACATCCTTCCTGACTATGAAAGCAATGCCATTCCTTATTTTTCATGTCCAGAGTAGTAAACAGTATATTCTTCTCACTGAAAGTGTCCAATTCCAGTCCATTTTAATTTGCTGATGCCTCAGATGTCCATATGTAGTTGATTCATTTCATCTTTCACCATATTAAGGTTTTCCATGTTCATGCTTCTTGCATTCCATGTTCCTACTGTAATTCTGCCTTTGCAGTTTCAGATTTTCTTTTCCTGCACGGTAACATCAGCAATGAGACGTCCTAAAGGCCTTAAACTAGCTACATCATAAAAATTATTTGAAAACATGAATGGTATAGAAGTCGGCAAAGTTTGTAAATATCAAAGTGTGCACATCCAGACACTAGAAACATCATCATATTTCCAGTTTGTCCTGAAATACACAGAAGAGTAAGGAGAAAATTCTGAACACAGAAATATTTCAGGTCAAGCAATCAATGCCAACAAGAAGACACTCTGATGCAAGTGCCAACACCCGCTGCAATCCTCTAGTAGCAGCAAAATTCTAGTCCAGGTCTCTACTGTGCACTGGAGAGCAACATAGGATGCTATAATTTTTCCATGGATTGAGAAAGACAGAAAAAGAAGATAGTCTGAAGCTTAAAAAAATGGAGAGAAGAAACAGCAAAAGTGAATATCATGCACTAAACCACAGCAGAATCAATTTTAGGAACCACAGCTTTTAAACCAAGCTATACCACAGTGTGTTAAATTGCCCTTATTCTAACTGAGGTTTCTTTACCGTCCTTCACGACTACGGAGCTAGGAAAGAGAGCTAACAGTTGCCTACGTCATTCTGATGTTGAGAAAACAAAATATTAGAAATTGTAAAGATCAAACATCTTTTTTTTTTAAATGAGTGTAATTTCAGTTTTATTCCTAATGTACCCAGCTCCCCTTTGGTATGCAGCACCCTTTCTGTTTTTTACCCCACTTCTGTTCTTATCAACCTAATAAATAATTTGCAAACGTACTGCAAACTCTATAGATTCATACAAGGTGGGAGAAAATGTGCATGTCTGTTTTCTCTTGTCTCTTCTCTTTCTATTGTCTTGCTAAATGTAAACGATGTTATTCCCTCAAGGCAATTGCACAAAGGGAGCACACACACCTTGCAGTACACAACAAAAAGGGATTGCAAAAACATGTTACTGAGGAAGAGCTGGTGAAGAACTGAATAAAAATGTTAAATTGACAAGATTTAAAAAAAAAAAAACAGTGGAGGAAAGCCCAGTAGTTTTCTTCTCACACATGTTCATCACCAAGCCAACAGGAGAAGAGGTTGATGTTAATGGAGCCTCTTCACAAGAATTCAATCTTGTATCAGGCAAAAGGAAAAAACATCTGCCTAATCTTCTGTCACGACCTAATTAAGTAATGTTTGAAGCTTGGCTTCTTTAGAGTTCACGTGCTAAAAATAAAGGCAAGAAAAAGCCAGCACCCTGGAACTGATATTCAAAACAAACTGACCCACAGTAGCCAAGATGGCCTTTGAACCTACTTGGCATCACTGTCCTCAACACATCTGACAGCCAAAGAAAATCCAAAACTAGGGTGTAACATTTATTTCTCAAGTGAAGAATATGAGAATCAGCTGGTGGAGAATAGGATGACAGGATCTATAGATATGATACCCAATCTCACCATGTCAGACATGAAACTGAGAACAAAAAGAATCATATGGCTACTTGGCAGCATCTCCCCTGTAATCGGTTTTATAGGCAGTGGTTCCTTGCGCCCACCTGCTATTCATCTCCCAGTAAACATTTCTTACAATCAGCCAAGAAATCAGGATGGGCTGAAGGATAAACTCCAACTTAGCAACTAGCACTACAAAGAAGTCAGAGGGCATCCTTAGAATTGAAAGAGGTTAAGGTAGTGAACTGAGCTTTGCTAAGGCTATCCACAAACCTCTTTGAACAGTTCACAGAATCACTTATTCAACTCATAAGACAGTTCACTGTGGTGCACAAAGCCTGCAGATATGGCATCCCTGACAAATCGCCTTCAGGCAAATTGCTTAAAAGTGTTCAGTGAAGTAGAGGATACCAGTGAAGTAGAGGATCACAAAGCAGGCTGTTACATTGTTCAATGGTCATACTGTCAATAAGGTCTTCATAATGTTATGTCAAAATTCCCTTTCTTCTAGTTGGAAGGCCACTGATTCAAAACCTACCATATGAAGTAACAAAAATAAATTTGCTCCATCATTTAAGCTATCACATCATTTCTTAATAGATTCTTCTCCAGGACCCTGCAGCTACCTTGACCTTTCCTCACTGAACTTTATTTCCAGAGCCTGATTTCTTATACCCTGAAATATGTTTAGCAACTCCCTCCATGCACATTCCAGTTCACTGATAGCCTTCTTAAACTGTGGTGACCAGATGTGGACACATTACAGTAGGTGAACTTGTCTTAAAACCAGGCTTCACATTTGCTATTAAGGTCCTTTCTATCAGCACATTCCTGATAGATGCAAACTGAACTGTTTGCAAAAGACAGGAAAGTGTTACAGTATTTTTTAAAATATAATTTAATTCATCATGACTGAAAGTGTTTTACCGAATGAATTAATGAATTAACCTGTATGCTATGATTCATTGTGAATTTTAGCTGACAATTCTCACTGGGCAATTCAAAACTTCTATTTATTATACAACCATTAGATTGTAAATTCATTGGAGAAGATATTAGACTTCTTATCCTTTGAAAAGCACCATGCAGTACTGTCTATAAATGCCTCTGTGTAACACTCATTTTCCAGTTGCTCCTTTTTCCTTCTTAACTTTCTAATTAATGACTATGTCCTCTCCTTATTTATGTATTTATTCATATCCCACCTTTACTATTTTTATAAATAACTCAAGGCGGCGAACATACTTAATACTCCTTCCTCCTCCTATTTTCCCCACAACAACATCCCTGTGAGGTGAGTTGGGCTGAGAGAGAGGGACTGGCCCAATATTCTATAAGGCATCATCGTATAGCCTTGGTGCTCGATAAGTGCTAAGCAGCAAAAGTTTCTACTAAGAGCAAGGAAAAAGATATAATGAATTGTAGGAACAAATTAGTAATTTAGCAACAGATAAACTTCTGGAGATGGCAGCAAATCAATAATGTTCCCATACACAAGATACCTAGAAAGTAATCTCTCCATCTATATCTGGTCAGGATATTTATAACCTATGTTAGAAAGACATATCTTGAATCTTAGAGAGGATTTCCAATTGATAAGCGGGTAATGCCTAAATCAATTCAGAGGACTTCAAGAAAGGCTTTTTTCATAAAGAAACAGGAAAATTCTTACCACTTCAGAGTAACAATTACAGGAAGATAAATAAATAAAATCCCAGTAAGTACATAAACAAAGACAGGTGTAGCAGTAACAGTTTAAAAGTTCCTTAAAATTAAAAGGAGGTATTAAAAATGAACAGGTTTGAGCAACTTTAGAACTATAAAGCGACCAATATAATGTGTAGGAGATTTGAATGGTACTTTGTTCTGAGCCCCTTTCCAATTAAAAAATGTAGCACTTTAAATTACTCTTCCATACTGCTTTGAAACCTCTCAAGATATACTGTAATCAAATGGTATAGTAATTAAGATGTTAGATTAGGACTAGGAAGCCCCAGGTTGAAGTCCACCCTTAGTTAGGGAAGATCATTGACTGATTTAAGGCCTCTTCATTAGCCTAATACAATTGTTGTTCTGGGAAAAACTGGAGATAAGAATATTATATGTACCAATTTGGGTTCTTAAAGGAAAGGTAGAATATAACCCTATAACATTATATAATAATATAACATAATGTGGACACTCTATGCTTAGCAGTATCTTGATGCTCAATAAGCATATTGTTATTTCATTTTCTCAGCAAAGCTTCCCCACTTTTCAGGTGTAGGATGCATAACTGACAATTCAAGCTTCTATTAAAAGAGGTAATTCAGAATTAAACCCCTAGTTGTGCTGAACAGGAAGCAATAAAATGGCTTGAATACTTAAAACAAATGTTTGTTTAAAACACACACAGTTCTTAAAGAGATTCAGCAGAATTTTGCCAGTCTGCACTGGACACTAACATAATAATTACATTTTAAGACTGAATTTTGCCACAGGTCGAAGCTGAAAAACACCCAGGAAGACAACACAGAGCACAGTGTAATAATTTAGCAATAATATCTTCTTGATTGCTCAACAAACTAAGGACAGCAAAGCAGAATAAACCAGGCACAATTTTAAAAAAAAGTAAATTCCTTGGATAAAGAAAAAATCTCATTTTGGGAGAGGAAACAAGCAACGGTAGAATAGATGAACTTGTCTTGGCTGTATGAGCTAAAGGAGTAAAACAAGGATTTGCCAAAGTCTCACTCAGTTTCTATGCAACACATGGCTGCTTTAAGTGGTTTGATTATTAAAGGGCAAAATAATCTGCAACTCCCTGCCAGGAACTTTCCCAAACCTTTCATTATATCTCAAAAAGAGATGCCAATTCTTTAGACATAGTAGTTCCCCAAACTAAGCCATTTATTCCATACAGGTGCCTTTGCTCCAGGACTGTGTATGCTTAATTGCTATGGAGAACCCTTAAAACACTGTTTCAAAACACAAAATTAAAAGGCTTTCTTTTATTTATGGATTAATATTAAGGACTAAGGTGAGCTGCATATTGACCATTTACTGCAGTCTTCCTCAATCTGATACCTTCCAGATTCTTTAGAACTACAACTCTCTTAGCCAGCAAAGCTTGATATGAATTTTGACACTTAGAGTCCCAATAACTAGAGGGCACCAGGTTGGGGAAGACTTGCATACTATGATCAACAATTACATATTCCTACCATTCACTCTTACACGTCTCTGACACAAAATGTGAGTCTTGCTTTGTATACTGCATTAAATGAACAACCTGCTTAGACAGTATCCATGGAAAATACTAACAATTTACAAAGAAAGTGACTTTTCTTATGCAATACAGTGCAATTGCAAAACCACAGCAAGTGAAAAACTTTGTAATCATGGGTGTTAGAACAGTTAAAATATCAACAGTTCTTTCACTGCGTTTAATTTAGCTTTTTTGAGAGCGACAATTCCATATGTTCCTCATATGGTTCTGTAAAAAGTGCAATTTCTATCCTTTATGAAAGTGAGATGGGGAAATCTCCTAATTATATTCTTCCAGTTTGCATAAACTCTTCCTCAACTCATTCTGAAAAATCCATTAAGCAAACTTTGCTCTTAAAAAGCTGCATTCATACTTTGGATCTGACTGAGTTTAGAGAGAATTCCAGAAAAACATCTGGTGTGTTCTGCTTGAACTGGACTTGGGGAGTACATGTTGGAATAGGTCCTGCTGCCAAAAGAATCAATTGCTCATAGCAAGGAAGCAGCAGAAAGCCACAAGAACCAGAAGCCAAAGATACTTCAGCATCCCGCTCAAGGATTTTATTAATGCAGCTGAACAACTGACCTAAGGCCAAGCAGTCAAGGAACATTTTTTCTAAAATTGGAGGCATTTTAGAACTTCCTGGCAATCTTAGTGCTTCAGCTGAGAAGATCCACGTCGCAAGCAAAGATGCATCAAGGAATGGTAAGCATTAACAATTACTTTTATTAATCTCCACCAATAATCCACCTCACACCTTATAACTAATAAAAAATCCCTCTGGATCTACTAAATGCTAACCATACTTCTCTTCCATGATATCTGAAGGATTATTTGGCTACATGCAAATGCTCAGGAGTCTAATCCAAGAACAGCTCCTTCAGTAAGAAGGCCTCAGTGGCAGAATCCATGTTTTGCCTGCACAGAGTCTTGAGTTCAATACCCAATATTTCCAGTTAAGGCAAGCTGATTGCAGGTAATGAAAAAGGCCTATCTGTGCCTGAAATCTTGAGAAGTGCTAGTACCAGTAGTTTAACATTAAAGACACAGAGAGAGCTTACCTTGAAATCAAAAGGACTGGTTCTTGGCAGTTAGTATAAGATAGAAAGCAAAGTGATTTATGAGTGGATTTTACAGGCAGAAATGCCATCTCAGACTGATCCTACCTTGATTTAAAAAAAAACTGCTTGTTATGTGGCTAAGGGGGTTGACTTGTCTGTAATGCATGGAACAATCCAGAGTCTCTCCTTGAGTATTATAGCTGTGTATAAGACAAGAACTGTTCCAGTTCATTTGCTTAAAATAACACTTCTCCCACTGAGAGCTGCCTACTCCCCCAACCAACCAATGGGGTTGGCTACAATTGCATGAATTATATTTATAACTTACATTCCAAGCCTTGGTATTGGAGGAAACTTTTAGGGCTCAGTTCAGGCTCTTAAATCAAACTTGTCTCATTTGTTCTGGCTATATGTTAAGGAACTGGGTGCCAAATAACTTCAGAACTCCCACTTCACAGGTTTAAGAAGGAAAACCCATAGTTTTTTCTCATAGCTGACAATTACAGAGCCTCACATTATGGCTGAGTAATTCCAGCATGACCACATAACCAAAATTCCACAAGAATTACAGAATAACAGGCTGTAATACAAGCAAGAGCAATTTAAAGTGATAAAATATATATTCTGGTAACTAGAAAAGTATGTGATGGGCACTATTCTGCAGAGGCTGCAAAGAAAACCAGAATAAAGAATGCCCCAAATGTCTCCTACAGCAGAGAGTCACACATCATTCTTATTATTAATATCTCTCTATTGTTATTTTGTACCACTGTGCCAGATACAGTACAAAATACAGAATGAGGGGGGAAAGCAGCCGAAAGGCCTTACATATACGACTTCTTTCTGAGAGATTACTTGGCTTCAGAGCCCAGTTTTTCAGGAGCTGATGCTATAGCTCATGTGATGGAGGTAAATCATTAATTAAATGGAAAAAAATGGTCCTTCAAATTGATTAATTAAATGGAAAAAGTAGTCCTTCAAGCCTTGGGTGGTTACCCCAGACAAGAACCAAGTGCTCTGCCATAAATAAAAAAAAGTATTTTGCACTTGAAGGCTGCATACAATTCGGCATGATACATTTACTAACCCCGTTACAGAATCTTCCCCTCCAGTGGGAATATACTCGTCACATAGATATCGCTTGCCAAATATATTCCTCTCCAATATTTTCAAAGAAGTTCATAATAAGTATGTTAAAAAATCAGCAGACAATATTACAAGTAGTGACAACGCATCACAGTTCAACAGACAATCCAAATAAAGATACAACACACAAACAAGAATTCCTCTTCTACAAAAAGGATGGTGAGCAATAATCTGATCCAAAAAGGATCACACCAATTTGAACTTCGAAAATTAGGCACATGGACACAAAAATGATTGATCAACCTTGATACTGTCTGGTGGAAGAAGGGTGCTCATGCAGAAAGATACACTGTACCTCTAGATCCTGTAAGGTAAAGGTTTCCCTTGACGTAAAGTCCAGTCGTGTCCGACTCTAGGGGGCGGTGCTCATCTCCGTTTCTAAGCCTTAGAGCCGGCGTTGTCCATAGGACACTTCCGGGTCATGTGGCCAGCATGACGACTCGGAACGCCGTTACCTTCCCACTGAAGCGGTACCTATGGATCTACTCACATTTGCATGTTTTCGAACTGCTAGGTGAGCAGGAGCTGGGGCTAGCAACGGGAGCTCACCCCGCCGCGCGGTTTCAAACCGCCGACCTTCCGATCGGCAGCTCAGCGGTTTAACCCGCAGCGCCACCGCGTCCCTGTGATCCTGACTGGATGGCAATTTATTAAAGGCCAATCTCTCAAGATCTGCTCAGGAGTTCATGACTACCGTAACTACCCTGTCCTGTCACAATTGGCTTCTGCCCCATTCATCAAGCAGGGCACATCTTCTCCAGAGGTGAAGAAGCTAGAAGTGAATCCTTTGTCATGGACAGATCACCATTTTAGTCACAGTATGTCTAACGGCTGTATCCTACCCTTGTGCAGGGGGTGATTTTGAGGTTCTACTTACCACAGAATTTGCTGGTGAATCTGTTCCCTGCAGCACCAAATGTTTTGGCGGAGGCCTTGGTGGCAGATTTAAATCTCTAGCTCTCCCAAACACCAGACCATTTGGCTCCTAAGCAAATTCTGCCTTCCCACCAAGCCTGTAAATCATCTTTGTTTACTAAGGAGCTTTGGACTACTATATGAAGCAGGCACAGAGCAAAAGTGGTGGAAATTCAGAAGTAACTATGACCAAGCACAGCTTTACATCCTGGCACTGGAAGTGAAAGAAGAGCTTTTTCTCCTCTGTCATTGCATCTGCAGAAAATCACCAGAGGAAGCTGTTCTGGGTGGTTTGGATGCTGGCAGAGCCTGTAAGAACTGTAGAGATCCTTCTTGAGTCCTTGGGGGGGGGGGGTGAACTGTGAAGGTTCTGTGAAATATTTTGCAGATAAAGTCAGTCTTATCAACAGTCACACTGAAGACATTAATTATGATGACAATAGGGAGGTAGCCAGTGTACTTGCCTGTCCTATTTTATGGTCAATTTGTTTCACTTAAGTATTTGGAAAAGATGCTTGGACAAGCTTGGGCTGCTACCTGGTAATTGGACCAAACTCAGTCTTGGGTAATACAGGGTAGGAGGGATCCATTGAGGGAAGTGGTATATTCTCTTATTAACACCTCCTCTCAGGGGTGATGCCACCTTCATTAAAGGCAGCAGCACAGTACCTCTACTGAAAAAATGTTTAGATGTTGCTCTATTTGTCAGCTATAGAGCAAGTGGTCACTAAGCAACTCTAGGTACTCCTAAATGAAACTGATTATCTAGAGCTCTTTCAATCTGGTTTTAGGCCAGGGTATGGCATGGAGATAATTTTGGTCGCCCTGATGGTCAGTATGTTGAAGACGTATGTGTTTACTCATGTTCCTCAACCCTGTGGCCTTTGTTACCACTTATCACAGGTATTGTCTAAATTGCCTAAAGGAATTGAGAATCAGAGGCATGGCTCTGTTGTGATTCCACTCCTACCATGAAGGGAGGTAGGTGCAAATTGTAACTTTGGCTACTCCTCCCTGCAGCCCATCAGTTGCAAGATTCCCCAGGGTTCTATTCACTTATTCGTACTCTTCAATATTTATATGAAGCCACTGGGAACAATCATCAGGGAATATGGAGCTGGGTGGCATTTTTATGCAGATAAGACCAAGATCTCCTTTTTCTTTTCATCATCCTCTAGCGTGCCAGTCTTCATAATAAGGCTCCTGCTTAGACTGTATAGCGGTCTGGTGAGAGGCAATAAACCAAAGCAATATTCATACAAGTTCTAAAGCATTTAATATACTAACTACCAGACCTTTGTGAAGAGTTCTGATCTGCCCTCTGCAAGTCACGCTTTGGTTATCTCTCAAAGAGATTGCTGTAATGCACTTTATGTGGGGATACTTTTGAAGGAAACCCTGCCTGCCTGCCTGCCTGCCTGCCTGCCTTCTTCCGCAGAACCAGAATCCAAGAACACCTGGAGGTTTCCACAATAATAATAATAATAATAATAAAATAAAACAGGATGTAGTGGCCAGGTTTCTGTCAGATGTTTCTTAGTTGGAACATGTGATACCAGTTCTGACTTACCTGTACTGGCTTTCTATTATTTTCCAAATCAACTGCTAGTTTTGACTTATAATCCTCTTATACAGCTTTGATCCTGACTCCCTATCGGAATGGCTTTCCCAATGTTTCAAGAGCTAGGAGTTCCATTCAGCAACTAAGATCTGCTTCCGGTGCTTCACAGAAAGGAGGCCCAGTTAAGCATAATGAGAGCCATTTTTATAAACTGTTGTTCCTTTTTTGATTGGCACTTTATATTTATGAGTTTGGTAAACACGTGGTTTTATTGTTATTCATTGTATTGCTTCTATGTTATGTTTTATTAACTGTTTATTGATCACTGTATTGTATACTACTTTGGGCTGGCTTGCTGGGAGTGTGCAGAAAGAAATATGACAATTAAAAAAAGATTAAAAGTAATGCTTAGAGCTGAGGCTGAAAATAGACTGGTACAGTAACTAATTAGTTTTAGAATGGATAGAATATGCCTCAAGAAAAACTGCCATTAACAACCATATTCTTTCTGGTATCCTTAAGCTGCCTTTCAGGCCAGTCACAGCAAAGTATATTAAAATAGTATAACCGCAATGGAACACCACTTTTCACTGATATATTGTTCACTTGTCTCCCTATGCTGCCATGGAAGAAAGCAGAAGCGTTAAAATGATTCATCTATGTGCCATCCAAGGAATGAACGAACAGAAGAAGCTGACCTTATTCTGATGTCCGTTATGAACATCATAACTTGTACTTCTGCCATCTCTGCAAAACAGACTGAAAACTTCACAGAGGGGAAAATTTTGTCTGTTTTCTCCAAACCTGAGAAATACTATATATGTTAGAATTACAGCCAGAATTCTTTGCTTCTAAGGAATATTAACATTAGGGCATGTATAAAATTCTTGTTGGGAACTCCTTAAAGCAGCTGCATCTTTTTTCAGGATCACACAGCTGTCCTCTGCAACTGCAGCACAATTTCAGGAAGAGGTGTGTTTGGCTTAAGGAGCTTCAAGTGGGTGCTACATGCATATCCACATGTACTCTGAAGCACTGGTTTCCTTTGAATCCAATGTACTGCATGGATTCTAATTAACATCAGGTTCTCTTTATTCTAATGTGATTAATTGCTCTGAAATGTTGAAGAGTCAGTTGTACATTGACTGATTATGTGACATCAAGCCATTTTCGACTGTTAGTGACCAGATAGATATTCTCCATGACGATCTGTCCCTAGCCTGGTGTTTCGGGTCTTCCAATGTGCACTCATTGCCACTGTACCTGAGTCCATCTACCTTGCTTCTAGTCATCCTCTTCTCTTTCCTTCCACCTTTCCCAGCTGGGTCTTCGCATAATGGAGTAGTTGCTCTTGGGGATGGCTGAAACCTTAGAGTATTCCCCACATATGTACGAACTGAATTAGATCTTTTATCGCCATCAGGATTTTATTTTTATCTTTTATATTTGTATTTATATTTTATATACTATTTATGGTTATTGTTCTTAATTTGTTAGCTTATTGTAAGCCACCCAGAGTCCCTCTTCTGGGGGGAAATGGGTGGTGGCAAAATTCGAAAAATAAATAAATAAATATGTCCGAAGTAGGATAATTTGAGCCTGACCATTTGTGCTTCAAGTGAGAACTCTGGGTTGATTTGTCTGATTTGTTTGTTTGCTTGTTTGTTTGGCCGTCTGTGGTATTCTCAGGAGTCTTCTCCAGCACAGTAATGGTGGGTGGAAATGACCTTGGGAGACAGGAGGAAGAGCCGCAGCCTGGACAATGGTCTGATAAATGAAATCTGAGTCCGAATGAGGGGTGGGGGTGGAAGATGTATCTCAGAAGGGACCCTCCCTAGCTTTTGGGTGAGTAAAAGTAAGGAAGGGGAGAGGTACTTCCAGACTTGCAAGATTCAGCTACTGTAACCTTACAATAAAGGTAGTGTTAGTACTCATGGCTGATATTTCTTGTGTAGACTACCTTGAAGGACTGACAAACACCAAAGTTCAAAAGCATCAACACTCTTCCTATCCTGCTTCTTCAAAGCCAACTTTCACTTCCATAGAATGTCACAGGGAATATCATGGCTTGATTTATTTTGATCTTTTAAAATAAATAATACAGGAAACAATGGGCAGCCTTGCCAAAAAAAAAGTGACTTGTATCTACAGTTATCCTCGCATCATGACAGGCTCAGGGGTACTATGTCATGAGTACAGTGAGTTCTCAAGCTATGACAGCAGTTGGCACTGGATTTTCCATCGCTAAGTGATGCAGTCATAAAGCGCAATGTCACGTGACCGCATCACTTAGCGACAGCAATCCCTATTGCTGTCGTTAAGCGAGGATCATGGGTCATTAAGCAAGCACCTCCTCGCAACTTCCTGCCAGCTTCCAACAACCAAAGTCAGTGGGGAAGCTGTCAGGAAGTTGCAAGTCCCAGGCGCCTCACAAGCAGGCTGGCAGGCAGATAAGTGGCTGCTGCCAGGTGGGAGAGGGAGCAAGGTGGTGTGCAGGTGGCCAGGGAGGCACGACACAACCACAGCGGGGCCTGGGGTGGCTGCTGCTGGATGGAGGAGGGTGCCCAAGTGGTCAGGAGGATGTGAGAGTGGCCGGGGAGGTGTGGTGCGAGTGCAGCAAGGCTTGGGGAGGGTGCGCAAGTGGCTGCGGAGGCATGGGGTGAGAGCAGTGAGGCTCACAGATGGTGCATGAGGGTATGCAGGTGGTGGGGAGGCACAGCACAAGGGTGTGCAAGCAGCTAGGGAGGCACAGTGCGAGAGCAGGGCAGGGAGGCTCAGGGAGGGTGCACGAGGGTGTGCAGGTGGCTGGAAGGTGTGGCACAAGTGTAGAAGGGCTGAGGGAGGGTGCATGGGTGGGGAAGATTTACCCAAGCAACTTGCAACCTTCCCTGCTGGCTTCCCATTGACTTTGCTTGTGAGAAGCCAGCAGGGAAGGTCGCATATCACGATGACGTGACTGCTGGATGCTGCAACCATTGTAAGTGTGAGTCAATAGTCAGGTGCCCAGATCATGATCATGTGACCTTAGAGGTGCTGGGACAGCCATAACTTCAAACACTTGCTGAACAAGTGGTAGTTAACTGAGGTCTACCTGTAGCTGAATAAGAGACCACAAGACTCTCCCAGAATAGATGTGGGTTTTGGAAAGGATGTTAGTGCAATCTGGCAGGATAGCAGGACTGAAAAAAGGGATCAAAATACAGGCTTGTCATGCCAGTATATATACAATCACCAGAAGCTGACAAAACACTTCCAATTTATTTTCTTTCAGTTTTTTTGAGGTGGGGACAGATTCCCCCCCCCTCACGAAATTGAGGGTGAAGTGTAACGCACTCACATACTAGCCAATACTTAAATATTGACTAGTTGAGATATATCTGCTCATCTATTGGTCAGGAAAAGCATTCTCTAATTAGCTGCTGGTTCTCAGCAAACACTGCATTCTCACAGCATAGTACTTCCTGTAGCATCTTAATAATAAAATACTGACAACAGCCTACTCAAGCACTACTTCATTTCAATTCTGAACAGCTGGTATCTGGAAGTGTTCTGAGAGGGAACAAAAAAGAAGTCAGACACTTAAATGCTGAGGTGGGAAACACCTTTAGGGGGGCCTTTCTACAGTGATTTATAGAAACAATAGTTTTAGGTTTTACTCCAAGGGAGGAAAAAGGCATTAAAATGCACTCTGTGTGTATACATATACACACACACAGTCACGATACATACATACATACATACAGAGAAAGAGTGTGTGTAAAATTGATCAATTTTGTGCTGCTCCATTCTTTTCCAGTTTTGTTAGATTTTCTTATGTTCACCTCTCCTCAAGCAAGCTTTCTTCTGTTTAACTGATCTGGAACACCCCTCCACTCTATTAAATACCAACCACCAGAAGAATTCAAAATAGTTTTTAAGATGATCAGCTTCCTCTTTCATATACAGACTGGTAAACCGCTCTCTTACATTCTACAATATTTTTATAAAATCAAGTATTTTTAAAGTTTCAAATGAAACATTAACTTCCATAATGCTAATTCTTTCATTGTCTTCATTTCTCTTTATCATAAACAAAGTTACTATGGATGAATTCAAATATTAATGCTAAGCCAAGATCTGGGATTACAGTACATGCATGAGCCAAATGGAATTCAAGTTCACGTTTCCACATTCCCCATTTTCCAGCATCCATAACCAGCAAAATTATAAACTGCTCATAGAATAGTTGACCTACATGCAAGAATAACATTCACCCAAGGATGTATTCTGACATTCTCCAAGGCTATGTTTTCTATTATGCAAAGTCATAATTTGAAATCCACTTTTAGAGTAATTTTCAAACTGCAGCTTGCTGAATTGTTATGATAAACTGCAATTTGACAAATCAGAAATGCTGTATTGTATTCAGTAAAGAAGTCTTTCCAAAGATGTCATTCTTCAGATAAAGACTACATATCTTCAGAATTCTCATCCAGCAGTAGAATAGGATTGCCATGATTAGTAATGTGTCGGAGATGGTAGTGGCTTTTCAGCAGAAATGGGGAGCTTTTTAGCTCAAAAATATATCCAAATGTAGTAACATGAGTGCACAGAGACATGAGCTACCTCCCACTTCTCTATACAAAGAGGTGAATATAGAAGTACTGGTCCTGGAAAAAGGAACTGAGTCTTCCTCATCATCAAATCAATGTTTTCTTGAGAATTCCCCTCTTAGAAAGTACTTCTAGTAGAGTCAGCTTCCCACTCTCCTATTTTGATTATTCAAACAAATGTATGCTGAAGATAAGATTGGAGAAGTTCAATCACAACAAAGCGTACCACTTTCTAATCTGCAAGTCATATATGCAATAAGCAAAAGTCCATTTCCACCTAACTTTCATGGTGAAAATAAACATGCTTTTTCCTCCTCTGATACCAGTAACAGGACATATGTTTGTATGCTTCAAAAGGATTAATAAATACCACATCCTTGAGAATGGGTCAAATAATCTAGTGCTATCTTTAGGACTAGTTTCTCATATTGT
This sequence comes from Candoia aspera, assembly GCF_035149785.1. Taxonomy (NCBI): domain Eukaryota; kingdom Metazoa; phylum Chordata; class Lepidosauria; order Squamata; family Candoiidae; genus Candoia; species Candoia aspera. The sequence continues at coordinate 330,334,476 of NC_086153.1, forward strand.
GAGTGGACGAGGCTGGGTGGGAGAAGGAAGTAGTATATGCAATAAACTTGGCCTATGATTACAGAAATTCCCAGGACATTTAAAAAAGAACAAGAAGTCACTGGAAACAGTTGCTAAGTAATATTTCTACCTAAGTAAACAATGCAAAGCACTGTTTCCCACACATACACCTCTTTGAACTTTGTCATTTTCTAAAAGACAAGTCAGTAGAAATAGCAGGAATTTTTCCAGAATTATAAACCTACCAAAGAAGGTTTTTCAAGAGTTATGAACCCACCAAAGGCCCATCTAAGGTTATACAGGCTAGAAGCTCTTCTTGTGCTAGAAGGCTAAAAGCTTTTCAACAAACCTAGACTTCAAATATCAATTCTTATTCTTAATTCTATTCTTATTCACTCTATTCTTCCAGGGTTTTTGTAGATCATTTCTTCTTCCTGTTCCATGAATTCAGCATATGGCTGTCATTACACCAGAGAAATTGAAAAAAAATATATAGGATAGTACCTCAAAAACATAGGGTAAGCAAATAAGGCTGAATGTCCATTCTTTTAGAACAGAAATTGTTTTCTCCAGTGGAAAGATAGATATATGCAGGGCTAAAACTGGGAAAGGATACGGTGGTAAGTGTCATGAGTAAGGATGGTGAGCAGGGGGCTCCTTTCCAGACTGTTAAGCGCATGTGTAGCACTGAGGAATTGGTGAGCCATTCCAAGAGGCACAGATTGGGACCGCCTTAACCTGCGGGGTTTATATGGCTGGGTTTTTCCCACGCTTGTTCAGTTTGTTAGGATTACTGTTATGTATTAGCAATAAACATTAGAGAACAGTTCCCTGTCTCAGAGTGTTTCCTGGGAGTCAGGACAGTAAGGCAACAAAAATGAAAAATACAAATTTGGGAAAAAACACTTTCCTTGGTAAAATTCAGTATCAAAGCAAGCAACAGAACTTTGTTTTCTCTACTGAATTAGACAAAGGAGACTTGAATGGAGTGTGGTGAATGATGCACAGGGTCTTTGGGGTATTAGAAGCAGAGTGCTTGGACATTCTATAAAAACATATCATCAGATGCAACTGTACCCTGAAAAAAAAAATTACTTAGCATGTCACATACTAAGCTTCAGGCACATAGGTGCATACTGAGACAGAAGAGGAAACAAGTAAGATAGCTTTTCCAATAGGCCTCTGCCACATGTCCAGAGGTCAACCTGTCAGAAGGGAACCACAACTACAACCACAACATCCGGCCAATCATTTTGAACAAAAATAGTTCTGTTTTGAAATACTGTGGGACAATACACTGTCTGCAGCAAATGCCTTTAAAAGTTGGCAAATATACACAGAAAAGGTTCAGCAAGTCATGATGGTTTGTCAGGTTTTGTCAGGTTAAAGTTTTTCTAAGTTGTTTATCCACATGTACTACTACTCAAAATGTTTTGGCCTTGTAAAATTAATGGAAAAATGGAAAGCAGAACCTAGAAGAACGCTTGAGAATATAAATAAACTCAAGAATGAGTTTAGCACATCAGTCAAATCCAGTCTTCATTTCTTCTCTTCTAGCAAGCCCAAACACTGACAAGCAATTTCAAATAGGCATGATAAAGTTTTCAAGACAACCAACAAACACAAAGATGCAACCAATTAGTATGGTAAGCAGTTTCCACACTAAAAAAAATGCAAACAAGGAATCTGGTTTGCTTAAGAAATTCAAATACACCAAAGTTTTAAAAAATCATCTAGCTATAAATTAAGGTGCCTCTGGAGTCAACACTGACTCAAGGCGCGCGCACACATACGCATATGCAGTTGTGAAGGGCAGGTATTCAACCAAAGCAATCCATTCACATGCGCATGGGAGGAACTGTCCTAAGAGCCTGCAAAAGAGGAAGTTCCAGTTTTATTTTGCACTTAGGAATATTAAAAAAGCCTTATGCCCAGTCATAATATTTGTTCATCTACCCAAGCATTTAATGTATTTAATTTATTACAACTCTCCAGCATCTCAGATGAAGGTGTTTTCCAGGGTTTGCTAGTTGATCCTTCTAGCTAAATACAGAAAACTATAGAATTAAGAGTATTTATCCAGTATTGTCAATGCAGGATACAATTATTTCTTCTTCAAAGCCAAGTGAAGAACATCCATATGCTATAGGATGGGAGGGGTTCAGAGATTTTCAGACCATTAGCATGCAACCTACAGCATTCCAGATATTGTTGGAACTATAACTTGCACCAGCCTCCAGCCAGCATGGCCCATGATAAGGGAGCTGCAGATCAGCAATATCTGGTAACAGCCACTTTGTTAAACTAGAATTGTGGCAAAGACAGGTGGATGGGGGGACCAATAAGAGAGCAACAGTTATTAGGCCACACATTTTACAAAACAAAGTTGTTTTCAGGACAAGGAAAAGAAATGGCATATAGCAGCAGCCTGTATTTTGTGATTCAGAAACTTACCTCTCTGGCAATGGTCATGACTCCAACAACGCTCAATGAAATCTCCATTGACCACAGTTTGAGGGCAGTTGCTTTTCCCTTGCATTATTCCTGGGCATACATCTCCACACTCTTTCTTATCATCTTTGTTAGCAACAATATAATTATCTTCCACAGAGTCCAAAATCCGAGACCAGTCAATGGTTGACAAAAAGCAGAGCTCATCATTCTTCTCAATCCGCACAGCCCCTCGTGTGATGTTCATCAGGTTATAAAGGCCAATTTCTTTCAAGTGAACCATCTCAAAGATGACCAAAGCATAGTTGAAAAAGAGATGAGTCCCACGGATCACAGTAAGGTTGGGAAAAAGCTTCTTGAGGCTCTCCATACCGTAGACCCGGAATAGCAAGACGTATTCGGTTACCATTGTCAGCATAGGGAAGCTGAGATCTCGAAAGTCCTCAGCCTTAGTTCTGAACAAAAGCAAGATCTGCAAATGTCCCTCAATCACAGTGCAGTTCTCAAGCATGCTGAAAAGTGTCATGTTATTCCGGATGTCTATACTCGGACAAACTAGAAGAGAGAAAACCAAAATATTATTTTCAAATTGACATACATTCCACTGATTTGCTTGCTTCAAATGTTATAGTCATCTTCACACCTATCACACCTATTTATTTAAAGGTTTCTTTGTAAGACGAAGTACTTCAAACACAGTTTTTCTTGTCAAATCAGGTAATAACACTAAGATGATGATAAATTCACTACACCCTGTTAACTCTGTGACAGCCAACAGAGCAAACAAGTAATACAACAGCCAACATCTCAGGGATTTACTGCCTGTTTCAATACAGTAACGTGCCAATGCCCAATAAATAAAACCACCTAACTATAATCATGCAAAGATACATAATTCTTGATTTGTTTTCTTCATTTTCAGAAGATGTACTATATGCCATATACTGTTAAAAAAAAAAATGAACATATTTGGCTTCATTCTCATTGCAGAAGCAAACCTGTGACAGGCTGTACTTTCAAATTTTAAAATGGTGACTACACATGAGGGAAAGTTCCCCTATGGGAGTGGGGGTCCCTACACAACCTTCTGAGGAAGACACCCTAGCACCATTTCCCAGTTTACCACATCCTCAGTTTCAAACCATTTGGGTGCTCTCCTTTATAACAAATCCAAGGTACAGGATCCAGATCACACTGATCCAGGATAGTGACTGTTTCAAATTTAAATGACATGAAATTTCTATCTATGCTTGCTAACTTGGGTTTCTTCCTTAGAACCTGTATGAACATGGCCATAGAGTACTAACTTTTCAAAAGAGGAGGATATACTGGAACCCTTTTCCTGACAAAAATAACTCAAACCGGTATATTTTGGTGCAATTCTGAGTCTTTATCAATTTCCAAATATAAAAAACCACATTCAAATTTACAAAGGCATTTCATCTCCAACCTCTTTACAAAGCACCAGCAACTTAATTCAATAAATTAACACACATGTTTCTGCTTCTCCTCAAATGCCTCAGACAATGTGGAATGAAAGACCATAGTGCATCAGTTTGTTCTAACGTACTGCCCAAATAATGGAAGCTTCTTATCTATGCACTGAAATGGCCCACTACATCCAGCTCATTTGCACTAACATGAAACATTTATTACCTTACATATTTTAAAAGGCAATGTTATTAATATTTATTACTGGATGTGTATGTGGCAATCTGAAATTTTTAAAAAATCCATTTTCCCTGGTTTGAAAAAACAGATACAAACATTATACCAAGGTATAATTTGATTTGTTTGCTTTGGGCTTAGCGTATAGTGTAGCTCTAACATTGTGGTTTACAAACCATTCCTATGGCTTAGTTTCTTGTAGGGAACTGGCCAATTGTAGTTTTCAATAAACCATGTTTAAGTAAATTCTGATATAGCCCTATACATGAACTCAGCCAATATATTAGACCAGAAGTATAATTTTAAGGCACTTGAAGCCTATGAAATAATTTGCACACACAATACAGCCTACAAAGAAACCCCCCAAACCTGACTATTAGCATATGACATACAATATCTAGCTATTGGGAATCATGGGCCTTTAGAGAAAGGCCATAAGCCTAGGTGTACTTGTAACCTGTTCATGCTTCACAGGGCTGTCCAGATGGGAAGTTTTCAAAGTCTCATAAAATAGGTAAGAAACAGTTCTTATTATCCATTTGTGGTACTATTCTAAGTATTGCTAGTTGTAAATTTAAGATTGAACAGATACCTGAAGACTTTTTTTTTAAAAAAAAGCCTACTTTTCAATCTAGACAGAGCACTTTATTACCTCCTTGTTTTAACTTCTACAAACACAGGATGCATTTGAGATTTATCTCTATAGCCTTATCCATTTTTCAAAGCTTTATAATGTACTTTTAAAAATCAGATTTGTAGGGATCTACTTTTTAGGTTTACATATTTTGGTGCTTCCAAATGAACATTTCACAAATTCCATTTTTAAGAACACAAGCATCACACATATTCCATATATATGCATGCATACACACACAGCAACACCATAATAAGCAACTCCAGGATACCTGGTATCTACACAAAAGCTACAGATAGTTTTCTGAGATCAGAGAGTCTCCACCTCTGTATATTCATTCAAAGTAACAGCCTTCCCCAACCTGGCACTCTCTAGATACATAGCAAAACAACTACTGTGGTCCCTAGCCTTAGCAAGGATAACTGGAAAAAACAGGGATTATAGGAATCCTGCTGGCAAAAGCCACCAAAGAATCACTTGTACCAGCAGAACATACTGGTACAACCAGGGAACATTTAGATTTCCAGCATACTTCATTTGCTGCCTTTTAGACAGTGTTTCTGTCTGAACAGAGAAGACTGACTACCATACAGGTCTTGATTTCAAATAATATTCTACACAAACAGATCAGATTTGGGAAATGCAATTTGAAAAGCAGCATGTAAATAATTAAAATACTGTTTATGGTTAGGGTAAAGGTTATTCAATGATTTACAGAGAAATGGCATAATTAATAACTCATTGGTGTTAGAAAAATTGGGAGAATCTACATGTACAAGAGATTTTAATAGTGTTTAACTTTTTGTGGCATTATTTCAATAAAGTAATGAATTTGTTGCTTTAATATATATTCCTTTATCGCTTGGGTTTTTTTTCACTGTGGTAATAAAATAAATAAATAAAAAAGAAAAGGGCCAGGTTTTACATGTTCTCTCAGTATCTGAGTCCAAAGGACAAATCATGGAATGCAAAAACAATCTGACTGCTTTGAGCTTCTCCCTTCCTCTTCACTTACCGGGGCAGGGAGTGGAAATCACCAGTTATGTGGCTGTCCCCCATTCTTGTGATAATTAAGATGCCAAACATCAGCCCAAAGTACAAAGGTTTTGGGAAGCTCTTGTCTTTCTTAGAAATGCGTGAGTTTTTGGTAACGATCAGGGTGAACAACTAATTCCCCCACTTGTTAAGATGCCAAATAACCCTAACAAAAATATTGTCATATTTTATGGTGTGTGGCTTACTTCACTCACTTGCAGACACCCATGGAAACTTCTGGCCCAATGCACTGTGTTTGCTTTTCTATGTGGCACATTATAATTCAATTTAGGCATGTTCATCTGTAGGAGATAGTGGCATTTTTAATCAGACACTCAAATTATGATGTCTTCCAGGCCTATGGCAAATACGGCAAGTATACTTGTTTAATCTCATGCAGAGCTTTTTTTATTTCTTAAGATCTAAGAGAGAACTCCAACTCTCTGCTTCTACAATATTTCTGTCTAGAGGGTGATAGAAGAATGTGGTTATCTGTGCTGTAAAAGCCAGCTCAATTAGTGACATTTTGGCACACACACACATCCTTTATTTGCCTCCTCATAAGCATGATGCATTTATAAACTATGATTTTACAACTCTGGGCTTACTCAGACCATTATGTTCACTGTCAAAATAATCACCACTATTACAATTACTTGGGATGTGTATGTATTCATTGTAGAAGTATATAGGTCAAACCATAATTTTGCGGTGTTGCTTGAGGTTATAATCTTTCAGTAAGAAAACCACAGACTTTTGTAGTGTACGATTCATGAAGCAGCAAGATCCTACGCTAAGCAAACAGCACAGTTCAGGTTTGATGTGAATTTTATTTCATCACATACAATCGAACCTTTAAAGGTAAACAGATGGGAGGGATTAGTATTTCCACAACATCCATTTTAACTACTAACAGAGCAATGTCCATAATTGTTCTTCTGTAAATTAATGTCTTAGTTAACAACCCTGTATGCAGCTAAAATATAACTAGCACTATGACCCATCCAAATGAACTCAAAGAGCCTCAAGGCATTAAGAATGCAGTTTGAGCTCACTTTTTCACGTGTGTGTATCTGTAACATGTCAGCAAATCAAAGGCAGCCATGCAACAATCGTTCAGTCACTGGTGCTATCCATTCTACCTCTGAAGGAACAAAGTGCCCTGCAGCCATTTGACTGAAATGGGAGGAGGTGGTAGGGCATTTCTTAAGCAGCAAAAGGAGGATCTGTCACTTTAGGAAACACAGAACACTGCAGTTGCTTGCCTAAGAGCAAGCAGGAGCAACAGAACATCCATTCCAGTGACTGAAAAAGAGAACTTTCTTAATTAGTTTCAAAGCTAGAATTACATGTACACTGAAAGAATGTCAAATTACATCTGTAACACTCTGGATCTCGTTTTAACACATATCTATTTTGGCACTGATACAAAACTCATAGCAGGGACTAGCAAAACATAGAATATTAAGACTCAGACCACATGCTCTTTTAGTTAGGAGTGAACCTACTTAACAGAACACACTATTGATAAAATGCACATAAGACCAATGTGCATAAACTCTGCCTCCCACACCAACCTAGTGCTACAGAAGTTACTAGAAGGGGAACTAGAGGCAACCAACAACCTAACAGCCATAAAGGCCATTTATAGTTAGCCCTGACAAATGCCATCACTGGGGCCAATGCCAGCCGGATACAACAGGCTGAGCTACCGTCCTACGAGCCCTTTTCACAAGTAGAAAATAACAGAAGCCATATAAGAAAACACTTTCCTCGCAGAAATTGGCTCATAAGCTCAATCACTGCAAAACATTTAGCAAACTTGTTTTTTCAGTGCTGAGTCTGCAACTTGGGCCAGATTTAAACCTCGTTCCACCACAGGAGCCCTACTGGAACAACTTGGAATGTACAACCTTCTTGTCAATACTCTTAAGTATGTGGTTCTGAAGACTGCAAAGCTAGCTTCATAGATGCCTTCTAGTGTAATTGAATTACAAATGCCACTGAGTAATCATTTAAGACCCATTAATTAAAAAAAATATTAACCTGGCAGTGTTACTGTGAAATCTGGAACAATATGGTTGCTCAACAGGATTCTTCTGGCATTATAGCTAAGTTGTCTCATAAATCATCAGTGGAATTTTTTACTCTGTTTTAAAGCAACACAGCATACTTCTGGTGCCTTAAAAGGCAATACAGAAAGGGTCTCTGGACAATTAACTATCTCTGCTTAAACTTTTTTGAAGACCAGCATAAACAAGACAAATAGTAATTATGTTATGGATTTCTTCTACTGCAAATGATTAAGATAAAAACAGTAAGATCCCTGGCTGATCAAAACAAAACTGGATTTAAATAATATAACATTTTAATTCTTAACGTGGTCAAATTCTAAAGCCACCAAACAACTCTGAGTGGCTTACAGGAGATCAAAAATAGTAAAAGAATAAAAAATACAAAACACCAGTAGCAAGCAATTGCACTGGAGAAGAAATAACCTCCTTACCACCACAGTTACAATACAGTTAACAGGATCACATTCCATCATCAATCCAAGCCTGTGAGAAAGAGCCCTCCTCTCATTAAAGAGCCTTCAATGCCCTTTAAAAGATCAGCATTTTATTGCCTTTTGGCCAATTAGATGCCTCTGAAATCCACAAGTAGCCACTGCAGCTGCCATTCGGAGGTATCATGGCACTGGACATTTAATATAATGAAACACTTACCCGTTTTTCCAAAGCCCGTTTTAAAGAAAACCACAAGGAAAATATTTTAATAAACATATAAAATTACTTGTCAGCTTCATCCATACTGCTCACTAAAGTTCCTAAAAGCAAGACTAGATATTTCCCCCTAAATAATTTATTTATAAAATAGGAAAGTCAACATAGAGTTGCTAATAGGCAATGGAGACATGTAGTTTTCTTGTCTAATATCCTTTGGGGGGAGCACCTAAGATTTATGGTTCTCTCTAAACAGAGGCTGGGACAACCAAGATTGTAGCTGATCACTTTCACTAGTTCAGAATATTCACAAGGACTGAATGTATGGATTATACTAAGGATTACACTGGAGATAAAAGAAAGGAAAAAATTCCCTGATGAACCACTGTAAGTGATACAACCTACATAAATTCAGAAAAGACAGATGCATTAAAGCTTTGCATAATATGACTTGGGGAAATTAAATATGTCATTCAGCAAGTGAGCAGTCCACTTGGCATGACAAGAAAAGAGGGCATCCAAACATGTGATACATTGTAAGCTTGGCTGCCCTCATCTTCCAGAAAGCTTTTCTTATAAGCAAGAAGATGGTAAAGAATTAGGACTTCAGAACAGCCAAACTTTCAGCTGCAGGAATTGTTACTAATCAGGGAGAGACTTTGTTAGCATATATTCTATTAGCCAGGAGTGTGTGTTCTTCAAGGATTTGTTCATCAGGACATATCTGCTCGGCTTTCAAGGTTAATAAGTAAGTTTAATGTTTTATTTTCCCTTTTAAATTTGTTAAGGCAACTAGTAGAAGGCCATAAACAAGTTTCACACTGGATTAGGAAGCATGAAAGAAAAAAAATCATGATTTCCAAGTAAGTGATGACTGCTAACCAAGAAATAAGAACAGACAATTCTATCAAAAAAAAATTTTTTTTAAAAAAAGAACAGACAATTCTGACATTTCAACTTGAGGTTATGCCTTGATGTAAAGTGTGGCAGGCTACTATCCTTCTCATTCTTCTTTCTTTGAGTCTCTCCATACACATACCCCAAAAGTCATGAGCTGCTTGGTCCTCTTTCGGGTATCAGGTCCAACTCAGCACAACTCATTTTATGTGCTTACAGAAGCACAACTGAAAGCTAAATTAGATAGAAAAGAGTGTTTGAGTAAATGCTATATGACAAGCTTACCTTTACCAAAGCACCCTGTTCTATTAAATAAAGTGCTCCTGAGTCTACAGTATCTTATATATTCATACTAGAATCCTGAAAACGTGACTCTAAATGCCCTCACCTGATGGGATATGGCAGATCTAAATAGATCATGGTTTTTGTCTTTATAATGTTTTAACTTTAATTTACATAACTTTCTACCTATCACTGTGATACCTTTTTAGATTCCGTTGTAATTGTTATTTTTTTTTGACATACATAGACTTTGCTTTGTATAGTCCCCTTATACATCTTAGAAATGCATACATGATCAGTAAATGATAGACAGTACTCAACAAGTGGATCAATGGTCTATAAAGCCTTTACACTGCATATACAGCTACAAAATTAAATTAGTCCCATAATAAAGAAACTAAAAAATAGACTGTGGGACTTTTTCCAACCCTTCCAGGAAAATCTAAAGTCTCAAAGAGGAACAACTATTTCCTTGCAAAGTTACCCCTATCTTCTTCACAAGAGATCCTCTAATTTGAAAGAGGCTTCCTCACATTCTCTTCATTGCCTGTGACTAACACTAATGCTAATGTGAATACTATTAGTATTTTAAGCTAATTTTTTTTAAAGGAAATGAAGATATTTCTAGAATTTCACTTGGCAACACAGATCATTTTACTGTCTCTGATCAATCCCAACACTTGCTTGTTTAAAAAAACACAAGAAAATCAGCAAATAAAGTTATTTGGATTGGGTGCTTTATATCAAAACCATTCTATGCACCTGCTGTTCTGCAGAGTTCAAAATGAGGTTAACTTACACCTCCCATCTGAAAAAAATGATGCATGAAAGTCACTGTATCTGTAAAGTATGCACTGCTTGTGAAATTAATTATTGAATTTATACCTAATCTATTTGTGTAAATTTTTTGAAGTAGGCATACAGACCAATTGCATACATCTTCCAGATTTACAAAAGCATAAAAGAGCAAAAATTTAATACAAAAATTGAAGGAATCAATGGCCATCAAGCCTGGCTTTCTGTCCTGCAAGGAACAAGATATCCACAACACAAAATCCCAACCATTCCAAAATGCCAACCCAATTCAAATAGCAGGTATAACAATGTGTTTGCAAAGCAGCTCCAGTTGACTTGTCTAATGCAAAGCTCAGCTCAGTTTCTAAAGCTTGGTAAAACCCATATAATTACTTTATATGCTTCTCTCTGTATTCTGTTTTTGTACAGAAATGTTGAACTGTTAGAACTAATTCAAGCAGAATCAGCAACGCAACATCTCTGCAGCAAAGACAACACCACTTATCAGAATGCCAGTCTTGGGTCTGAAACTAACCCAGTTCAAAACCTGCCAATACAACCCAACTATAGAAGCAATAGCCTTTGTAAAGTCCCAGAAATGCATGAAATGAAACCAGGAAGGGTGGAGGGGCAGGATTTATTATATAAGCTAATTTGATAGTATACACTTCAGCTATCAAAGAGTAAAGTCAAAATAGCACTTTGCTGGGGCAATTCTGGAATGCAAGAGTATGTTTACAGTAAATACTCCGGGTAAGAAATGACTCACATGAAGGTTTTTGTTTGGGGAACACTGGAGAACACAAGAGAAGACCTCAGGCCACGAACAGAAGAAAGGAGTTAATATGGAGAACATAAAGTTGCAGTATGTCCCAAAGGGTAACTTTTATTTGTATTTAAAATATTCTGGGAGAAAGGTATCTATATAACAACATCCTTCAATTAATTCAAGTAAAATCAGGGCAAGTTCACTGGCGATCCAAAATGCAGACACAACCTAAATCAACAAGTATTAAGTATTTAAGAAAGCAAGTTGTCTGCCTGATCTTTTTTACTTTCTTTCTGTAATATCAATCACCTTCTTACTAAACTACACTAAAGCTGCAGACAACTACACTAGCCATTAAAACCTTTGGGGAAGCATATTGCCTGACTGTTTTCATTTTTCTCCATTAATGTGTTTCAAAGTCAAAATAGTTAAACCCCTAATGTAATTGGATGAAGGCTGAGCTTAATTTCAAGCCTAGATCCATCAAAACTTTTCTCCATATACAAGGTTTCCAAAGTCTTTTTTAAAAGTAAGAAAACATTTTACTGAATCATACCTATGTTTCTGTTTAAAGAATCACATTTATAGTATTATTGTAGAAATTGGGGGAATGTATGGCTGTTGACTAGTTTTGGCTTTGGGGTTTAGAAAGAAACTGTTAATATTTGCTTGTGAAAAAACACCAAACTCCTACACAGAACAGATAAATCTGAATTAGTTAATAAACTGCCATCACAAGCTACAGTACTACTACTATTATTTTGTTTGGGTTTCCTTCATATACTTTATTTTGCTTAAATGTAGATAGTTATACTTGCCAATACCTACCCACAAACATTTTTTTGTTTATTTAAGGTTAATACTTACTACATTAAAAAGAGGTTACTTTGTACTAGCTAGCAATTGCTGTAAAATATATTTTTGTTTTTGTGTATGTGTTCAGAGAGAGATTGACAAAGAGAACCCTCAAGATGGAACTGCGCATTTTCTTGGCACAGCTCAAAAACCCAGAATGCCAACCAGCCCTTTGCATAAAAGAATGCTAACATAACCCCCCTGGCAAAGTGTCATTTTGACTCCCTATTTTATATATAGCCAGCTCTGAATATATAGACAGGGATTGTACAATTATACCTCTGCATGTTCCCAATGCCACATTTGAGAGAAACTGTTTTAGAACCTGATGCAGAAGGCAAATTAAAAACATTGGGAAGGAGAAACTAGGACCCATTTCAAAATATTTGTGGCAAAACATTAAAAGTGGTAGAATCCAAAAAGTCTAGTTAAGCATAGAAATTATTGTAGTTAACCTTAAGTGAAATGTTTCAACAACCAATGCAAAATTTAATCTGGATACACACACACACACACACAGATTTTGATTTAATATTTTGCTTACATTGGGGACAAAGTAGTTCCCTCGCTGAAATACTCCAAAGTGCCAAAAGAACTACAGCCATATCATATTCAAATGCCTGTTGGACCTTGAACTTTCCCCCCATAACTCTCAAAGATTTTTCTTTAAAAAACCTTTTATCTTGAAATAGTAGGCCTCTCCACATAAAAGGCCATGTTTTTTTTTTACCCAATGCAATTCACAGCATGTGAAAATTTTCTAAGTTAAATTCATAGAAGAAATGGCCTAAGTCCCATCTGACATTGCCAAATACATTTCTCATATTAATTGGCTCATTCATCTATGAGCCTCTATGAGCCTAAACACAACACAAATAGGCAAACCAAGAAAGCCAGAAAAGGGATACACCTTTTACCGGTAGAAAAATAAAAGTACTACAACAATGGTTTCAATTTACAGTAGTTGATACTATAAGCCCTTCTAATTGATTCAGTTCTTAAAAGATTCTTATAACTTGCATATCTAAATCAACACTTCTTTGGGTGTTAAGATGTTGGCCTAAAATATAGATTAGACACTGAAAAGATTATCGTTAGAAGGCCATAAGCAAAAGTGGGAAAATGAGATACTCTGCCCAGAACATTGTATTCACCACAAATTATGGATACAACAGACTATTACAACAAAGAACCAAATAAACAGTATTATGAGTACTAGATTAAACAGGCACTTTTCTTCATTTGGGGGGCACAATTTGCTGCCACACTCTGACAGGTATAAATAAATCTGTCTTTTCCTTCCTCAGAATAGAAAACTTACCATCCTTCTAAAAGACAGGAAAGCTAATTGAGACAGAAAGAAAGAGAGGTTACAGTCACTTAAAAGAACAAGCTCTCAATGGAAAATAATTTGGGGGTCATGTGAGAGGAAACTGCCCCTTTCTGATGAAATTTACTTTTAACAAGTATTTCATGGAAAGACTGAATGTAGAGAAATGTGACCAAAGGATTGGCAAATTTTCTATTAAAATAGGAAAGAAAAGTAGGGATGAAACCAAATTCAAACTATAGTATTTTTTAAAATGTTACTTACATATGGAATGACAGCTGTTTAAAAAAAAATCTGGAGATGATCTTTGAAGTAATCATTTCAATACAAATAAAAATCTACTCATACTTCTTCATTCTGCATTTCTGAATTTCTTGGGTAGAAATATGATTTAACTAAAGTCAAAGAGTTTCCTTTCCATAGCTTTATGGAAATGGCTTTGTAATCCAGTTCAATGCTATTTACTTTTACTAATATGAAAAACATCCTCATATTTACTCACCAGATCCTTGAAATATCTATTGGGAGAATGGGTGGGAAATGAAGAGTCAATAAAATTGCAAAAAGCTTTTATACTATTCACAGGCACAGCACATGTACACACATCACAGCAAACACGGCTATTAAAATAAATTGAATTAATAATTCCACTACTGCAATATGCAGAGAACATTAACTCCTAACCCAGTAACTCCACAGAAATGCAATTTTCTATTTCTGAGCCACCTATATGTCCAATCTGCAAAATGGGGACCTGAGTTTTTGTTTAATATATATCTGTGCATACACACAAACACAATGTAACTAGATATACGGTAGATGTATTTTATATTCTTGCTTCTTTCTCCCTGATGACCAAAGGCAAAGAACATAGGAGAAGAAAAGCAAGATGTGATTACGCTGCTGCTATAATCTAATTTAACTCTGGGTTATGCTCACCAGTGGACAATCAATGATGTTCTTCAGGAGTGGCAAAGCCAAAGAGATGCATGCCTCAACCTGTGGGCCAATTTTACCCAGAAAATGCAAGATCCTCAGTATAGGGAATGCTGCATTACCATAAAATGTCATAAATACTAATGTCACCAAGTCACTATTAATATTAAAAATAGCATAAAGAGGTAATTAACATCCCTGAATGAGAAATCTATTGCCAACCCCAAATGAACTGCTCTGGACTTTAACATAGGGTTTTTAAATTATTATTCCATGTAGGCCAGGATAGGGACGCGGTGGCGCTGCGGGTTAAACCGCTGAGCTGCCGATCGGAAGGTCGGCGGTTCGAAACCGCACGGCGGGGTGAGCTCCCGTTGCTAGTCCCAGCTCCTGCTCACCTAGCAGTTCGAAAACATGCAAATGTGAGTAGATCAATAGGTACCGCTTCGGTGGGAAGGTAACGGCGTTCCGTGTCGTCATGCTGGCCACATGACCCGGAAGTGTCTACGGACAACGCCGACTCTAAGGCTTAGAAACGGAGATGAGCACCACCCCCTAGAGTCAGACACGACTGGACTTTACATCAAGGGAAACCTTTACCTTTACTAGGCCAGGATATTAATTTCTTGAAAAAGCAGCTGGTGCTTGAACTAGACACCACTGGAAGGCCCAAATATGAACACCTAAGAAAAATACCTATGAGTACAAATGTCATTAAATAAAATTAATATTAATAGTGCTATGTGAAATACACAATAGTATACATCATATAGCATATACAATTGGCAAAAATATTCAGAATAAAATTTTACATGCAATTTTATTTATTTGGTCTAACTGAGGATTTATTCTTCTCCTTCTGAATTATCCTTTATATGTTTAAGACCAATGTTTACAATGGTTAATGCTTAATGGTTAGCACCAACAGTCTATGGGGGATAAGCAGAATATAAACATTTTAAAATAAATAAGTATACTTACACATCCAGGGTGTTAAACACTTTTAAAGTTTTGCTTATAGTATTTTAGCGTGGTAAAAGATACACAGGCCAAAAGTAATTCTTCTACTGCAATCAGTCACAATTTATATTATGTTTTTCTTTGATGGTGACAATATATATTTTTTCTATCTTGAAAAAGCTTGGAGAGGATACACACTGAATAATTCTTATTAAAAGATGCTGAAATGTAAAATTTAAGTGTAAATAAATATTAGATATTTTTATTAAGCCAGTATCAGGTTAACAGACTTCTTGAGTTGCTTTAAAACTTCTACAAACAGCATGGAATAGAAGTGCCATAAAGTACAATAAATTAGTTGTCAAACTGTCAGAAGATTTTTGCCACCATCAAAACTCACAAGCTGAGAATATGATATCCATATTACTATCTTATTCTACTTTTCAGGAAGCAAAAAAGAGACTCACACAGGTCTCATCCAGCCACTTTGGCAAGTACTATTAGTAATGTTAAATTGCCAATACAATTATTAATAATGATCAAAATAATAACAATGTAAGACACTCAGAAGCCTCAGAGCAGATAGTTGTGGGAAAAAAATGGACTAGAAAACCCAGCATTAAATGGTCTCCATTCAATAGGTTTCTTCCCCCTCCCCGCCGCCCTTTGTAACTGTTTGTGCCATTGCACTGAAAAAACATTGCATTGGAAAACTTTCAAAGCACACTCCCATGAAGGAAATTGTCTACTATACGCACACACGTGCCTAACGCCTATAGTTTTACTTAAATCCGACTGTGAGAAAGACTCAGAGGGATCCCTCAGGCACCTCTCCTTGCACCGACAAACAAGTTATTTACCAAGAGACATACCTCTGGCAGCCCTAGGTAAGCGCTTCCAATAACCTCGCCCCAAGTAAGTGATACGAAGGCTGCATTACAGCAACACAACCAGCATGACACATAGGCATAACATCGTCTCCGCTCTACCGCCCTTTCTGCCGTTAATACTATTCAAAATAAGGCTTCAAAAATGCCGCCCCGAATCACCATGACCCCTTCTTCCTTGGCACTCACCCTTGGCCAGACTCCAGGTGCCCATCCCAGCCAGAGCCACGGCCAAGGCCAAAGTCAGGGCCGGCCCCGACCACCACCGCCCGGGACGCATGGCGCGGCGGCGGCTGTGGGCTGAGCTGTCAGGAGCAGTCGAGGCTCCGGGGCCGGCTCTGCGTCAGGATCTGCAGGGTCGCCGTTTGTGCTGCTGCCGTTTGGCGGGGCCTTCTCATACCCGCCAACGAGGGCAAGAAGGAGCCCGCCTCCTACCCGCGCCAGCCACCGACTGACAGGAGCGCCGTGCGGCTTTGGCTGGGTCGGTCGGTCGGCGGTGAACAAAACACCCCCGCCGCGCCTCCTCCCGCCGCCAGGCGCGCCCAGCCGCGCGCGGCCTTTCCTCCGCCTTTCTTCCCTCACGGGTCGCAGTGAATAAAAACAGCGAAGCCGCCCGCTATAGCCAAGGCCACCCCCGCTAAACAAGCAGCAGCCGCCGCGGCGGAGCGGAGGGCGGAGAAGCAAAGAGCAACGAGGCGTGGCGAAGGGCCGGGCCTGATGGGTCCCGGTCCACCTCCTCCTCCCCCTCTCTACTAGAGCCGGGCAGCGCTGGAGACGGAAGGGAAAAAGCGGCTCCCGGAGCCCGGACGGGAAGGCAGGCGACGGCGACAGTCGCGGGCAGGGAGAACAGCCGCGCGCTCCTCGAGGGGCTTCAGCCCCGGGCGGTCTAACGAGGGAGCGGGGTTCATATATATATATATATATGTATGCATGTATGCAATGCGTCTTTCTCCTTTTTCTCTTTTGGCTGGACGGGGGGTGGTGGGCAGTCACGGATCATTAACTGACGTAAGGACTAATTGACACAGGCAGCGCTGCGCCGCCTCCTCTTTTTATGGGGGTAGGGGGCGGTTTGGAGGAACTCGAGGGGTTGTTTATTAACTGGTTAATCACCTCATCGATGAATAAATGCGGGCTCTTCCGTTCTGAGACGAGCCACTGATTGCTGAGGGGGAGGCTGAGCCGAGGGGCCAGCGCCCATGGAACAGGAATGGAGCATTAATATGTACCTTATTGCTGATGGGAAATGAACGACTAATTAAATAGGTATTCCTGTGAATTGCTGCCCTGACGAATAGCAGGGGCTAATGTTGAATAGTAATTCGTTATTAGCATAAGGAGAATAACAAATGTAATCATAGAGAGGCAGGTTAATTAGAGATGTTTTTAGAGACCAGTGAACACATTGATCGAAGAGTAATTAATGAGCAGGAGTAGGGGTTAAATTGATAATTACAGATAGTGAGTATCAAAGGGTGTTAAAACATATATTAATGGGACTGGGAGGATGGCCAAAAGGGTGGTTAAACCAGAACAGATTAAAACAAATATTAGAGATTATTAATTAAAAGGGGAAGTGGAAGATTATTTCTAGTAAGAATAGCATGATTAATATGAACTAATTTGCAAGGGAAAGTTATATCTCTGAATTCCAAGAATATAATGGAAGATGCTATCAATTTCTTTGGGGATGTTCATGTTACTAATTATACACCCCGTTAGGAAGGAAAGCTAGAATAGGGGATTTTTTTCTTTAGCTTTATGTTTTGTCTGTATTTGAAACTAGCCCCTACAGGACCACCACAACCTCTCCATTAATTTAATGCTACATTTTATAAACTCAAATGGAGTGGAAATAATAGGAAGTTCCTCCCCAAACATGTTGCCAACTTGTCTCTTCAAACTCTCCTGACGCTTATCTTTTGCATTCCTAGTTGAGATTAAATTCCCACTATGTTGCTGAAGTGCTATTTTATTTTGTTCACTTTGCCGTAATAATCAGTTTGTTGAGGAATTTTCCTCATGGCTCTTGACTCTGTTAAAGCAAGACATCCTAGTACTGTTGTTTGGAGATGTCAGGACCCCAATATTTCCTCTAATTTTAGTAAGGATATTCACCAAACTTTGACTTAAAGTTGTTAGAAATTCTCCCACACACTTTCCCATAGTGACATTTTCAACTTGAACTAAGGATTTATAGCTGAAATTTCATGATTTATTCAAAGAAACCCAGTCTTACCATTTTGCTGTAAGTATTTCTGCTTACAGCATGCCCCTCCAACTCATCGACCATTTTGACCGTATCGATCCACTTCTCTCTATGTTCATTTTATATTATAGCATTGGCTCTTCTTTCCTCTCAATTGGCTTCATCCGAAGTTGAATCTCCTGAGGGGTTGACAGGGGCTTTTAATTTTGCCATTTGAGCTGCACTTGATCTTTTGATTCCAGCCTTTGAAAAGTCAGCCTGAAAAAAACCAATTCTCATCCATGGCTGACACCAAACTTATAGAACTTTTGAATTCATGTTCATAAACTAGAACAGAGAAATAGAAAGCACTTATCTGCTGACAATAGTGATTCCTTTCGTAAAGCTCTTACTACATATTTTGCAGTACTAGAACAAGCCAAAATTTCATTTCTGTTCAAGCCAAGTCCCTTAGACATCTTGTTTGCTATGTCTTGGCCTCTTCTCTTTGCTACAGACTGCTATTTAAAGTTCCTCTTCACTTAATACAACGATTTCAGAAGAAATGAAACATGCCAGGCTTCCATCCCTATGCAAGACTTATTTGTGGTTTCTTTTACCCAAGGTTTTTCTAGTTTTTTTGTTTTTTCCAGTTACTGAAGAAATGGTAACCCAAATAATTTCAGGAGTTATTTGGATCTTTTTCCTTCTTTTCCCTGCATATCTCTTTTCCCTCCTCTTCTGGCATTCTTAACTAGACTAATTAATTGTTCTCTTATGACAGATATTTTTCTAGATTCTCTGAAACACCTATCTTCACCCTCTTTTAAAATGTCCCTCGTGTGATGTTTCTATTTGTTCTAATTCTTGTCTAGTATCTTCTGTTTTATTTTTGTCCTAGATTATTGGATGAATTGTCCTTTCTCAGTTCTTGCCTACCTGTCAGCAAAGAATCTCACTGACCCATTTTAAGCAGGGTTTTGTGCAGGTCATACTACTGTGTTGGCACTGGCTCAGGTTGTCAAATAATTAGTGGTGACTATGAAAATAAAAACAGTACTTAAAAATATTGACTAAATTGAAAGCAAATTTAATTTTTTTAAGAAACAGAAAAACAAATAAATAACAGGCAATCATGAAAGTAGTCTAGTCCTAGAGTCTTGGTTATCCACTTACTTGTTAAGTATCTGGTGGACAAGCACATTCTCACTTGTTTTCCAAAAGTGGACAGCTGCACTTCTCTTTGGAGAGACTTGGATAATTAGGAAGATGTTACTAAGAAGGTCTTATTGCTGACCTCCACACTGTGATGGGACTATGAGCATGGCCTCCCCAGCCGTCTCAGTGCACACACTGGATAGTATTCAGGAAGGCCTTCTGTTAAATATTTGGGTCTTAAGCCTCTTAGGGCTTTATAGACTAATATCAACATCTTAAATTGGGCCTGGTAGCTCACAGGCAACTAGTGTAATACTCTCAGAATTAGTGTTAAAAACACAATAGGGGTGTTAAACTCCAGTAGTCTTAGTGAACCTATTTTAGGTTTTTAAAAACTATCCAAAAGTGTTTTAAAAAGGGCTGAATATTTCAACTACCATACCCTTTAGTCAAGATGTCTCCTGCAATCCTTGAAGGTCAGTTTTTTTTTTAAAGGGGGGAGAGAATATCCACCTTCCAGCCAGAAAATGTTGAATACTTCTGTACTGATCTATAAGCCAAGATTTGCAAACTACAGTGGCAACAGTGGCAATATTCACTTGACACACTAAACCAAAAACAAATCAGCTGCATTATGGTTTAAAGCAATTTGCGAAACTAACTATTGACAGGCAGCAGCTATCCAAAATTTCAGATGGGAACCGTTTCTTGCCCTATCCAGAGATACTGGGAATTAAATTTTGCACCTTTTAAATACAAACAATTTATACAAAGAATTGTCCTCAATTAATACCAAACCAACCAAACAAAATGTATACTCTGATCCTGAAAGGGGCACTGTATGTGTACAAACAGGCTTCTACAGAGCGGTACTTTTTTCTGCTCCACCATCAGAAATAACTCTGACTTGATTCAAGGAGTTCTTTTAAAAACAACTTTGAAAAGCAATTGATTGGGAACAACGTGAGCGGATAAGTCTAAGTAAGTCCTGCCCGTACTGTCCACAAAATTTCTTTTTCTTTTTGGTGACTTCGAGTCAGTGCTGACTCCTGGCGACTGCCTGGACTAGTCCCTGCAGTTTTCTTGGCAAGGTTTTTCAGAAGTGGTTTGACATTGCTTCCTTCCTAGGGCTGAGAGAGAGTGACTGGCCCAGGGTCACTCAGTTGGCTTTGTGCCTAAGGTGGGACTAGAACTCATGGTCTCTCGGTTTCTAGACTGATGCCTTAATCAGTACACCAAACTGGATTTCAACGTCTCATTAGCTAGATTTTAACTTCATGAAAAGGTTTCATGCATGTAGCCACGTACACTTCATAGGTCATATTTAAACTGTAGTGGTAACATATAAATCTTTTCTTTGTTAGTATCAACTTCTTCTGCATAAGAAGAATTCTACTTCATTCACCACATTGGCTCTCAGCCCTTGGTTATTTACAGTACCTCCTCCATGAATCCAGTATGTAGCCTTGACTCCCTGCATGAATCATCCCCAATTTTCAGATCTAACCCTGGTCTAGAAAAAACATCTATAAAAGAAGCAATTTTCCTTCATGTTTTATTTGATTAATGCTATCACATCCTTTCAGTGGGTTATTCAGCACCTGCAGAAGGGCTATAGTAAATTTGTTTGTATTTGTTCATCCTCTTATTTTAACTTCAGTGGAATCCTCATGAGAAGATAATTTCTACATTGTTTAGTGTCAAGCTAGATAGAAAATTTGTATAGAAGAGAATATCTGTAGCTCAGGGTCGAACTGTGGAGTCCTTGGTGCTCTCTGAGCTTGGTTGTTTGCTCGCAGACGTTTCATTACCCAGCTAGCACTGATGATGTTACCTAGTCAGGTAATGAATCATCTGCAAGCAAACAACCAAGCTCAGAGAGCACCAAGGACTCCACAATTTGTTTAGAATGGAGTCTTTCCTACCCACCAATAAAGGATAATCAGGAGAAGGTGTTAAATTCTTAAGGCAAATGTATTTATAGGTGAGGAAAGCAAAATACTATTTATATTCTCTATTATTAATAGTTGACAGACAACCTATTTGAAGATACCTCATGTAAAACACCCTGCTGATACTTCCACCTTTTTCATTTTTATTTACATGTAGATGCAGAGCAGCTGGAGCCCACAGCTTTGTAATCCATTAGCATTTCAAGAAGAGATTTGGGGATGACAGGAGGGGAAAGTCAATAGAGGATTGAAAGTGACTTTTGGAATGTGCCAGTTTCCAGCATATAACCACCATTTTTAAGGAGAACATCAGGAATCACTTTGAAGTCCTGAACCTCACTGATAGGGAACCAGGGGAACTATGGAATTAAATGAACGACGTTGTTAAGGATGAATGTGAAAACAGACTGCCAAACATCAAAAAATGTAAGAAAGCAAACTGGTTGTTGGAACAAATTATGGAAATTGTTAAGAAAAGCCAAAGCCAAGAAAGACAACAATCTCAGGAAGGAACCCAACAAAGAATTTCAGAGAATTGTTAGAAGAGACAAGAAGCAATATTACAAAGTTATCTGTGGAAATATGGAAAAACAAGGAAAATCTTCCAAAAGATTTCCAAACTCAGGAGATTCCAACTTCAAAGTGGTATGCTGAAGGATGCCACTAGACAAATATTGCATAGAATATTTGAGAGATTCAGTGGAGAGCCAGTTTGGTGCAGTGGTTTAAGGCATCAGGCTAGAAACTGGAAGAGCATTAAGACCTGGCTCTGTCAACTAGCACAGGGATCCAATAGTGGTATGCAGCCCTGGGGATGGTTAGTGGTTTGAGGACACTCCATCTTTTTAACTTTGTATCTTTTTTGTATGGATTTTTTAATGGTGGTCTTACTTATGGCACAGTGAGATGCGCAGCATATAAATTTGATCAATCAACTCCCAAGATTTAGCTGATTCATGTGGCAATGAAGAACATAAGAAAGAACAGCTAAAACTATCACCATGGCCTTTAGTGACCTAGGCAGGAAGACCCTGGAGAATCAGGTGGCATTCTCATCCACCTTTCCAGTCACTGGAACAAGAAATAATACTGCAAATTGCTGACTGACTGTATAAATGGTATCAGTGGGAGATAGTTGGTTTCTGGAGTTATGGTCTGAGTTATCTGGATGCTGGACTACTGGCATGAAATCAGTTGCACTTCACAAAAAGTAGTAAATTGTGTTTGGCTGAAATATGACAAGCTTTAATAAACTGAATCCTTCAAACTGAATCCTAAAGTCTGATATAAAGACCTCAAAGGCTTGTGCATTTTAGAGGAAAGCAAGAATGGTGCTGTATTGTGACCTAATAAAGTACTTATTGAAAAATCAGAAAGATCATTGGCAGAGCTTATAACTTTTATTTGACTATACAGTAATGCTCAGAGTATGGAAAATAAAATGAATTTAAGCGCTTAGTGTACAAAGGCAAAATAATTTAATAAATGTAGCAGAAGCCAGCAATTGAAGTATACAAGTTGTTCATAATAAAAAGAATGAGAAAAAGAGGTGCTTAGTGTTGCCTGTCCAATCAAGGAGAACATGTGAATGAACTTTCTGTGAGTAAATGGCAGAGCTTTCGAAGTATGATAGGGAATTTTCTTTATGCTTATATCTGTTGGGAGACGAACTCTGCCTAACATACTCCATTGAGGAAATCCATAATTTGTTCTGATAATTTTCTTTCAGAGGGTGAAAAAAAGCAGAAAAAGATCAATTATCCTTGATTTTTTCGTATTCCATATGGAAGACTTAGTCAAAATAGCAAAAACATAATGGATTTTAAGGGAAACTAAAGCTGAATATAGTGGAATGTGCACCTTGGACTTAAAGTTTTAATAAACTCAGAGCAGTGATTGTAGGATTCCAAGATAGGAGACCTGTCCCATGATTCCAGAGCTGGTACATATAATATTCCAGTTAGATTCTGAATGAATCTTAGAAAAAGAGCAGCTCAATAATATAGACCAGTGTTTCTCAACCTTAGCAACTTTAAGCTGTGTGGACTCTAACTCCCAGAATTCCCCAGCTAGCCATGCTGGCTGGGGAATTCTGGGAGTTGGTCCACACAGCTTAAAGTTGCTAAGGTTGAGAAACACTGATGCAGACAATTACCCAAAGAAGTGGTGGGCTTCCCTTCACTGACTCTGTTCAAGGAAAGGCTAGAAAGCCATCTGTCAGGGACGCTTCAATTTTGATTCTTGTATGGGACAGGGTAGTTGGATTCAATGGCCAAAATGGCCCTTTTCATAGAATCAAAGACTTGGACAGGGTCATTTAGGCAATCAAGCCCCCCCCCTTAGTACAGGAAACCAAATTAAAGTATTCCCAACAAATCACTATTTAATCTCTGTCTGAACGTATCCAGTGAAAGAGGGCCTATTATTTCTTTATGTAATTAGTTACACTGAACAGCTTTTATTTACACTCCTGACTCTACGACAAAGAATATCCTTTAGATGGGTTAAATTTTTGCTTCTTAGAGTATGATTTGAGGCTAGCTTTATTAGTGAGCTGCCAGCCACCCCAATCCCCTAGAAACCGTAGCACATGAGAAAGGACATCTCCTTGTCACTTAGGGTCCAGGAATCAGCCTAAGTACCAAAGTAGCGCAGCACCCGAGTTTCCACCATAGGATTTCCTGCCTGCTTTTCTAAAACAGCCTGTGATATTCATCAAGCTGACCACCACCCTGGGACTTGACATTGTGAGGCGTTCCCACTGTGACTGAGCACAAAACAACTATTGCACAAATTGTTTTCAAGATAACACACTATCCAATTGTTTGGAGTAAGGAACAATTGAATTTATACATGAAATGGATTCATTTCTTTGCCAGTAAGCCCCATGAGGTGAGATGTAATGGGCAGTCTTGGCAACAAAGGAGGAAGAAGGCAATTCCCATGCCAGGCGCACCCTCATCTAATAGTACCTAAATTTTTCCCTTGGTTAGGGTGATTTCATTTTTTTAGTAGAACAACTATATTGTACAAGCAACAACATGCTTTTGAGATTTCCCTCTTTTCTTTTTCTTCTGATTTATTGCCATTTTCCCAATCAACTAAGGTTTTGTTTCTTACTGAATGCCTGACTTCACCCACAGTCACATTTAATCAGGAATCTCATATATGGAAAACTTTAACTGCTCTTTAGGTTTGCTGCAGGGTTCAAGAGTCAATAAGCACCACTTTTACAACCATGGGGCAAAATCACATTAAATTTGGAGAGACCAGTGGGATTCCTTGAAATAATCTCATTCAAGATGATACACGATGCATAAACTTTACAAAGACTTTTAAGATTTTCTTACAGGATTGGGGCAAAGATACTTCCCGAAAGATGCAGTAGCACTGATGTTGCCATTTTGGTATCATATCTGACATCCTCCTCCCAAATCCAACTTCCTAAGCCAGAGGATATCCTTGTCTGTCACCAGTTCTATAACCGAAAGCTTGGGAACATGCTTCCCTGCTCCGCAAGACACCTGGCAAGAACTGAGCCTGGAAACACGTACATGTCTGCATCATCTTCCATCTTTGCCCTTCCTAGCTACTGATGGGAAGCAGCAGGAAGGATGGAGATCCTGTCCTATTATACAAGGAAAATCTTTCCAAAATCTTTTTTAGTTACAACAGGAAATATCAGATCCTCTATTGTGGCAGTAATAGCAAGTATGGAAATGGCAGAACCAGGTTGCCAAAGCAAACATCATCCTGGAGAATCACCACACAGCAGCACAGCATGGCCGCATGTAGGTTTGATGATGAATCCCTGATAGGTTATGGTGCAGGTCCTTTCCTGCAGGCCCTAGAGAATTACCAGCCAGAGACACACAGACTTCATTTATTTATTTAACTTCATTGGCACCCAACCCCAGTGGACTAGGTGGACCAAGATTTGATCTGACATGAGACAGGTTCTTTTATCTTAGCAAAGACCAAAAATTATATTCTGATCCAGCAGCTTGACATTTCCACGATTCTGCCGTACGTTCATGACACTAGGAAAGTACCAATGCTCTCTTCTCGGCTCAGCCTTCACCTCAGAGAGCCTCTTGCAGGCAACTTGCATGAGAGTGAATCAGTTACAATTAATAGTGTGCAAGTTGTGACATGGAAGTTGACAATACAACAAACGTATAGGCCATTCCTGTTAACTGCCAGCCATAAGCAGCTTAATGAGTCGATTCCAAGTCAGCACTTTTTAACTGGGGAGGTAGGGGGTAGGAATTGGGGGAAGAGGCTCAGTATTGTAGCACAGTAGCTTCTGCAAGCAGAAAAGGCAGTGACACTCCTCTCCCTGAAGGGATTGCACTTTTTTGTGCCCATCCCTTCTGCTGTGTAAATGCCAGGTTAAAATGCTGAGGCCTAATTGGGGGAGTGCTGTTTCCTACAGATTATTAACCACACTGCTGGTGCTGTTCTTTCAGGATTGCTGTTAATGAGAAAGTGCCCATAACACACCTCCACCCACCCACTTCCTTATTCTCTCTGCCATGGCTTTGGAATGTGGAGGGGAATAACGTCCATAGCCCAGCCGGCAACGAATTCATACACAAGCTCACACCTATGTTTGCATGAGGCCCAATCTACTGTCTAATGGCGAATCTACATTCTTCCCTTACAATCTGTTTTGGAACATATCAAATGAAAAAGGGGTATGCCATCCTCAGCCTTATACAGCTGCAACCCCCACATTTGTGCTGGCCAGAAAACACATGGAAGGAACATACGACAGTCCGCAGGGAAGCCTAGCTTCCATGAAGCAGCATTGACTCCCCACCCATCCAACCTCAGTAGGTCAAGTCACATCCCATTTTCACGGGATTTCAAATCGCCTACTGTGCTCCCCACCAGCAGCAGGGAGAGTCTTTGTTGGCTTATAGATCAGGAATGGCAAACTTTTGGTAACAAGGGGATTTGTTACTATTTTGCCCCCACAGTGGATCACCAAATTCTTTGGGGGATTATTTTCTTCTAAATAGGTATATTAAGTCCCAAAGCACCACTTTTATTGTTCTTTTCCCTTTTGTTTTTGTTGTTTCAAATAAAATACTGGGCCGTCTCTTGGGGGTTTGGACCACAAAAAGAGGAACTTCCTGGGCTGTTGCATATGGCCCATAGGTTGCTTAATACTGCTATAAGGATGCAGAAGGAGCTTTCCTATTCAGTTTTTCAAGCAGGAGGAGAATGTTTCCCAAAATGAAGGTGGTTTGGGTTAGATTCCATGAACCTGTTGGAATGGAACTTTCTCTCGATGAGCATTTTCACCAAGTTACAGAAGCATGGCAAGGTTTCGTGGATTAAATGAAGAGGACAAGATAAGCTAAGGTGCCAGGCTGCTGCTGACACCAGCCCAGAAATCATCTTAGTTTTGGGAAGATTCTAATGAACAGGATCATGCTGATGAAAATGAAGCAGACAATGATCAACATTAGCCAAAGGAGCCAGTTGACAGATTTCTTGGCATGCTGCTCCAGGCGGTCAGACTCAGCCTTCAGCTTCTCAAAGTTCTGGTCAGCCAGCTTGAGCGACTGGGTCAAGGTCTGAAACAAACAATCAAGTGTCAATGCTTTGGAAAGCAGCAAAATGCAGGCAGCTGCAGGAGAAGGCACAGAATGTTGCTTCATTCCACCTTACATCCTTGGACAAACTCACACATGAGGAATCAACAACAACAAAAAGCTTTTCCAGGAAAGGGGGCAACCCATAGTGCTGAGTGCCATGCCAACAAGTGCCCTTCCACTGTGCTGTTCCTCCGCCCGCAGCACTCTGACAAGGACATGCACTTTCTCAGAATCAGTCACAATTACAAAATAGCTTTTCACAGTGCACAGTTGTGGGGCGGGGATCTGGCCTTACCTGGTTATCTTGCTTAATCACATTCTGTGCTACAAGAGTGTTGCTCTTGAGATTGCGTGCCAGCTGCAACATCTCTTCCGCTAGCTTCTCCTGGATGCTGTGATGATGCTGCAGGACTGCATCCAGCTCGGCAGCTGACTGCTTCTCATCAGGAAGTGGAGTCCTGTGGGGAGAGAGATCTCCTCATTGGTACATGTTAGAAAGATGACCTATATACCATTGGCTTTTGGTGCCAATTGCATACATTCAGATGTTTCATAAAAGGCCCAGAACACAATCTTCTTAGAAGGTACTAAATGCCCACGTTAGGTCAAGAGAAAAGCTACACCATGTGGCAGTGTCTGGGTGGGGCTGTTCAATGAAGCTGCATTCCTATTTGCATGCTGAAGCGGGATACTCCAGTATTTCATCTAATGGATTGTCTATAATCTCTACATCTACAGAGTGGCAGGGGGGTCTACAGAGAAGCATTGATCTCTATATTCCACCACGCAAGATGTAAACCTGGATGTGAAGCAAGCAGACAATCACATACCCAACCGCAGACAGAGTCCATCCCAAGCTGGAGATGGAAAAATAGGTATGGATTTTTGAGGAACAGGACTTTCTGAACTTTTCCATCTCCCAACAGAAATAAGACAAAACTGTGCCTGGCTTTCTCATGAAATCATGGAACTAAGCTGCTGTACATAGACAGGGCAAAATTATTGTCAGTTTTACCCTCCTTTTTCCCTTACCAATCGCCATTTTCATGAAACTTCCAAGTTATTTATATAGTTTGAATTCTGGACTGAACAAAATGATTGCCACTCTTAAGCTCCTTCTCCCTCCCCAATCCCCTGCCCTTGAAACTTCCAAATACTCACATGCGTTTCCTTAAATTTTTATCTTCCAAATCTGTGGAGGAAAGAACAGAATTTGTATCTGTATCTGTATCTATCTGTAAGCAATGAACAAATGCGCCTGTCCTGGAAATCAGCTTATCTAGCAAACCTTAAAGATATAAATCAAAATGCAAAGATACAACAGAAACTACACCACACTTTTAAGCATAAGGGGGAGGCCAGCAGTAAGGGAGGGAAAGGCAAGCTAGCACAGACTCAGGGGTGAGAAGGGGCACATTTCTTAAAATGTCATTTTCCAGTATTTGCTGATGGGCCATGAATATGGCAGCAGCAGGTATATTGGGCTTCCTGGTTACGGGCAGGAATTTTCAAGACAAGGAGATGGCAATTGGGCATAGTGATCAGTCTGGGAATTCCCAGTGCTACAGCCCCAGATGGGAAATCAGTGGGATATCTATTGAAGAGTAGGATATAAATAATAATTACAATACATAATGCTGGAGAGTTAAATATTTTGTCCTGCAACCTCCAGAGTCCTTGCATATATGGAATGACCACTAAACACTTACCATTGATATAGGAATGGTCCTGGGTAGGCAGAAAGAGAGGAGAAATAAAAAGAGTTAAGTAATAGATGGCTGGAGAAAGGTCTTTGTGATCTTGAATCTCTTGACCTCTGCCAAATAATGTCAGGTCCTCTAGGCCCATAAAAGAGAGAGCAACATACCACTTTACCCCATAGATAAAGAGCTGGCTCCCTTCACCTAGACTGAGAAACCAAGTTCCTTCAGTTAACTTATTTGACCTACAAGTAACAGACACAACCGTAAAAGCAAACAGGGAAAAAGAAAAAGAAGGCAGAGAGAGTTGGGATGAAGGAAGCAGTACTATAGGGGCTTGGACAAATTGAATGCCTAGAGGCAAAAATTAAGAGGGATTGTTTTACAAAACGTGATTGGTGTTGGCCAAGAAGACATACTGTACCAAGCAGCTCATTCCTCATCTCGCCCATAAAGCGGGCCTTGGTCTGTAGATGCACGGTTTTCGTTGCTGGGGTCCGCTCCCTGGCAGTGGTAGGAGTCCTCCCCGGAGCCAGAAACTGATTTGCCAGTGCCTTCTCAGAGGATGATGACTGGGGAAAAAGCGAGTGAAAGGTACCTAAGAAACCTAATGATTGACCCTCTTCCAACGGAGAGTCATCATAGCAGAGGATCTTGAAAAAGGTTAAAAAAAGAAAAAAGAGGACCTTACCAATTTCTCTGCTTCTAGCAAGCCCTTTAAGAAATCCACCTTACGAGAATATTCATTC
The DNA here is from genome assembly GCF_035149785.1 of Candoia aspera. Lineage (NCBI taxonomy): Eukaryota > Metazoa > Chordata > Lepidosauria > Squamata > Candoiidae > Candoia > Candoia aspera. The sequence continues at coordinate 330,364,051 of NC_086153.1, forward strand.
AGTACTTCAGGAGCTGGTTTGCTGAAACAGAACAACAAACTCAAGGTAAGAACCATGGAGAAAAATGCTCCTCATTCATCTCACTCTCTTCTCCCATCCTCATGAAGTGGAGAAAGCCACCAAGATTAGCTGGGAGAGTCTAGTATGGTTCAACTGAGCAGCAACTTTAGCATTAAAAAAAAAAAGACAGCGCATAAAGCTGGTATTCTATATATTTATGGGTTCCAACTCCATCTCCTTACGCAGCATGGCCAGTGGGCAGGGATGATGGGAATTTAAGCTGTACATTTCCCATCTATAACACAGTGATTCAGAGTTTTCTTTAGGGGCAATGGAAGAATTGCTACCAATTCCTCTTCTGTACTGTCACTTTCTGGCTCATTTCCTGTACCAGGTTCATTTCCAAGAATCTTTTGCAGTGTATGGCACATGGAAACTAGAAGCAAGAAGTGAAATCTGATTACTACGTATGTGCTTGCCAAAATAACCCGATTAAAATGGAATTGATTACGACACTCTGCTGAATATTCCCTGCAAATACAGAATCTTAAGAGGCCTAACAGGTTGGCATTAAACTCTGAACAAAAACCTCTCAAATTCCAGTTTATGTCACTACTATCTATCTATGCTATCTCACCTTCTTAGAACTACAAATTGGATTGGATCTGCTTTGATCAGTGCCCAAAGCGGACCCTTGAAGATCCCAGAAAAAGTCACTCACCTGGAGTGTTTCTTCAATGTGAGTAACATCTCCTCCAGAGCAGCTACATACTAAGATGAAAACAAAAGGGCACGTTTTGAGTAACTGTAGCACTAATCAGCCAAATGTGGCCTTCTGAGATCTAGCATCCAGTAATACATTAAAGGATGAAGCTCAAAGGTAGCCTTGGCTGTGTTGCTGTAGCATTACCTCAGATGGTTGTTTACAGTGAGGACAGAACAAAATGCAGCCTTAAGGGGGCAACAAACCAACGGACTGAAAGGACCCTTCTTAGGTGAGAAGCTTGGGGAGGCTCAATCTCTTGCTCCTAAAGGACTGAGGAAAAGCCAACCCTAACCAGTTTTCCAGAGCTTGATATGCCGGAAGTTGGCAGACAGATAAGGGGAAAAAAGATCAATGAAGCATATATTTCCAACTGTAACAGCAACCCCACCTTTTCCTCCAGCCTTCCACCCTCCCCCTTAGCAGAGAACAGGAATCCACATGTCTCCCCAAAAAGAAAGAGAAATAAAAAAGTCTTGGGCATCAAGCCAAATGCCACACTGGAGCCAATGATGCTGCTCTGGGAAGTGGAGAGAAAAAGATAATGCCTGTAAAACAGAGGTGAGCTGTTCATAGCTAGATCCCTATTTGGAAGCCTCTTTGCAAAACTGGACATCCGCTTCCTTCCAAGGAGCATATCAGAACAAAGAAGCATCCCTTTGCCAGTTCTGGCAGAGCCAGTGTGCTGCTCTCTGGCACTGGTAAATCATGATGCTGAGCCTCCAGGAAAGAGAAGAGAATCCCTTCATATTGGAACTAGGCCTATTTTAAGGCTTCATTGAGAGGCTAATGGTATATAATAGACTTGTGCAATCTTTTCAGTCTGGGGACCGTACCCCAATCTCCAAACAGTTCAGAGGGCTGCAGGAGGTCTTCTGATAACACTCACGTTTTGAGTGTTCTATGGATAGAAATAGGTGTTTCTTGCCTCACAGAAGCCTTGCCACCAAATTCCAGTGGTGGGATCTCAGTGCGCTTTAGGGACTGCACCATAGATTGCCCAGCCCTGGTGATATGAATCAAAGCCGCAGAAGCCATCTTAACTGAGCTCCAAACTGCACTGACAAGAGAAACAGCAGCGCCATTCATAGTAGCTACTTCCTGATGAATCAGACCAAGGTTGTCCATGAACTCTAGCCTTCTTTTTCTAGCTATAAGATAGCTACTTCCCTTTAATTTCAGTTTGTGAAATTCAGAAGGTGCCTCTGAACAGAACATTCTGTCAGTGCTAACAGTAATCAATAAGAATTATCTGCTAAGAATCTACAATTTACATCACCTTTGTTTTAAAAGCCATCTGAGCTCCTGGCTACATTCTGCAAGTTAGAAAAACTAAGGCTGCAATGCCAACCTACTGTATATACCAACCCCCAATGCATTCAGCAGAACTCATTTCTGAGTAAACATACATGGGATTTCTAGAGATGCAGTTGTGTTAGCATGCCACAGTAAAAAACAACAACAACTAGGTCTTGTGTCACCTTAGATATAAATGTATTGACTAACAAATCTATTAGATACACTATTTCATCAGATGTAGTCAGACGAAGTTTACTGTATTATGGTTCATAAAAGCTTACACCATAATGCATGTGTTTATTTTTAAAGTGCTGTAAGACTCTCAGTTCAAGAATATCAATCTGCAGAAGAGAGGGAAAGGTTTTTTTTTAAATGTAGCTATTTAGAAACTACATCCCAAAGCAGGCATGATTCAAAATTATTCCCAGTGTACTAAGCATAGTTTGCTAATAACCCAAATGCCTCAGTCCTACATTTCACATCAATTCCCTTCTCTGCCTGCATGTGTAGTGATGCAATAGTAAAACTGGATTCTCTTTTTGTCTCAGAACATGATGGTACTATGTTTTCACTGCTACCATCTGATCTGGCTCTCAGTTAACCAATGACCTCATAATCATGTTTAGTTTCTCAGCGGGCTGCACAACAGGCAGTTATCTTGACCAATACATCTCTAAATCATGACTCCTCAGTCTGTGTCAATGACATGTGAACTAAGTTAACAGGCAGTGAAATACACAAGTACATCATGTGCTTTAGGACTCCCCCCCCCCTTTCATGCTATGTTCTGAAATAATAAAAATGGATATCTGAAAGGATCTGGGATTAAATTATTGACTAAATAATAGAATATGATGGCTCCGAATGCTCAAGAACCAAAGTAAAACTGAACCAAAAAAAGTTTCAATACTTATTAAGGGAACTTCTTCCTTTACTTTTAGGGAAACAAGTGATAGTCTGCTGATCACTCCTTTCCAGCCAGTCAGTATTAAAATTAGGCATTGACAACTTGATGCCTGTATTGGGTTGTTTTCCTCTTTCTTTTTTTCAGCCTGTCTTTAGATTGTGGGGCAGAATTGTATGTTTTTCATCAATCTTACATAAGCCATGCTCAGAGCCTTTTCCAGCTAAGAAGTGTTAAAAGACTTTCAAAAATGATAGCAATACATCAGCACTTTTACACCTACATTTTCCAAGATGGATTTAATTAAGAGAAAGTATCTTGGCAGTAGAAGTTTCACAGCAAGGATCTGAATGGGGGTTGCGACATTCAAGGCCAAGATCTGCACCACCCTGACTCTCTGTGGACTCCATGACGTGGCAACCTGATATTGGAAAAGGCATTTCCTCCCACCTCTTTCACCACAGGATAACAGAACAGAACAGTTACCAGCTGTATGTTGGACCAAGGGAGACACCCGGTGGAGACTGGCAGCCTAACCATCATATACTTTGCAGAATCTACATCACTTGATAGATACTAACTCATTAACCTTCTCAGATCAGAAAGCAAAGGAGAGAAACACTACCAAAGGAAGCTAATTCTTATAATGAAAATAAACTGCCTAGTTATTCTACTGAATCTTCTGGGAAAATTAATTGCCCAGCCTGCCCTTTACTGAGCATTAACATGTTACCTTAAACACTATGTTTCTTGAAAGGATACACAAATCTTCTGTAATTTGCTATCCTTTCTTTTTTCTTTGGGGAAGATTCCTGTTGTACTAAAGAGATCTGAGGACTCAAATAAAACAGAACACCAAACAGAACAGCAGCAGCAGCACAAGTACAGCATGCTAGTATTAAGGGGGCAGCAGCCTTTCAGAACATTGGCAACATAATACGTGCAGCCCTGTTGTGTCATGTACATAAACACTCATTATATGATACCCATTATTTTTAATTATTTGTTAAATGCCCATCGTACTTCCCACTGAACCATGTGCACCTACAATGGCTTGTCATGATAAATGTCTTAAATATTGACCTGATTCACATAACGTACTGTGCTTCCTTGGCTCAGCATTTTGTGTGAATCAAGTTCATCCAATAAACTATAGTTACACCAGAGCTTAGCATACATGCACAGGCTTCTGTCTGCACTTATAATCCTCCACAGACCTTTACCTGGCTCTGTTTCTTTCAGATGAAACTGGGTTCATATAGTCATCAAGAGCAGTGGTGTCCTCGTGACATATGTATGCATGAGGACACCACTGCTTTTTATGACTATATGAATACTTAAAAATCCCCAATTGAGGTTTTTGCCAGCATAACAACATAGATAAATCTGGGGGGAAAAAACTACCTCTAAATCACCAGTCTTATGGCTGTTAAAAATACAAATCCTTGTATTTTAACCCCATTAATATACAGTCCACACAGACAGAATCATTACCTCATATTGTAAGGCAGAATAGTTCTGGCAAAGGATTACTTACAATTTCTAAGCTGCCCAGAACTTGGTTTAAGATGGGTGGCTATACATATGCTTTAAATAAACTCTATAACATGGCTTTCACTGACCTACTTCACACACTGTATTAAGCCAAAACAGCATTTGTTTGATCTTAGGGTGCTATGCAAACAAGCCACTGGGGTTTGTAAATCATGATTTATGGTATGATATATTATGTGAACCAGATCAAATTGTAGTTTATTCAATAAGCTGAGCTAAGCAAACAATGCATTACAGCAATATGCAAGTGCAGCTGCTGATACAGCAGGTTGGGCTAAAACTAAGTAGTTTCCATCATAACAGCAGACAGCAGCACCTAGTTAAGCTAAGCTGATTTTAAAAAGCTAAGCAAGATCAGACCTAGTAAAAATTTGGATGGGAGGCTAGGATATTCCACAGCTGCAAATTAGACTGGGAAGTTTAAAAAAAAAAAAAAGGAAGAAGGCGGTGGCAAACTGCTTCCATATTATTGCCAGACCTTAACATGGGGTGTCCACATAGTCACTAGGAGTCACGCTTGACTTGACTTTAGGTTCCAAAAGCCCAGCCAGAGACTACTGAACGTTGCAAAATGCAAGCGTTCTGCCAGAAAAGAATATAAAGGCACAGAACGATCACTTGCTTAACAAGTAATCCATTTATTTACTTAATAGGACAGGTCGCGATTCTGCTAACAGTGCAGGCAGGTCACTCAGAGCTACCACACAGAGAGAAAAGTACACCCCCTCTCAAATTTCTGCCTGCAATTATGAAAAAACGCGCCGCATGTGCCTCCCATTCCTACAGGAGACCTCTGGGACCTCCCACGCGCCCTTCCGGACCTTCTCCAACCGCCAGTCGTCCGGATTTCGCTTATCGGCCGCCATCGCCTCACAACGGCTCAACAGTCGGACCAGCTTCAGTTCTGCACGGGGTACCAACATCGACCCCGGCCCAGCCTCCATAGTCACCGTCTTCATCGCTCTCGCCTGTCCCGGATTGAGAGAGCGACCGCCGCTCCACTATTTCCTGTTGAACCCAGTAGACCTTCTGGCCTCCTCTATGGTCCTGGATGACTGTAGCGGAAGGGGGGTCTGTTGCGCGCGCAACTTTGCCTTCCTTCTTCCGGCGCGGTCTTCGCTGTAGATCTCTCGAAGGTGGGTTCTTTCGTTGGGGATGGAGGCTTGTGGCTGATCGGTGTCCATCCGTCCTCGGGGACCAGACCAGGGGGCCTGGAAATGGCAGGTGGGCTGGGGGAAGGAGGGCTGTCGAGGCCTGAGCTGGCTGGGACAAAAGACGTGCCATAAGGGCGCCTTCGCAATGGCTGTCCGGGTCCTTACAATAAACGTCTAGGCCGGCGTTTCTCAACTTTGGCAGCTTTCAGTTGATGGACTACAACCCAAAATTCCCTAGCCAGCACGTGGCAATCTACATAAGAATAGCTGTATTGGATCAGATCAGTGTTTCTTAACCTTGGCAACGCTAAGATGTGTGGATTTCAACTCCCAGAATTCCCCAGCCAGGGCCATCTGGTCCAGCATTTTGCTCCTATGTTGACCTGCCAGATGTCTGTAGGGATCCTACAAGCAGGGCATGAATGCAAAGCATCCTCTCATTTCTGTTTCCCAATAACTGGCATTGAGGGGTATGTTTCTTGGTCTTGGGTGCTTTTTAATAATTGGCTTTGTTTCCCACACTGCCTTGAGTTTGTGGAAAGGTAGCTAACTGCCCAGTGCAGTTTTTCATCAGTGGCTATTAATTAATGCTTTGTTTAATATTGATTCCAGGAAAAAAGTTTTCTGTTCTCTCAAGTCAAGCATTATTTTGTAATTCTCAGCGTATTAAATTATGAGGTTAGAAGTTAAATTTGTCCTTTTTTACAGAACAGCTTTATTGGGGTGTTGTGCTGTAGAAATAGAATTGTGGCTCTTTCCAAAAACTTGTTGGAAAACTAATAAATGGGAGAACATAAATCCATCAGTATAAATGTATCAGTCCATCAGTATAAACAATAGTTAGGAAGAAGGAATGTGCGAGGCTTTGGCGGCAAAAAAGGTCCTTCAGAGAACATGAGACCGTGAACGTAGCATGTCTCTGCAACTAAGGAGCTGCAGTCATACTTTTTCTTGCGATTGTACTGCTGCCCTCCTCTGCTGTAGCGTGATCCCAGAAAAAGACATGTTGGTTTATGGAGCTGCAGACAGTTTGCACTCCAGAGCACCTTCTTGCCTTCAAGTCTGAAATGCTGCCCAGCCCTATTAGGAAGCTGAATTGGGAGCAAAGAGGGACAGGCTGAAATTTCAGTCGCAGAGCCCAGGAGATGCTACTGGATCAGTCATTTGGCATGAGCGGAAGACCACACTGACTCTCATCTCTTTGCAGGAACGGTGGAACAAAAGAGTACACAACTAATCTTAATTGCTACCTGTTCTTTCTTTCCTAGCCTAGCCATGGTGATCCGATACCCAATGGCCGTTGGCCTGAACAAAGGCCACAAAGTGACCAAGAATGTGTCAAAACCACGCCACTGTCGGCGTCGTGGGGTAAGTTTGGACTTTGGAACAGGTGGGAGAAGAGTTGTCAAGCAGCAGACTCTACAAGCCCAATGTGTTCCTGATTGTAAATCGCCTTAGAATAATTGGAACAGTTCTTTGTGCTTGTCCTTATTTGAAGGTTGCCTTGAACATGTGAAAAACTGGCCAACGGGATTGTAATAGGAAAGGGCTATGGCTCTGCACTTAGGTGTCATAGTCAGTCCTCAACATCTCCAGCAAAAAGGGGCCTCAGCAACGGACGTAGGAAGGGTGGTTTCACTTGTTCAAGAACTGAACTGTTGGCAATCAGAGGAGACAGCACTGGACGAAATGGACAGTCTGATCTGTTTCCAGGCAATTTCCAAATGAAGATGGGAGTAGTTCTTCTAAAAGGAGGTATGGATTTCAGGGTCACAAATTCAAATACTGTGAAAGAAGTGCCCTTTTAAAATCAGTACAGGTAGTCCTTGCTTAGCAACCACTCATTCAGCAACTGTTCAAAGTTATGACGGCACTGAACAAAGGGGACTTACGACTGGTCCTTGAAGTTGTGGCCATTGCAGCATCCCCACAGTCAGGTTATCACGATTCGGGCGCTTGGCAACTGGTTCACATGACGGTTACAGCGTCCCGCAGTCATATGATCACCATTTGCAACCTTCCCTGCTGGCTTCCCACAAGCAAAGTCAGTGGGGAAGCTGGCAGGGAAGATTGCAAGTCGCTCTAATGACTTGCTCCCACTCCTGCTGCTTTTTCTCCCAAGGAGCCCGCAGGTGCATGCCTGCACTCATGCCCCATGGCAGCGCCCATCTGCACACCTTGTGGCAGCATCCAGCCCTCTGCCTGTGCACTGCAGCACTCACCCGCCCACTGGCCTGCTTGCAAGCTGCCTAAGAAAAGGCTTGTTGTGACCGGGACTTGCGACTTCCTGGCAGCTTCCCCATTGACTTTGCTTGTTGAAAGCTGGCAGGAAGTTGCAAGTCCCAGTCATGTGAGATCCTCGCTTAATGACCTGCGATCCTCACTTAACAGCAGTGGGGACTGCCAGGATTGCAGTCATGTGATGTCATGCTTTATGAGCTGATTGGTTAGTGATGGAACTTCTGGTCCCAGTTACAGTCGTTAAGCGAGGGCTACCTGCACTCTTGTTTAAGGAGGCTAGAAGAGCGAGCCAGCAAAGAAACGGCTTTTCTTGTATTAAGCAGTGGGAGATTACCTGAATGAGATGCTTGTTCAGTGGATCAGACTAGGGTTCTCCAACCTTTTTCATCCAGTGGGCATGAAATGCACTAGGCGTTGGTGACCCACCGGGTGTGGAATCCGAAACAGCAGTTTCATGGAGTGATGGGCTGCTGGGGCTAAAAACCAAGGGAGTTGTTCAAGAAGCTGAATACAAGACAGTCATGGGGAATGAGCTCTAAAATCCAAAACCCACTCCTTGACCTTCCCCAAGAGATAACTTTTCCATGAACTTGAATACAGAGCAAAGAAGAGACTTCATGCCCCAAAACGTAAAACAAGTGTTCTGCCTGAAGAGAGACTCGTGTCACAGAAAGGCAGTGCGGTGCTGCTAAGAGGCGCGTGCCTTGTCTGAGAAGCTGAATACAAGGCAGAGGTGGAGCAGGACCCTGAGAACACAGATCTCTCTCTTTAAACTCACAATTCTGGCATGAAGGATCACCCTACAACTTCTCATTCCACACACCCCATACGTTCAGTCTTTCTGTCCTGCAGGATCAGCTCCTTAATACACACTTCCGCTCACCTGACACACTCACCTTTCCCTGTTTTGTCATCAGTCATCGTGCAGCGCTGGCCGCCAAGCAGCTGCTGCTTGAAGAAAAGGTGTGGGATGCCTCCATTTGCATGCAGCCACAGGCATTCAAGGGGATCAAGATGGCAAGGGGTGAAAAACAAGTCCTTACCTTCAGTTCCTCCCAACTCTCTTTATTAAGAATATCCATTCTTAATAAGATCATAGTTACCAGCTGGGCACTGTGCTGGGCAGTCACGTGATCCCTATAGGGACCTCATTACCTAGTGCAGAGCGATGCTCGTAAATCCCTCGGGATTTGTTCCTCCAGTCTTCTGATCGCAGCATGTAAGGTGGTGACAGTTTGGAGCAGTCTGTGTCGCAATGCATCTGGATGGAGAGAGCCTGCCCTTGTAGGACAGCAGGCCTTTGACTTACCTCCTCAGTTCTTACGTTCTCACTGTTGTAGATCATAAGCTCCTGGAGAGCAGGGACTTCTCTGTGTTGCCTAAGGTGGTCTTCCTGCTCTGACGCTGCCTTGGAATTCTGAGAGTTGTACGGCAGAGTGGCACCACCTTAGGGAAGGCTTTAAGCACCTGCCTCCCTGTTTGCGTACACTAAATGTAGAAGGCCCCTAAGCAGGGACTTTTCTTTCTAATAACTGCTGCCTCCTTACGATGGAAATTTGTTGCATTATTGTTTTTTCCTCCCCCTCCCTGCAGCGGCTGACCAAACACACCAAATTTGTTCGGGACATGATCCGAGAAGTGTGCGGTTTTGCGCCATATGAGAGACGAGCAATGGAGCTGCTCAAAGTCTCCAAGGACAAGAGAGCTCTGAAGTTCATAAAGAAAAGGGTGAGTGCTACAGCAGGGCAGACGGTGGGTCACTGCGGGTCTGTAAAGTGTATTATAGAGAGGGAGGGTTTTGTTACATAGGGCACTGCGTTCCTGCCCTCCTCCTCCCATTGCCCCAGTGAGTAGACCACCTGGAAGGAGAGGTCACATCACGCAGCACAGCCAGATCAGTGGTAGCTCCAGTGCGTCCTTTGCATCCTAAAAATCCACATAGGTCCGGGTGAGGGGGGGGCCCATTTGCCCCCTTTGTACCCAAGATTAGCCTGGCAAGTCTCACCAGTGCTCTGAACTGAAGCAGTGTCGAGCCTGGTTAGCCTTGGATGGCAGACCTCTAGGAAACTGCCAGGGCTATTGGAAAAAGAATCCCAGAACTAGACGACGCCAAACCCTGTTTGTATTGCTGCCGAGCAAACTGTATGGATATGTCCGTCTAGTCATGGGGAGTTGAGCTTGATTCAAGAGCCTCTTTCCTTGATTCAAAAATAACTAAGAACTGACAGCTGTTGTAAAGGTGGCTGGGAAGCAGTCGAAAACAGCCTGGATAATTACGTTGTCTGGCATTGGATAACTCTGTAAGTGACCCTCCTGTGTTTCAAGCAATCATGCCTTGCATCTCTAAGGCCTGGCCTCTTCTTTTTCCAGAATTTTATGCTCCTCCTGGAAGGTTTAGGGATAGGTGTCTGGGTCCGTGACATAACGGCCCAGAGTGATTTGCCAGGACATTTTTTTCTTCTAACCATATTCTCCACACAGCTTCCATCACACAAGTCCATCCTCTGAAATACTTTCTGCCAAGTTTCTGGCTCTAGATGCCAACCATGTTTTGGTTCTCATCCTCACAGGTAGGGACTCACATTCGTGCCAAGAGGAAGCGTGAAGAACTCAGCAACGTCCTGGCAGCCATGAGGAAAGCAGCAGCCAAGAAGGACTGAATTCTGCATCCTTGCTCCCAATAAAGCTCATTTCAGAAGCCCAGAGTGCTGGATGTTTTTTGGCTAAGGGGGTTATGAGTTCAGATTGAAAAGCTCACCTTGGGGTTTAGGTGATAATCACCTCCCTGAAATTTACAGGGTGATAGAAGGGCTGTTTGCACAACATGAAACCATGCTTTACAGATCAGCAAACTATGACATGTACCATGTGTTAAATGGATAAATATATGTAGGCATAGCGAAGTTTTGTTTGTTTGGGCTTTAGTATGTCATATGAGTGCAAAAGCATATGAGCTTTTTACTTGCTCTGTAATTTAGCATATTGCGCAAAAACTCACTGGTGGGCGACATGTTGAGATTGGAGCAAATGGGAACTTTTAATTCCTAATTCAGGTGAAATTATCTTCCAGATGGGCAGCCTTACCAGGTTGCATGTTGTGTGTGTGTGAAGGGGGTGTCTTGCTTATGATTGGTAGACTCTGTTTTTGTGCCGTGGAGAATAATCAAATTTGTTACATTCAGATACCTGTGTGCGTGAAACCAGCTTTCCCCAACGTTCTCCCTGATCGTTGGTTGTATTGTCCAGAGGTGATCTAAATATTTAATAAATATTATTCCACTTTTAGTTTATAGAATGCTAGTAGAAAGTACCAGGAGACAACTGAATCTGGATTTTATAAGTTCTAATAAAATACATTTGAGAAGGACAAGTACACTTCCTCACAGATCTTTTGCCTGAAGTCTTGTAGCCCCGTTATCACTGGAAACATTTTAATTGGTTCATAATTCAAATTGGTTTGAGTAGAATATATTTCAGAGGGACTAAAGGAGTAGGAAACCAAGCCATAATTATGAGCAGCAGTCAAATCCACCCTCTGTTGAGCCAACGCATCTTGCTTCCAGAGTGGAGTGAGGGGGAAGGTGAGATGGACCCCCAGCAGCAGTTCACCTTCCTGGAGAATCAAACTTGGGGAAAACTATGTCAAAGATTTCCTTATAATGTTCAACAAAATGTACTTCAAGTCCTTCTGTGATGAATTCAGCAAGGTCACAGTAATCCTTTTTGTTTTCTGACGGAAGAATGATACAGGAGACGCCAGCTCTCTTGGCCTAGGAATAAAGGGAAAATATTCAGTGCATGCTGAGGACCAAGCTCTTCTGATCTCCCCGTGCTTCCCAGTCAGGTCCTGGGCTGCAGCTCTTCATCCTATTTCTCAGGGTTGATGGATCAGATGATAAAATAGCTTCTTAAGGAGAAGGCTCTGGCTATGAAAGTTGCCTGGAAACAGCAAAGGCTTCTTTATTGTAATCTGCAATTCTTTAATTTGTCTTGATAGCACAACTGTCATACTTAAACAAATGGAATTGTACACAACTGTTCATGATAAAAGGGGATTGCCTGGGGGAAAGAAAAAGTACAAGCTTGCAGCCACCTTCAGATGGACCAGAGATGGTAAAGAATTTATTGTTTCCTAGCCTCTGTATGCCCCAGTCTCCAGTGCTCTATCCTGCTCTGTGGCCTTTGTAGGGCATGATGCTCATAAAAACTAAGCATTTTTACAAACTAAAATCCAAGGGCTTCCACTCAGTCCCTATAAATCAACTTTGAAAAGTATATTCAAGAACTCTTAAGCAACACACCAACTGGTATTAAATGATTCTGAGTTAATCTTTTAAAGTGAACGGCAAACACCCTTGCTGGATCAGATAAGGACTATGACAGCCCTGCCCGCCAGCAGATACCAAGGGACCCAGCAGAAATCCAGTACCCCCTAAGCAAGGATTGAAATAGCCTTGCTCAGATCCAAATCTCTGGCAAGAGAAGACAACCTTCTCTTTGTGCAGTTTTATCATTTGTTCCTTCCCCATTTTATGGGTTTACTGTTGCTTGAAAATCTGAATGCCATATAACCCACTTGGATAAAGTGCAGAAATGGATAAGCTTTGGATGAAGTTTAAAACAGGGAAGTCATCAGTTTTCTTGAACCAATTGCTAGCAGCTAAGAGAGAGCATGCTGTTTTCACTTACGGCAATGGTCTTCTCCTTGATTCCTCCCACAGGGAGAATCTTCCCAGTCAACGACACTTCCCCTGTCATGGCTACATTCTGCCTCACGGGCTGGTCCAGTGCCAAAGACAATAAGGCAGTTACAATTGTGCAGCCAGCGCTGGGCCCGTCTTTTGGGGTAGCACCCTATGGATGGAAAAAAAAACAGACAACTTGTTTATTGGCTGAAGACAACAATCAACTTTCTAACAGACACACAGATCCCAAAAGCAAACCACAAGGGCACACAGTTGCCCCATGAAAATGGGGAGCCAGTCTCTAGCCATAAAGGTTGCAGGGGGCCAAACCATCAAAAGAGCTGGATGTGAACTTTTTTATTTGTTAGGGTAGGGCACTCATTCCCAATCAGCACAGCATTACCTGGGGTTCTGGAAATTAAAGTCTAACACACAGGAGGGTACCAAGGAAGGCTTTGCTGAGGGGCACTTGGAAAGCTAAATTGGTTTATCTTTCATTTCATTGCAGCTGCTTTTGGCGTGGTTTTATACCTAAGCAAAGGCAGCACAAACACCAGGAACTTCCTCTCTCAACCGGTGTAAAGATTCTAACCTTTATAAACTTTCTTTCTCACCCTAAACCTAAGTGATTATCTTAATAGACTAATGAACCAATTCAGTTAAAAGATCTACAGACAGCATGCATTACAGAAACCCAATCAAATAAAGCAAATGACAAAGAATGGCTTGTCTGAAAGCTTCTGTTCTAACTTCAACGTCTGTTTAGCAAACTTCTGTGCTATGCTTAGACCCTTCAGTCTATCCTCCCCGGCTCTCCACTTTTACACCATAAATCCCGATTCACTAATTTTTCTTTCTCAGTTGTAAGGCCATCCTGAGTTGTTCCTCCAACTTTGCTAACTTGCCCTCTCTGCTATTTATATCCTATTGTTCTTTCTATGTGTACTTTTCCTCAACCTGAATGTGTTTTTAACCTGATTATCAGATTATATTGTGTTCAAAAGTGAACTATTAATTTGGAACACAAAGGTTTTTATCTTCTAGATTAATATTTATTAACAACATGTTTTTAAAGGTCTTTTGACAGAAATGCAGATGCACGTTTTTTTTAGTCATATTCACAAAGAACTGATCCACAGACCAAATTAGAAACTGCCACAAGCGACTGCTTCATTTCCCTTGCAACAGCACACCACCACTTTTTATTATTTTATTTATTACCCAATTTTCTATTCTGCTTTCCATAGGGATCTCAAGACTAGTTCTCTCAAAGGTATTTGCTCTTCATTGGGGGGGAGGGGGCCCAATCTGGCAGGAATAGATTTGATTAAAGACAGTGAATAAAACAACTGTCACATTTGTTCAGAATACACTTACGCATTGCGTGATCAAATCAAAACTTGAAGGGAGAGCAGCAAAGTTTCTTAACACTACTAAGTATTTTTTGAACAGAAATCTGAAATCCAAAGAGTTCTGTAGAGGAAATGCCATCATGCTCCGGTGCTTTATCTATAACACTGACACTCCTTCCCCTTTTCGCAGAGCCCGCTTGAAAGCACAAGAAACTTCAAATGAAACCCCTGAGACCTCTACTGGTAGGCAGCTGATTAACAGCTATGCAAAGGATCATGGGGGAAATGGGAGGGCTTATGTAGATTTCAAACCAATAGCTGTCAGAACAATCAGATAGGCAGTCAAGAAATCCATAAGGCAGAAGAATTTCAAAAGTTTGGTATTAAATTTTATAAGAGAGGGCTACTTCCTCAGATAATGAAAATGGGAATATTCACGGAATATATCTGATAAGATTACAAACAATATCTACTGTAAGACCATATGGAATGCTCTGCAGCATGAATTTGCTCTCAGTTACGAGAAGGTTGCTTGGAAAAGGTGGGGCTTTGCCCTGGCCAAACTTGATTTATCGCTTCTCGGCCTTTTGGCTAAGATCAAGTGTAGTATCTGTTCTTATCAGTTTAATATCTGATATGTTCTCTATTTGAGAACTAAATATTAAATGGATTTTTAGAAACAGGAGATGGAATAAGGGCTTGCTCTGTCCACTCCAAGCATCAGCCTGGTATTGCAGTACCTCCAGGAATGGTGTACCTCCCTTTGGGGGGGAAATATTGTTGTTCAAAAATCAGAAAGAATATGTGTGGTTTTGTATGTACTGGAAATGGCTTGTATGCAGTTGTTTACTACAAGTATTGTGATGTACTATATGAAACCATCCTGTGTTTAGTTCTCAGCAGTTCCTAATATACCACATAAAAAGGATTTATAGAATGTGAACTGCAAAAATGTGCTGTTGTTGTCTTGATAGGACTCTAAACCTCAACGTTTTCCAGGCATATTCTTTCAAAAGCCTCCTTCTCCCCAGTCCTCAATATAGCTTGGGCATCACAGCAACAGCAAATTTGGAAAACACAAGAATGGCCATCAGATTGGAAAAAAATCAACTTATATCCCCATACCAAAAAAGGGGAACACTAAAGAATGTTCAAACTATCGAACAGTGGCACTCATTTCACATGCCAGTAAGGTAATGCTCAAGATCCTGCAAGGGAGACTTCAGCAATTCATGGAGCGAGAATTGCCAGATGTACAAGCTGGGTTTAGAAAAGACAGAGGAACCAGGGACCAAATTGCCAATATCCGCTGGATAATGGAAAAAGCCAGGGAGTTTCAGAAAAACATCTATTTCTGTTTTATTGACTATTCTAAAGCCTTTGACTGTGTGGACCAGAACAAATTGTGGCAAGTTCTTAGTGGTATGGGGATACCAAGTCATCTTGTCTGCCTCCTGAAGAATCTGTATAACGACCAAGTAGCAACAGTAAGAACAGACCACGGAACAACGGACTGGTTTAAGATTGGGAAAGGAGTACGGCAGGGCTGTATCCTCTCACCCTACCTATTCAACTTGTACGCAGAACACATCATGCGACATGCTGGACTTGAGGAATCCAAGGCTGGAGTTAAAATTGCTGGAAGAAACATTAACAATCTCAGATATGCAGATGATACCACTTTGATGGCTGAAAGCGAAGAGGAACTGAGGAGCCTTATGATGAAGGTGAAAGAAGAAAGTGCAAAAGCTGGCTTGCAGCTAAACCTCAAAAAAACCAAGATTATGGCAACCAGCTTGATCGATAACTGGCAAATAGAGGGAGAAAATGTAGAGGCAGTGAAAGACTGTATTTCTAGGTGCGAAGATTACTGCAGATGCTGACTGCAGTCAGGAAATCAGAAGATGCTTAATCCTTGGGAGAAGAGCAATGACCAATCTTGATAAAACAGTTAAGAGCAGAGACATCACACTGACAACAAAGGTCCACATAGTTAAAGCAATGGTGTTCCCTGTAGTAACATATGGCTGCGAGAGCTGGACCATAAGGAAGGCTGAGAGAAGGAAGACAGATACTTTGGAGCTGTGGTGCTGGAGGCAAATTCTGAGAGTGCCTTGGACTGCAAGAAGATCAAACCAGTCCATCCTCCAGGAAATAAAGCCAGACTGCTCACTTGAGGGGATGATATTAAAGGCAAAACTGAAATACTTTGGCCACATAATGAGAAGACAGGACACCCTGGAGAAGATACTGATGCTAGGGAGAGTGGAGGGCAAAAGGAAGAGGGGCCGACCAAGGGCAAGGTGGATGGATGATATTCTAGAGGTGACGGACCCGTCCCTGGGGGAGCTGGGGGTGTTGACGACCGACAGGAAGCTCTGGCGTGGGCTGGTCCATGAAGTCACAAAGAGTTGGAAGCGACTGAACAAATAAACAGCAACAACATCACAGGAACAGCCTGCAGAAGAACTGAGACTTCACTGGGTTATGCAATTTTTTAAAATCTTTTCAATCATGTCAGATTCTTGGAGACTGCCTGGACCAGTCCTTGCAGTTTTCTTGGCAGATTTTTCAGAACTGGTTTGCCATTGCCTCCTTCCTAGGGCTAAGAGAGAGTGACTGGTTCTAGGTCACCCAGCTGGCTTTGTGCCTAAGGAAGGACTAGAACTCACAGTCTCCCAGTGTAAAGATGGTGTAAAAGCTCTTGGAGTCACCCCAAATATGATCAGCGAATATCTTGCAAACTCTTTTGTGTCCTCTACAGATATTCTCAAGGCAGATCTCTCTCCTAGCAAAGTTTTAAGCGCAGTACTTCACCTGGGAGGATTTCTGTCGTCCAAATGTAACATACGCCTTGCCAGGAGCTGTGAAAAATCTATCCCTTCATAAGGTATAGGGGCAAACTGATGGTTTGGAGCAAGTCTAGTTCCCTGTGTTCCAACACGATACTAAGAAAGTGGCAATAACAATTTCTCAAGTTCCAAACAGGGAAGGAAGTTCAGTGGAAACTGTTTTTAGGATCTGACTGCACATACGCAGAATGTATTAACTTAATCACAACTTTCCATCCAGAACCAAATGCTAGGACCTGAAGGAAAATTCAAGCTCCTTGCCTGTTTTAAGAGAAACTTATTGCTATGAAACTTCAGAATCTATTCAGGTGACAGAGGTGTAGCCCAAGATCGCAAGAGAAAATCTAGAAATTCATTTGGCCTTGTTTCTTTTGCAATACAGGAGCAACTGTGATGCAGGGGTGATGGTGTTGGAATGGCAAGGGGGAGACTTCCAAGGAGTCACCCAAGAATGAGGAAAAGTTGCAAAGCCTGGTAGATCCACCCAGGAACATAAAGTCCTTAATATGAAATCCTCTGAACGTTTGTAAATAGGAAAATACCTCTGTGTATGTATATAATTTCACAAGTATGACCAATTAAAACAAACTCATTCTTTGAGTGCTTATATGAAGCCAAAACAGCTCTTATGAAATGAGGGGGCATTAGCATAGTTAAAGGAGAGCCAGTCTGGTTTCAGGCTGAGAACCTGAAGAAAATGAATTCTAGTCCTATGGCCAAGAAAACTGCAGGGACTTATCCAGATAGTCACCGGGAGTCAAAACTGACTTAAAGGCACAAAAAAAAGTGTGTGTGGGGGGGGTGTTTCTAGAAGTGTATAATCCTTAAGGGAAAAAATCTACCTGCTCTGTGTGGGGGACAGGGGGAACAAACAACTTGCTCAGTGTCAACAAACACTGATTGTTGTGCAGCTGGGAATGGAGTTGAGCACTATCAGGGTCAACCATAAATTCCATTTCACTATGAAATGCATGTTATGCTAAGTACAGAACAGAAAGACTGTGGTGTGCTGAGTACCTCTGGCACATGTACGTGGATGTGGGAGGTCATCAAGAAGTCATTGGTGGGTGCCTTCTCCATCAGAAAAGCCCGGGCGAATGTGTAGGCAATTTTGGCACTCTCCTTCATCACATCTCCCAGCTGACCTGTCATTTCAAGAGTCCCATCTTTGTTTTCCTTGTTTTTGGGACGCCGGAGAGAGGTCTCAATGAACAAGGTTGAGCCACCTTAGGAGAAAAGCCAACAAAAGTGTGAAATTCATTCTGGACCTCAGCTCCACCACTTAGTAAGAAGGCTGTTCTTGGGTATAATCCAATTCACCAGCTTTATCTTCTGTCTTGTAACCAAAGCAAATGAAAACTTGATTTATAATGTGCCCCCACCAAGGCATGGTACAACCAGTCAAAATTTAAAAATTGGAAGGAAGCAACTGAAGGGTAAGGGGAAAGCGGGGTGACCATCTGCAAGGAAGTTCTTCAGACAGGCCCCAATGCAGCCTTATTCTAGCTTCATGACTTAGGAGACAGGTCATGGGATAAATTCACTGTATTAAAGCGCCATGAATCTATACACTCCAGAATCCCATCTCCCACCAGAGGGACATGAGAGACTAAATATCTACTAAGGTACCACTCTGTTTTCCATAAACCTGAGCTTCCTCAAAAGATATCCCAACTAGGGCTGTCCATAGTTTGTGTGCATAATTATACACTGTTTTATTTCTTTCTCCTCTTGTCTGCCCTCCAGCATATCAATTTCGCTGGATGATCCGGAGTGCTAGCACTGTGAAAAGAACACACCTCCTCCTTTCTCCATTCTCTTGCTTCATATAGGTCTATCACACCTTATCCTAGCCTGGCTGCCCTTCCTAGTCAGCACTGTCCATCTTAAAATCATAAAGAGAACCAATCACTATGCAATCATTCAATAAAGACATCATGTGGCCCTGCTGAGATTTGAACCACCCCATGGCTGCCTCACCCATTGCCGTCCAGGCGAGGCCCATCACCACACCAGGAGGGGTCACATCATACATCCGATCAACCGTGAAGATAGGCTTCCCAACAAAATCCTGGAGGTTTTCGGGTGTTACGTCAACTTTCTCCATTTCTCCGCTGACAATCTTGTATGCAGATTTCCGAAGTACCTGAGCACGCGTGGGGGAAGGAGGGGGGATTAAGCCTGTGAAGACACGCACATGTAGCCTCAGTGCCTCTCCCTCAGAGGATATGATGGTCCCACCTTCTCTATTTGTTTCTGGAGGTTCCTCACACCGCTTTCCCTGCAGTACTGCTTAATGAGGACTGTCAGCACATCGTGCATAATGCTGGCCTTGCTTTCATCCAATCCACAGAGTACACGAGCTTGAGGAACCAAATACCTCTGTCAGGAAAGAAGAAGAAAGACCCAAGATACTAAATCCAAGCTTCAGAGGCAGGGCAGGGAGGGCATTTGGGGTCAGGAAGAGGCTGACAGTCCTCCTTCTCTGTGTGCAGGTTTCCACCCTTGCGTATAAATATCTCCATCCTTCACCTAATGATGTTTGGGTGTCCTCCCAGGCCTTGGGTCAGGGTGCCTGGGTCCCTTGTCAGACACATTTAGGAGCATGGGTGCTACTAGCACCTGTTCTCATGTTTTATTCCCTTTCTTATTTCTCTGTTATTATATTGTATTTTCTATTTTGCTGGGTTCTATTGTACACTGCCCAGAGTCAGTTTGGAGTCAGGGGTTACCTAAATTAAATTAAGTAATGCTAAATGGGATAATAGAGCCAGTTTGGCATAGGGGTTAAAGCACCGGGCTAGAAACTGGGAGGCCGTGAGTTCTAGTCCCACCTTGGGCTCAAAGCCAGCTGGTGGCCTTGGGCCAGTCACTCTGTCTCAGCCCCAGGAAGGAGGCAATGGCAAACCACTTCCGAAAAACCTTGCCAAGAAAACTGCGGGGACTCGTCCAGGCAGTCTCCGAGAATCAGACATGATTGAATGGAATAAAAAAAAATGGGATAAACAATAACCTTTAAAATTTTTCCGTTCTGAATGTCAAAAGGTTTTATGGTCACTTAGACATTCTGATGTAGTAAAAAGAACTTCTGAAACACCAACATCTCTTGTTGAGACACCCTCTCATCCTTTCTGGGTTGTTCTCAATGCTTGAAAGGGTGGGAACAGATTTTTTCCCCTCTCAAGGTTAAAAATTGTGCAGAGGAGCAATTCTGACCCAGCTCCCCTGACCATTCTCTGTATCTAATCTCCTCCTCTTCCTGTTCCTCCAATCTTTTAGAAAATCCCAGGTTGGGATCTGGAGAACCTGGCTGAGAGACTGGCTGAACGAAACTGATCTGAGAATTACTCATTACTGCCAAAGTCCAGTAATGAGTGTTCAAAATAAACAGTTTTCAGCACTAACTCCCACTGCTCATTTAGAGAATCGAAACCTCATTTCTGCCCAGTACTGTTGGGTTCTTGGTGTTCTCTGAGCCTGCTTCTCTTCCTGCAGACATTTTATGACCAGGCTAGGTAACATCATCAGTGCACAGGGAAGTGAAGTCAGCTGGCTGTTTATGAATATGGTGACTCATCCTACTAGCCTTGATTGTGGTATTGTTTCTTCCTTGACTGTTTCTGCTTATCTGGCTGTTAGTGAATAGGCATAAACCAATAAACCGTTCAAAACAAAAGGAAGCAACCCTAAAGGAAGGAGGCAAACAGCCCTAAACACATCCTTCCTCATCACGCACTATTAACCAACAGCCAGATAAGCAGGAACCAGCACTAGAGAAACAGGAATAATCAAGGAAGAAACATCTGCAGGAAGGGAAGCAGGCTCAGAGAATACCAAGGACCCAACAGGTCAACTCTGAGCAACATATATTCTCCACTATTGCATCTGGCAAGCCTCTGCCAGGTTCCCACTGCCTTGGTAGAAGCCAGGGCACTGGCAAGTTTAAACTCACCCATGCCAAATTTAAACTGAACAGAAAGAGGTGCAGCAGATAAAAATTAGTCTAAAACCAAGTTGGTTATTACCTCTGCTATTGCCAATTTCTCTTGGGCGACATATCCAGAAACATTGATCATCTCCATCCTGTCCCGCAGGGGCTCCGGGATCGTTTCTGTCACATTGGCTGTGCAAATGAAAAGCACCTGGGTGGGGGTGAAAGAAGAGAAGGGGAAGCCATTAGACGTGTGCCTGGGGGAGGACACTTCCAGTTCAGGCCAAAGGTCTGCCTGGCCCAGGGTTTTAGGCAAGACGGCTCTGCACATGAGAATTGGAAGATGACTCTTATTGACTTATTTGTTCATGGAATTTCACTACTGCCTTCTCATCTTATTACTCTCCAAGTAATATACCTAAAAATTATAAAAACTAAAGCAAGGAGTTAGGTACATAAAATCAACATAGACAGGTCCTTCCTGAAACTTTTAAATCCAAAACAATCTTGCAAATAATTTTTGAAAACCTAGAAAGCACCTTCTAGGACAGGGGTCCCCAACCCCCGGGCCACGGACCGGTACCAGTCCGGGCCACACAGCAGGAGGTGAGCGTTGGGTGAGCGAGCAAATTTACAGCCTGAGCATTTACAGACGCTCCCCATCACTCGCATTACCACCTGAGCTCCGCCTCCTGTCAGAGAAAACAAGCCCATTGGCTGCTATCTCCAAATGGTGCGAAGAAAAAAGAATAAAAGGTCGAGAAAAAGAGGAAGCGCTTGAATCATCCCGAAACCATCCCCCCACCCCAGTCCGTGGAAAAATTATCTTCCACGAAACTGGTCCCTGGTGCCAAAAAGGTTGGGAACCGCTGTTCTAGGAGAACAAAACTAGTCTCCATTAATTGCTGAAAAGAAAACAAGCTGGACCCCGAGCAAGATTCTAGGCCCCGAAAAGCCTGCTCCAACTGGCTGGGAAGGATCATTGCTGTTCCTGGCCTGAAGCTTTTAAATGGAGAAGCCAGGCAAACCGCAGCCCCTGCTGCTGAGCTTGGGCCCAGCATTAAGTCTCTTTCCCAGTTCTTTGGTGGAACTACAGTGGCTGGGAAATCCAGTGGGAAAGCCATACCTTGGAGAGATCCACGGGCACATCCAGGTAGTGGTCCAGGAAGTTGGCATTCTGCTCTGGGTCCAGCAGCTCAAGGAGGGCTGAAGAAGGGTCCCCTTGATAGCCTCGCCCTATTTTATCCACCTGCATCACAGAAGCCACAGTCCACTGCAGTCACCCACCAGAATAAACAAAATGACAAAGGGAGCCCCCTAATTGCAGGGCTGCATTTTAAAACTCCCCGAGAGGAAGCTCATCCACCCTCACCTCATCAATCAGGATCAAAGGGTTTTCTGTCTTTGTCTTTTTCAGGCACTGAATGATTTTCCCTGGCATGGCTCCCACATACGTCCGCCTGTGTGGCAAGAGACCAGAACTGCGGTCAAATGACCAAAACAGGCACGCAGACTGAGTACAAGAAATACTTAATTGTTTTTAACAGTGCCCTCTTGACAGTCCCTGGGAAAGTATTAGATCCCCAACTGTGAAATATACTGGTAGGACAGAACATACGGCAACAGCTAGACTTTACTTCTTGGAAACATTTGGCATCATTTTGAGAAAGACCAAAGGTTCTGATCTTTGTTTGCTTGGAAAAAGATTGTTAAGAACTATATGGACAGTCAAAAGTCTCAATTTACACTATCAGATACATGTAAGATCATATATGTATATATTGCATATTATAATATGGATAATTCCAATGATTTGCAAGTAAGGATTTTCTCTAGAAATTAAAGAAAATCAGCTACACTGCTTGAAATGAAGTTCCTGAAAATTAGTTGTGATTAGGGACGAGGTCTTGTTCAACTTTTCGTTGTAAACTGCCCAGAGTCCCCCTTTTTGGGGGAGAAGGGCAGTGATAGAAATTCGAAAAATAAATAAATAAATTCAGTAACTTATGCAAAGCTTTCTCCATCTCAATCAGAGAATCAATTTTTCCTTGCTAAGCCATTCAGATTGCTATGAGTATTTATCTGTTCGCTCCCGGCCTTCCGGAAGGGTTTGAAGACCTGGTTCTGCCGCCTCGCCTGGGATGGGAAGGGCAATAGCTGTTCCTGGGGGTGGCTAGCGCCATAGAGTCCTCCCTACCGAATGTAATCTTTGCCACTTGGGTTGGTTAGTTAGTTAGTTAGTTAGTTAGTTAGTTAATTTATATTAGGTCGGTTGTCTGCCTTGTAATTTATGCGCTGGTGGTTTTTAATGGTTAATTTTATTGTAAAACGCCCAGAGTCCCCCTGTTTGGGGGAGACGGGTGGTGATAGAAATTCGATAGACAGACAGACAGACAGACAGATAGATAGATAAGATAGATAAATGTCCTTGTACAGAACAGAGACACCATGTGGAGTCCTTGGTGCTCTCTGAGTTTGGTTGTTTGCTTGCAGACGTTCCATTGCCCAGCTAGGCAACATCTTCGGTGCTAGAAGGGAGTGGGGTTGGCTCCCTGTTGATATCCAGTAGCTCGCCCTGACAGTGTTGGTGGGGGTGTTGTTCTCTCCTTGGCAGTTCCTTGATGAGGCTGTTGCTTGCTGCTTGATTGTCTGCAAGCAAACCACCAAGCTCAGAGAGCACCAAGGACTCCACAGTTCAACCCTGAGCTGCAGATAATCTCTCCCATAGAGACACCATTCCAGCTGGAGAGAGGAGGAGCTACACCAGTAGGAGAGCCCACAGGGTATAGTCAAAGAAGTCAACGGAGCATCCATGACTGTGATCAGAGCTCTGCCTGTTTTTTATGTGCACTGTAGAGCCTCAATCGCTACATCACAAATGCCCCCTTGGCTTCTTTGCCCATGCCCTGCAGACACCCTGCACGCCAGGAAGCTGAGCTTCTACGACCAGGAAGAGATGGAACTGCTGGTCACTCTCTCCCCCGGCATTACAGCTATAGTTCTTCGGACAAGTCCTGCAAAGGAAAACCAAGACGCACACACCTGTGCCCCTTGATCTCTGCCACATCGGTCATCCCACCAACGCTGAAGCGGAAGTATTCCCTGTTCAGGGCACGAGCGATAGATCGGGCAATGCTGGTCTTCCCAACCCCGGGGGGGCCATAGAAGCAAAGGATCTTTCCTTGCGTAGATCTCCGCAGTTGGCTGACGGCAATGAATTCCTGGGCCAGAACAGCAAAAGCGTACCATGACTTTGTGACTTGGGCACCCAAACAAATCATTTAGACAAATAAATGAATAAACAAACAAACAAACAAACTAGAAGCCGATTCTAACAGAGCTTCTCATTGATTTCCTTCCTGATATCTCTGCACACCTATTCTCATCATTACAATACTTGTAATTTGAAAAACACGCTGGAAAAAAGCAGCGTATTAAGTCATTCAAAAATGGAGTGGAGGGGAGAGAAACATTTCTTCCAGTTTAGTTTATTTTGACTGTTATGATGCAATTTTTTTTAATCGTACTATCACTGTCACATTCCCTTTTCCTGTGTGGTATATCTCACCTATAACATTATTAAAAAAAAATTAAAAACAAAGTGAGGGAAGCTAGAGTGCAAGAAGTGAAGACAAGGCCTGGGGTGGTCCTTGCCTGGAATAGCCTGAGGATTCCTGCCTTGGACAGAGGGGTGGACTAGAAGACCTCACAGTTCCTTTTAATTCTGTGATTTTATGCCTGGGGTGCAAGGAATGGAAATTTCAAACTCCTACCCACCAAAGGCTCATTTGTCAGGAGCTGTTACTGACAGATTCACACAACAACTAGGCTAAGCTACAATGGGACTGGATAGTGGTTCAGCATATTTTGGGAACCCAGCCATTACCTTACCGTATTGTCTGAACCAGGCTCTTACAATATGCCGAACTATGGCTTAGCTGTTTGGACACAGAATGTTTTGTGAACACAGCAACTGTGGCTTTCTTAATGCAAGTTTAGGGTTTCTACCTACTTTATGAGTATCTTATACATAAAGGGTAAAGGTTTCCCTTGACATTAAGTCCAGTCATGTCTGACTCTAGGGGGCGGTGCTCATCTCCGTTTCAAAGCCGAAGAGCCGGCATTTGTCCATAGACACTTCCGTGGTCATGTGGCCGGCATGACTGAACGGAACGCCGTTACCTGCCCGCCAAAGCGGTACCTATTAATCTACTCACATTGGCATGTTTTCGAACTGCTAGGTTGGCAGGAGGTGAGTATCTTATACTTCCTCAAAAATGTATCAAATACAATTTTATTTATTTATTTTGATTCTGCTTTCTGTTAAAAGAAATACCTAATTTCCCAAGCTTGTTTTAGACCCACCCGAGCCAAGCAGAAAACCGTTTACAGAACGAGAGAGCTTAGAGGCCCTCATCCAAACCTATGTGTGGCTACCACTTTGATGCACAAAAATGATTATGCACAAAGTGTGCACTTTGTCCCAGGGGCTGCTGCCTTATTTACTTTATTTACAAGATCAAACTCTCACCGTCTTTGACCAGGATAGGAAATTTGTCCTTGATGTCATCTGCCCTCCCAGATACTTTTCAGCTGGGGAACTAAGGAATCTAATTTGGGACTTTTCTGGGGCAAATCAGGTGTTCCAGCTATGAGCTACAGCTCTCTAGGATCACTGACCACCTCAGGTCATTTGCAACCTAAACTGCTTCCCTAAGAAATACTGCTTGGGAGCAATATACAAACCAGTAGGACAGATCCAAAGCCATTACCAGCACTCTTTTTTTCACATCCTCCATGCCATAGTGATCCTCCTCCAAGACTGCTTGGGCTCTGGCCAGTTCCAGATTCTCCTCACTGCATTTGCCCCATGGGATAGACGTCAGCCAGTCCAAGTAGTTGCGGGTAACACTTGCAGGAACCAAAAAAGCATCCGCATCAAAAGAAGAAAAACTTGCCCAAGACTTATGCTTTCTTCATAGCATCCCTCAACTCCCATTAAAATTATGCTTACTTATACAGATAGTCCTCACTTAATGACCACAATTGGGGCTGGAATTTCATTTGCTAAACAAAGCAGCCATTAAACAAATCTGACCCAATTTTACAACCTTTTTTGCAGCAGCTATTAAGCAAATCACACCGGGCATTAAGCGAACCATGTGGTTCCCCATCGATTTTGCTTGCCAGAAGCCAGCTGGGAAGGTCGAAAATGGCGATCACATGACCAGGGGATGCTGCAATGGTCATAAATGCAAACCAGTTGCCAAGTGCCCAAATAGTGATCATGTGACCATGGGGAAATACAGTGACGGTCATAAGTGTGAGGACTGGTCACAAGTTGGTTTTCTCAGCACTGTCATAAGTCCGAACCATCACTAAATGAATGATCATTAAGTGAGGACGTCCTGTATGGAACTAAATTTAATATGGATTCTTCCCCAATACCATTTTTCCTCCCATTCTTCTGTGGCTTAGATTCATCTCAAAGATTTTAAGTCCTCAAGGCAGGAACCATCTCTTTGGAGAATACCCACAGAAGTGACCGGGCCTTCTCAGCAGTGGCACCAAGAGTATGGAAGCCTGGATCTGCCAGATCCCCTTTTTATTTGCCTTAAGACAGTAAAGATTAATTAAAATGGCACTCCATTTACAATATATTTTCTAAACTGAAGACATTTTCAGTTTTATACTGCTGTTTAACTGCTGCAAATATATTCTTACATAATAATACCACATTCTTATATAATGTTATATTTAACTCTACTTTCTGGCAGTTGGGCTGTGATTTTTTTAAGAAAAAAGCTCTGTGCGCATTGTGGGGATATGTAAATACTCTGGTTTATTTTGAAGTGGGATAAGGGTTTAAGAATATTTATCTGGATTGCTTTTACGGTTTGGCTGATTTCATCTATCTTTAATGATTTGGATTAAGATGATTAAGGCATAATAAAAAAATAATAAATGTCTATTTGGATGGTTTTTGGTTTAATATGATTAAGATGATTAAAACTGTTGTATTATCAAATACAATGGCAGACAATTTATACGTTTTTTAGTTTGATCTTTATTATAGTAGACAGAAATGTATAGAATAGTAGTAGGAAGGAAATAATTAAATAAATGTTATCATTGGGGGGGGAGTTGATTAGGAGGTTTATATTTTTTCTTTTCTTTTAATATAAGGGAAAGGAGTAACTGTATTTAGTGATTTTTACAATGTGCCAATGGAATGATTTATAGAAATACTGTGATTTTGGTTTAATATAGAGTAAGGGATCGATTATGGAAATTTTTGTATATCCTTGCTGTTAAAAGTCGGAAGTCACCTCTTTTTGTAACTTTGAAAATTTTTTCTCTTCTGTTCCTACACTTTCTTAGCTTTTTCTCTTTTTTCTTTGTAGTTTTTATCTCTGCTTGAAACTTAATAAAGTTCTTATTAAGAAAATTTTAAAAAACCCTCTACTTTCTATTTTATTTTTTTTCCAGTTGTCATTCTTCATTTTAAGCAAAACTGGAATGTAAAGGCTGACAATTTACAAGCATCTATTCTCTAAAGCACCACCTACAAAATGAACACCATCACCCAACTTGAAGGGCTTTCTTTCTGTAGACAACTGTTATCGATTAGGGAGGCCTCATACGGATACTTAAAAGTTTGGGGAGAGTCCCAGAGCACCAGTTACGTTATCACAAAAGAGAAGTTCGACTCCTTCTGTTACACTTGAAATGGCTCATTCTGGGACTGGATCACCCAGGATGCAGCGCTTATGCACCTCTAGGGATACAAGGGACGCTGGACCTATTTACCTTGGTGGGCGGGGTTTGAAGGTGGTGATCTTCTGTGCTTAAGAGATAAGCACAAGTATAACTGTAACTATACACAAGTACAACTCCTCACAGCGCCCCATCATACGGTGCCTACATTCCAAAGCATACAGCACTCTATGCACTGTATACGCTGCCTGCGTTGTCACTACAACACAACAGGATTAGCAGAAAGTCCACACTGATGTCGACCACACCTCTTGCCTTACCCCTGGGAAGGGGCAAGGACACCACACCCAAAAGCAAAAATCTCCGCTTACTTGAATTCCGAGGAATGATTATCTAAAAGGCCCAGCTTATTCAGCTCCTCGTCAATCACATCCATGACGTGTTTTGGAACCACCAGCTCCTTCAGGCGTTCTCTGAACTTCTCCCCAATCGCATCCTTGTCTTCCTTTTCCAGGCCCAGCTCTTTTTTGATGATCTTGAGCTGCTCTTGCAGGAGGTATTTGCGATGAGTTTGCTTGATCTTTTCCTCTACCTGGAAACGGATCAGCATGAAAGCTGTTGGTCGTAGCTTTAGCCCTTCTCCAGGGCCAGCGTCTCTGCGTCATCAGCACAGTCTCAAAGCCGTCATCAATTCTCAACCTGTGCCACTCCCCCCAAACGGTGAGAGAGCTGGGAAAGGGCAACTAAAATATTCAGGAATGGGACCAACTCGCATAGAGAGACATTTTTTTCTCATTTTCTCGCAGGATTATAAAATAGTCTTTATCTACCAAGGAAAAGAAAATCATAGAATTTGTGACAAATCTGTAAGAAAATGTGATTACATATGTGCCACTGGCTTAATCTGAAACCAGGCATAAGATTTGCAGTCCAGTCCAGCTGGTTAACTGAAGAAAATAATTTGCATTGCGGAGAGAGGACTGAGATTGTGGCCAAGGGGAAAAGAGATTTTAGCTTTTGTCTCTCCTCTGGGAATTGCTGACCCCACGCACCAGGAAGGGATACTTCTGAGTATGTAAAAATTTTACTTGCAAGTGAAAATCCTGAGACTACAGTGGCAACAGCCAGATTTTTAACTATGGTTATAAAAACAAGGTTTTTAGTAACAAATCAGTGAGTTGGGATTTTAAGTCTATCGTGTAATATTTATCAAATATTTTATCTGTTCAACTGCTTTATCTAATGTGAGGTCTGGATTATATTTGTAACTTGTTTTCGGGCCTTTTGGCTGTAAAATAACATTTGATTTGATTTGACCCCATGCCTAACATCTACAACTGGAGGAAAGCCCATGGAAAATGTTCTCTCATTGTGAGTCTCAGAAGAGTGCAACTTCTCTTCCCTGGAATTCACATACCGCTTGTCATGAATAAGTCATTTCTGGATATAAATGAAGAGGTCATTTTTAGATATGCTCAGGAACAGGAAGAAGGACACCCCAGTTTGACTCAACGACAGCCAATAAATATGTCTCTATATATTGACCATATGAGTAAAGGGCAGACATCCATTTTGCTGATAGGTATACATCTGGTACTAGGCTAATCCAGAGGCAAATTCCTACAGGGATTCAGAAGAACTCATGTTCTTCTAATCCCAATGTTAAAGAGCCACTGTAATATAGGCTGAGGAGGTCCAGGTTCAAGTCCCCTTTTAACAGAATTGTTTGGGTGCCTTTGGACCAGTCATTCTCTTCCAGCTCAACATACCTCACAGGGCTGTTGTGGAGATAAAAAGAGAGGCTATCATGTATGCTGCCATGAGTTCTCTCTCTCAAAAAAAGGGGGAAATAAACACAAGAAATGAATACATTCCCATTTTTGAACATTTTCATTTTGATGCCTACTGCAGTGCCATCTCAAAATCTTATAAAACTTATCAAAGAGCAGATAAGCTAATATAAATTCAATCTTCTCAACTCAACTGATACTATATTCCTCTACAGTCCGTAAGAACGGCTAGCCTTTTGCTGTTCATAAAGTCTTGCTGTTACTATATATCCTATAATTCAGTCTTTGCTACTGAAATCCTTTAGGACAGTGTTTCTCAACCTTGGCAACTTCAAGCTGTGTGGACTTCAACTCCCAGAATTCCCCAGCCAGGGGAAGGAGCAAGTTGCACCTATTTTTAAGCAAGCAAAACAAATTCATCCTTGTCCCAAACTTCCCTTGTTGAATGCTCCCCAATTTCCATCTCACTACAGGAAAGACAGCAAGTTCTTGAAGAAGACAAGGGGAACCTCCATTTTCCCTTGTAGGCCTTACCTCGCGCCCGAGTCGCTGCTGAAGCTTGCTTAGTTCATACTCTTTCTTAAGGAGAGACAGTGCTTTGTAGAGGCGTTTTGGAATCTAGAGAAAAGGAAGCACAAAACATGTTCACATTTGGGCCCACCAGTGTGCTCTGGGCAGCTGTCCCACTAAGGCCTGTCACTGTTTAAGGGATGGTCAGTTACTCCCAGGCAGTTCATCAATCTCAGACTGTTGTGGCATTGCAGTATCTTTTCCCTTACATTTGTTTCTTCTAGGACGTCCTGAAGCTCATGCGATTCAGCTCCCGTCAAAGCTGCACCCATGTCACTCAAATAGATTGGGTTGTCAACCACCCTTTGCCCTGCCTGCATCATCTGAAGCACAGATTCTCTGCAAGAACCCAATTAAAACATATGTCAGAGCAAGGATGCATCCAGCAAAACAACATTACAATGCCTTCCCGTACATATTCTGAAAGGACCCTATGCAACAGATCAGAACCCTCTCACAATCAACCTTCCTTGTTTATCTCCACATTCCTCTGAAACCACACTTAGTATGTCTGGATTTCATTCGGTGGTTGAACAAAACGCACATATCTCCCCTCTCACTGTTTTCAAAGTACAGAATAGACATTTCTTGGGATGAAAACCACACTGTCACCATTTAAAGAGCCCTGTATACATTATTATTAGCCTGTAGGCAATGGCTATTTATAAGCAAGGGGTAAAATGCCTCCACATGGGGAAATAGAGAAGGTTTTCCAGTTAGATGAGGCAGGGTTCTACTTCAACTCAAATTGCTGATAAATCCCACATTGGGCATGCAGGACATGGTACTGTGGTTCCTAATTTGTGCTTTGCTAGGCTATTTATATTTTGCCATATTCACAAACCCACATAATCCCAAACTACTAAGAACAAACATGCCTATCATCCACCATCCACCAAGCTACACAGGAAAAACGATGGCTTTATAAACTGAGCTTTATCCTACTAAGCTTAGTGTGGGGAAAGAAGTGAGGGACACAACAGAAGTCCACACATCTGCTTGGGGTTAGGGATGGGAGAAAGCATACCTGTAAAGTGGATTCAAGGCAATGATGTCCCGGATTGTCTTAACGATTTCTGCCGTCAGAGCCTGCAAACAAATGGTACAACCAGATGAATAGTCGAAGGACTTGAAGGGAATCTCCATGCATAAACCTGTATTTGCATGTCTCGCAGGGCTCCGTAGGTCAGCTGGTGTCTCTCCGTTCAGAGAGAATCGTGCGTGGCCTGCTTGGCTAAGACAGGATTAATACATGCAGAGGAGCATCCTTGCATTCCCAGGTACAGGTTCAGGTGGCTTCCTTCCAGAAACTAGTTCTGCTAGGTCCCCTCACTCACTTTGACCTCTTCAGTGACCTGGAAATCTTCATGGACCACATTGTCCACTTCCACCATGAGCACCTCGCCTGGAGAGGCCTGGAGAGGTTCCAGCACCACCTCAGCACTCTGGTGCTTTGTCTCTGGTCGCTCATCCACCTCCTGTTTCAAATGCTTCTGCTTCTGGCGGGGTTTCTTCTTGGTCTCTGCCTCCTCCAATTCCACTTCCAACCGTTTGTTGATGCGAATTCTGAAGCCCAAAAGAAGGAAAATGCTGATGCAAATGGCTTTGGTAAGAATAGGGAACCCACTGAAAAATATTCTCCCTTCTCTTCTAGGTTCAGTACAAAGTGCGGTGCTTCTCTTCAAGATATTAACATAGTTTAAGGATTAGGTATGTACTAAACCTTCTACAGATGCCCTCACCCATCCAAAGACAGATTCAAGTGACCGTTCAAAAAAAAGAACGCTTGCCCCCACCAGAAGAGATACAACGATCTTCTTCATCGATACAACATCATTACAATTCTCTACTGTCCTGTGGCACTATTCTAGAGCTCCATCCACCAGCTGTAGTAACTACACATAAACCAACAAGAAAGAAGATCCAAGAATTGTGGAGTGTATTTACCTCCGGTGTCCCATGACAATCATCCGTAATCTGTCACCCAGATCCTGCATTTCATGGATTTGGACAAAAGTCCCCAGCTGATAGATTTCATTTAGGTTTTCCACCACATCTGATTCATTGCTGACAAGAAAATCAAAGTAAATTGCTCAGAGACATTTGTGAAGAAAGAAGAGAAACTAAATTTCAGAATCAACAGTCTGTTTTTATTTTGGAGCAAAAGAATTTGATGACAAACTTTTCTTTAACGTCTTATGTTGACACATAAAACTTTAAAACCACAGAAAACAATTCCCAGTTTTAGACAGCATTCTCCAGTTCACCAGTGAAGCTTTGAAAAATAATTGCATAATTACAGGAAATGGAAACTCTGAAAATCGTCATCTTATTGTGATATCTAAAGGTGACATCCATAATCACCACATAGCCATAGGACAAGGATCTTACTGTCCTGCTACAAAATAATCCCAGCCAGGATGACAACGGTATTCTGTATCAAACAATGTATTTTGATAATCCTAAATATTCACTGCCTAATAAGAAGGGGAGTCAAGAAGCTTCCATATATCGGTACAACTACCCACTAGATAAATATGCCACTGGAAAAAAAAGTTGACAGAAGCAGTAAAGACAGAATATTCAGTCGAGCCAGCGAATCACACAGAACATATCCGTAGACACCGATGTACTCCTTAATCCGATGACTGACTTATTGAAGTCTCTTGTAAAAAGCATGAAGATCCATGTTTTTATAATTAGCTAATGGTGCTGGGAGGGGTTGAGAGTAGAACCTTATATAAGAAGTTAGACAAATTCAAAATCATAAACGTTTTATTTGTAGTTGGCCATGTCCCCAATACTGAGTACTAACACTTTTGAATGTTGGTGTTGGAGAAGACTTCTGAGAACACTGTGAACAGCCAAGGAAACAAACAAATGGATCATCGAACAAATCAACCCAGAGTTCTTCCTTGGCACAAAAATGAACAGGCTCAAATTATTCTTCTTTGGACATATTATGCTGGGAAAGGTGGAAGGAAAGAGGAGAAAAGGATGACCAGCAGCAAGCTGGATGGACCCAGTTACAGTGGTGATGAGTGCACCGTTGGGAGAGCTGAAGGAGCAGGTTAGGGACAGATCATCATATGGTTGCTAATGTCGACAATGACTTGATGGCACATAATCAATCAAGTCCCCAATGGATACCCCCCCATGACAGCTATTTTGTGGTCATACAATTTCACAAGTGCTCATTGCCTCCAAACTTAGGGATACTAGAACTGCATTATTTTATATTATATTGCATAACTTGGCATTCATGTTTGCAAAACTTGAGATCTTTGAATTCCAGTATCTAAACAACGGCAGAAGCTATTATTTTAAAACAAAATAATTTACATTTATTGTGTTTTAATACACAAATATTACATTACAGAAATATTTCTGTAATGGAACAAGTTGTCTTTTTATTTCTAAAATGAAACATAGAACATGTCCTTTTAAATTGGGCTTCAGAGCACGATAAACTGATCTTCAGAGTAAACATGAAAGCTGGCTGGGTGACCTTGGGCCAGTCACAGGGTTGTTGTTGTGGGGAAAATAGGAGGAGGAAGGAATATTAGGTATGTTTGCCACCTTGAGTTATTTATAAAAATAATAAAGGCAGGATAAAAATTAAATAAACAAACAAACAAACATGATGCAAGCATTACGTTAAAAAATTACAACTTACCTGTCATCCTTCTTGAGAAATACACCTGCATATGGCTGGGCAAGACTTACTTTTCTCCTCAACAGATCAATCAGTTTTTTGTTTTTTACCTATGAATTAAGATAGACTTATAAGACACTCATTAACAGAAGACATGCCTTGATGCTGAGCTCCAACAATATTTTATGGTAACGGGAAACACCAGCCTTCAACAAAACCCTTCAAAAATGAATAATAAATTATATTTCTCCATATTGTTATGCCCAACCTGGGACTCAGGATATACAACACGCCCTTTCTTTCCTTTCCGTGGGTCTGTTCCAAACTGGGATCTGTCCATTAATCAGGAATACCAATCTGGGTTTCAAATATTTGGCAATTTTACATGTTTTAAAAAGTATTAGAAAAGTGGTGGTTGTCATGTTCATCGTTTCAATGTTCTGTATACATCGTAACGCATCGCATGTCACTTTTCTAACCCATGTTTGCGGGTTGGAAATTTCCAGCCGTGCCAGGCTGTAATCTTCTTACTGCAACTGTGGAATGTATGTTTGGGTTAGTGACTCTGTTCAAGGTTACTTTCTCAGGCCGATGTGAGTAACAGTTGCTAACACCTGGGAGCGGGTGGTTGCTAGGAGGGAGGAAGGGCGGGACTGGTTTGAAAGCAAGGGTTTTTAGTTTGTATTTCGCGCGTTTTTGCTCATTCTCAGCTTTCTTTGTATTTGCATACTATTCTTTCAATAAATCAGTTTTCATAAAGAAACCCCTTGTGAGACTGAGTATGTCAGAATAGGCAATCATTACATAAAGCTGAGAATCGTAATTCAATTTTCCGCTAGCCCCATCCAAGTCTTTGGCGAAGGGGAGCGCTAGCGATGTCAGAACCCAGGCTGCAAGAGAGCGAAGGGGGCAAAGAACCAGACACCACAAGGGCGCTTGTGGTCCCGAGCTCCCGAGCTCAGAGGGCGGCCCGCCCGCCGGGATAAGCGGGGTACCCAGACGGAAGACCGGGGTTTACCGTCTGAGGTGAGCGGCGCTACAGGGGATGACTATCGAACCGGGGAGGAAGGAGACTCCGAGGTCGAATCGCCGCAAGCGTCCTGGGAACCGGAGATCCCGTTGTCGCCTACGGTGGTGGTGACCATGGGGCCGTTGGAAGAACCTGTTACCCCCGCACGCATAAAAGCACTAAAGGAAAAAATCGAATCTCTAGTTGCCCTACTAAAAGAAAACCCCGGAGGGTCGGGGTCCCTGCGAGAGGGTCCGGAGGAAATTCCAACCCGACAGCCCAAGCCGGTGGTGAGGTCCCCATCGCCCCGGGGAAGAAGTAGGACTCGGGTTTTCCGGCAATTGAAGGGAAAAGAGCCGGGAGTGACCAGGGAAGGGTCGCAGGCGGTGGGCAGGCGTGCGTTGGCATTCGCGGAACCACTTGAGCCGAAAGAGTCGACAAGAACCCCTCCGCCTTTCATGGTAAAGTTTGATGGCGATCCCACAAAGTTGTCCTTCTTTATTACCAATGCCAGGAACTATATGGAGGACTGGGGGCGAAGCTTTCGCTCAGAACATGGCAAAATTAATGCCATCGCCAACGAACTAAAGGGGAGGGCCGCGGATTGGTATGTACAGTTATGCCAAGCCGAAGCCACGGAATTAGAAGAATTTGAGGAGTTCCTGTGGGCGTTAAAACAACACTTCGAAGACCCCTTAGCCCAGGAACGAGCAAAACGGGCGCTGAGGAAACTTGCCCAGGGATCTCTCTCCATCGCGGATTACGCCTTGGAGTTTAAAGCCCTGGCTGGAAAGGTGGAGGATTGGTCCCAGTCAACTCTAGTAGAAATGTTCAAACAGGGACTGGAGACAGAGGTCCTCCGATGGGCTTTGGGATGTGACTGTCATGAGTAAGGATGGAGAGCAGGGGGCTCCCACCCAGACTGTCAAGCGCATGCGTAGCACTGAGGAACTGTTCAGCCATTCAAAGAGACACAGATCGGGACCGCCTTAACCTTTGGGGTTTATATGGCGGGGTTTTCCCACGCTTCCTCAGTTTGTTAGGATTCTTGTTAAGTACTACTAATAAATATTAGAGACCAAGTCATTGTCTCAGTGTATTTCCTGGTAATCAGGACAGTGACGATCCGAAAATGTTGTATGGGTGGATTCAGCTGGCAGGCAGTGCTGAAAACGCCCTAGAGACTTTTACGCATAACAAGGAACTGAAGCAAGGGAAGTCAAGTAAAAATGTCCGTGCCCCGGGATTCCCAAGCCGCCCCAAACCGAAAAGTTGGGAGGAAGAGAGAGAACGGCGTTTTGCGAAAGGGCAGTGCCTGAGATGCGGGAAGGAAGGACATCGCGCAGCCGCGTGCCCAAGAAAGAGATCCGAGGAGCGGCCAGGAAAGTCGTCCGGCAAGTCTCCGTCAGTACCGAGAAAGGTGAGGGCTGCCCATGTGGAGGTCGATCCTGACGACAGCCAATTCGGGGGAGAGGAGGAGGAACTGGATTTCGAACAGCCGGCGGGAAAAGGCAACCACCTGCTCTGAAGGGCGCCGTAGGGCAGGTGGAAGGAGATGGGCGCGACCATGATTCGGTGAGTGGGAATTTTCCTACCCTGACGGTCAAGGTGAAATTGGGATCCAGTACCCGAACTGTGGAGGTGTGGGCTATGCTTGACTCAGGCTGCTCGCGTTCATTAATGCACCCCGATCTCGTAGCCGCCTTAGACCTCCCTAGGTTCCCTTTGAAGCGGCCAATGATCTTTACGCAATTGGACGGGACTATGGCTGGGGGGAAACCGGTCACCCACTCCACAGGACTGGTGGCACTACAAATGGGTAGTCATTGGGAGAAATTACCCTTTGTCGTAGCGCCAGTGGGGGGCCCATTGGTCATTTTGGGGATGCCCTGGTTTGTCAAGCAAAATCCTCTTATCAACTGGCTGCATAGGACTGTGACATTTGCTGATGGATTTTATAAAGTGCCAGAAAAGGATTTACTGGGAGACAATGAGGGTGGACGGGCAGCCACAACGACTGTACAAACGCTTGAACCGCTAGAAGGGCTGCCGGAGCAATACCAAGACTTCGCAGATGTGTTTGGAGAAAAGGAGGCGGATCGCTTGCCGCCTCACCGAAAGACGGACTGCGCTATTGAATTTCTGCCCAATGTAAAATTGCCTAACCCAAAAATCTATGCTATGTCCCTGAAAGAGTTGGCCACATTGAGGGAGTTCATTGACAAGAACCTGGCCAGGGGTTTTATTGAGCCAGCTAACTCTCCGGTGGGGGCACCTGTCCTTTTTAGACCGAAAAAAGATGGTTCTTTGAGGCTATGTACAGATTTCCGCGGGCTCAATGCAGTTTCAATTTTAAACAAATATCCTTTGCCCCTCATCAAAGATATGTTATCACATCTGGCCAGAGGTAAAATTTTCTCAAAACTAGACTTAAGGGAAGCCTATTTTCGTATTCGCATAAGGGAAGGGGATGAGTGGAAAACAGCGTTTAACTGTCCTCTGGGGGCTTTCCAATACAAGGTGTTACCTTTTGGTTTATCGGGGGCTCCTGGGGTCTTTATGTAGCTCATCAATGAGGTCTTGCATGACCACCTGTTCAAAGGGGTGTTGGTATATTTGGATGATGTATTGATTTATACTGAAACAATGACAGAACACATTCACTTGGTGCGTCAAGTGCTCGCTAAACTGAGAAAGGCTGAGTTGTATGCTAAACTGTCAAAATGTGCTTTTCATCAGTCGGAAATTGATTATCTGGGCTACAGGATTTCAGAAGGGGGCATTGAAATGGACCCTGCAAAAATCGAAGCCATTGTCGCATGGGAACCCCCCCGCACGTGACGCCAATTACAAAGTTTCCTTGGCTTCGCCAATTTCTATCGGGCATTTGCCCAAAATTTCGCAGAAATTGCCCTCCCCCTCACTGACCTACTAAAAACTAAAGCTCAGGGGGATACGCGGCGTTCAAAAAATCCAGGTGCGCTACTTAAGTGGACCCCAGCCTGCCAACAGGCGTTTGACGTGCTCAAACAGCTATTTACAACTGAACCCATCCTAAAGCATCCCGACCCGACTAAACCGTTTGTGGTGCAGGTCGATGCCTCTGACTTCTCTATCGGAGCCCTTCTGCTCCAAGCCGACCACTCGGGCAGTTTGAAACCCTGTGCATATTTATCTCGCAAGTTCACGGAAACAGAGAGAAGGTGGCATGTTTGGGAAAAAGAGGCGTTTGCTGTAAAAGCAGCATTGGAAACCTGGAGGCACTTATTAGAGGGGGCTTCTCATCCTTTTGAAGTTTGGACGGACCATAAAAACCTTGAGGCATTAAGCACTAGTCGAAAACTCAGCCCTAAACAACTTAGATGGGCTGAATTTTTTAGCCACTTTGATTTCTCTCTTAAATTCATTCCGGGGAGGCAAAACTTTCTGGCAGATGCTTTATCCCGCAGACCCCAAGATGCTGGCCCTGTGCCAATCGTTCAGGGTACTGTGTGGACTGAAAAGCAATTGGGCTTTGCGGCGGTGACGCGCAGTCAGACGCGCACCCAACCAGCCCAACGGCCAGCCACTCCTCCTCCTCCCAGTCCAGGATGTTTGCCAATTCCGTCAGATTTGCAACAGCAGTTTCTTCTCCACCTGAAATCTGATACTTGGTTGCAGGCAAACTTAAACACTGTTACTTTTGATGGGGATTTTGCCTGGAAAAATGATCGTCTTTATGTGCCTGAGGCTTTACGAAAGACGATCCTGGTGCGCTGTCATGATGATAAACTGGCTGGCCATTTCGGGTACCTTAAGACCCTCCATCTCATCAGACGTCAGTTTTGGTGGCCAGCTCTCCTGAGGGATATTAAAGCTTATGTAGCTGCTTGTCCTATTTGTGCGGCGACTAAGTGCAAGGCTGGAAAACCCCAAGGCTTTCTGCAGCCTGTGGCTAACCCTTCCTATCCTTGGCAAGAAATCTCCATGGACTTTATAGTTGACCTGCCCCCCAGTCAACGTAAAACGGTGATTTGGGTAGTCAAAGACTTCTCCAAACAAGCGCATTTCATCCCCTGCGCTTCCATTCCCACTGCGCAACAGCTGGCCCGCCTATTTCTCGTACACGTGTACTGCCTTCACAGGAGCCCCTCCCGTTTGGTGAGTGACAGGGGCTCACAATTTACGTCACGATTTTGGCGGGCATTTATGAAACTGGTTGGAACCAAACAAGCCCTCTCTACGGCGTGGCATCCTGAGACAGATGGATCTACTGAGGCTGTTAATTCCACATTGGAACAATATCTACGTGCGTTTGTTAATTATCAACAAGACAACTGGGTGGATCTTCTTCCCTTTGCTGAAGTTGCTTATAACAATGCCGTACATCAAAGCACCGGCCAAGTTCCTTTTAAAACTGTGTTCGGCCGTGATTTCGTCCCGATACCGGAACTCCTGCACCCGCAATCTCTGCCTTCATCTCTAACCAATTGGGCACAGACTCTGACAGACTCTTGGCAAAAAATCCAACAAGCACTGCAACATGCCCAATCCTCTTATAAAAAACATGCAGATGCAAAGCGCTCCCCGCAACCTACATTTAAAGTGGGGGATAAAGTCTACCTTTCCACAAAGTTCATCAAATCACCACAACCGTCCAAGAAACTTGGTCCTAAATTTGTGGGTCCTTTTCCTATTGTTGCACAAATAAACCCTGTGACCTTTAAATTGGATCTGCCACATAATCTTAAACATTTGCATCCTGTTTTTCATTGCAGCTTACTCAAGCCGTTTCTCCTGTCCGACCGAAGGCATCCCCAACCATCGCCTCCCCCACCGATCATGATTGATAGCCAACAGCACTTTGAGGTCAAGGAGGTACTTGATTCTCGTTGCCAGCGATCTACCTTACAATATCTCATTCGTTGGAAACATTTTCCACATCCTGAGTGGGTTGCTATGCACGATGTCCGCTCTCCGGACCTCGTTGCTAGATTTCATGCTGCCTATCCGGCCAAGCCGGCTCCTTAGCATTTTTGGGGGGGGGGGGGCAATATGTCATGTTCATCGTTTCAATGTTCTGTATACATTGTAACGCTTCGCATGTCACTTTTCTAACCCGTGTTTGCGGGTTGGAAATTTCCAGCCGTGCCAGGCTGTAATCTTCTTACTGCAACTGTGGAATGTATGTTTGGGTTAGTGACTCTGTTCAAGGTTACTTTCTCAGGCCGGTGTGAGTAACAGTTGCTAACACCTGGGAGCGGGTGGTTGCTAGGAGGGAGGAAGGGCGGGACTGGTTTGAAAGCAAGGGTTTTTAGTTTGTATTTCGCGCGCTTTTGCTCATTCTCAGCTTTCTTTGTATTTGCATACTATTCTTTCAATAAATCAGTTTTCATAAAGAAACCCCTTGTGAGACTGAGTATGTCAGAATAGGCAATCATTACAGCGGTGGAGAAAAGATCTCAGTGAATATTAACCACACTGTAATTTCCAGTTCAAAGTCTGTAGACTTCTAATGACCATGTTAAGAACAACTGAGCACTGAAAGGCCATTGCTTTCTTGCAGTGTTTGCAGAATTCCAGAAAACTTTAGTAAACTACTGGTCTGATACAGAAAATGTATAATTCTTGAATCACCAGCTTTCCAGGGAGTTGGGCTACAGTCCTAAATGTGCTCAAAGACTTAGCCATAGTGAATGCACTGAGATTTAATTCTAAGTAAACATACAAAGGGTTCTATTAACCATGCAAGAACTTTTAGAAGCATCCAAAAATTAGAATACCAGTTCACCAAATTTTGCTTGTGTGAAAATCAAATAAATGATAACCACAGGATGATTTTATAGGATATCTTGCAAGTTCTCTCTTCTTTTTGACTTTTCTCACCACTGTACACAAGACATTAGATAATGTATCTATAATAATCCAAGGAAATAGAAGAACTTCTCAGCCGGCTAAGAATGAAGCTTCGGCTAACATATCTCTTTCTCATGTTTTTTCTATGAAAGATAACTTTGAGATGACTGCACATTAAGGAAAACTCAGGGCCTTTCAAGGAAATCTGGAAAACTGTCTAAAAACAGACATTTACCAAGTTGTTGGTAAGGCCAAGGAAAAGCCACCAATGCTGGTGATAAATTCTAGTTTTTAAAATGAATGGCATCACTCAAATAAGATGATGAAATATTATGATATATGCTAAAATCTGAAGCAAATGGCTAGCTTGTGAGTCATATCCTTCAGCCCAGAAATGACTAGAAATCATGAAAGTGTATTTTGATTCTAACATTAAAAGCCTATGTATACTGCAAGTAGAATCTACAGTATTTTCAAATCTAAGTAAGCCTACTGTTGCTCTACAATTGAAAAACATACAGTAGAGATAAACAAACATACTGAATAGAATTCCTTGAATGTGGGATAGCCCCCTTTCTAACAGAACATTTTCACATCTTACTGTTAGTCAAAGCATTCCTGATGAGAGAAAGCTAAGAACAGTTGCCAACTGTGGTATAACCCTGAAAAAACTTGAAAACAGAGATCTGAAGCATTGCCAAGGCCACAGATGTAGCTAGATTTGCAAAGAAAGAAAACAAAACCAAGATTTACAACCTGGTTCAAGGACTGAACTGCCAAAAGAAATTTAGTACTGCTACATAACTGTAATTTCTGAAGTATCTCAAGCTAAGAAATGGCTAAATTGACTGAGAGGAAATTAGATCCTACTTAGATTTTTCCATGTACAAAGCCCTACAACAAATTTAAAATGCAGCACAGTCAAACATATGGAATACTCAAAACGGTGCAATGTAGACCAGCCTCCTCGTGGTGCACCCTGGCAACATGACTTATCATGGCTAAATAGTCTACACATCTGGCTGCGGGACCTCACAAGGCTTTCCCAGCAAGGAAAAGCAGCATGAACACTGAACTGCTATGCCATATGATTTAAAAAAAAGAAAGCTCGAAACAAATTATCCTAAAAATTCCACCAAAACAAATCCATCAAAACATAATCCATCGAAATTATGGAATGGCTTTCAAAATCTTTCAGCATCAAGAAACTGAGTCAGAAATCTGACAGAACAGAATCTAGAAGTAAGGCTCATGCTTTCAAACAGAATGAAATCTTTTTAAAAAGAAGGAATTAGCAACTCACTCAATGAAAACTGAATATATAGTACTACCAATTTACAAGGAACTGAATGGACAACACAGTGGGAAGAGTTCTGATTTGAATAATGTACCATCATTCAAAAATTAGTTCTCCTGCTTAAAAATTACCTTTATATGAGCGTGCCTTTTCCGAACCAAATATCAGGTCAATCTAGCTCAGAATCTGAAGAATTAAAAATTTCACACCTCCTGTGACATTTTAGGTAGTCCTAGTGAAAGATATTGCTCAACCAAGAATTTTTATCTTTTCCCTCACATGGATTGACATGGCTACCCTTGTTTTTCATTTTACATCTGTCAGAATTCCTTTAAAACTGCAGTAGAAATAAAGCTTGCCCAACAACAGTACATACATTGAGAATGGCATCTGGGTCTTTCATATTGTAATACCTGTGGACTCTAGGTAATCTTTTTGTGACCCTTAGAACTCCCTCTGACCATGATTACTGGTCAGAGTAAACCTATAGCAGTTTTCTGCCACCTTGAGTGGGAAGCATAAAAAAAAAAAACAGCCTAAGATGTACAATAGGCATACTGCAGTTTTTAAGAAACCTCCCAAACCTACCCCACCCATTTTGTAACCCTCAGCCACTAAAATCTTGTCCACTTCTAATGTAAAACCTGTGCTAGATTACTGAGTTATAAACTGTTCTGTACTTAAATTACTGTTTCATGCTAAACCAGGCCATTAACTAAAACAAGCTGAAATGGACTGGCCATGGCAGCAGCTTCTCCAAACTCTACAATGAATCTTTGCTCCTAGAGAATGAATTAGGAATATTCATATTCAAACCTTGTGGTTTACTAGAAAGCAACGAATCCTCACAAGAGAACCTCCTTTCTCACCACCACCACCTATTATGCCTTTGAGTCAGTGTCAATTCCTGGCAACTGCCTGGACAACTCCCTTCAGTTTTCTTGGCAAGGTTTTTCAGAAGTGGTTTGCCAGTGCCTCCTTCCTAGGGCTGAGAGAGAGAGACTGGCTGAAGGTCACCCAGCCAGCTTCGTGCCTATGGCAGGACTAGAACTCTCAGTCTCCCTGTTTCTAGCCTGATGATTTTAAATCACTACACCAAACTGGGTCTCTTCCCACTACTAGATCCTTCTATAATTTCAGATATGTAAAGCTAAATCTGAAATCTCTATATACAGAACCGTTGCTTCACCATCATTACTATTACCTTCGTGATTATTTCAACAGATAAGCCATCTAATTACCAAAGCAACTCAAGGCAACAAAACTCATTGCTAAGCTATGACTCTCATTTTAACTTGCCTTATCGTGAGTCTGATCACCCGTCCATTTAGCTCCGCTGGAAGACAGGAGCCCGTTAGAGGGTCCTTCCCAGACTGTTTTATCTGGAGATACCAGAGAGTGAACTGGGATCTTTGTACAAAGCAAAGCAGAGCCTCACCGCCCGTCTCCCCGCAAGCAATGCGGCTCTCCCAGGGGAAAACGATTTCTTCCCCTTCGCCCCATTTCCCTTTATTATCTGCAAATATTGACGTGTATCACCTCGATTATTTTGATGAAGCGCGGGAAGACAGGGTTCCTGGAGACAGGAATAAGGGGCACGTGGGGGACGTGCTCAGGGACCATGAGCGGGGCCAGTGCTGTCACTATCGTTGACCCGCCAGAGTCTGAGCCCGAGCCCTCGCCAGAGCCAGGAAGGCTTCCGTCGCCCTCAGAGCCCTCCAGGTTGTCTTCGCCGTTGCTGCTGCTACTGCTATAACCGCTGGAAGAGCCTCCGAGCAAGAGAAAGAGCCGCGGCTTCTCTGGTTGCGGGACTCCTGAAGGCGCCCATGCCACCCAAGGTCCCGCCACAGAAGAAGAAGGGGAAGGGAAAGGCCGCCTCAGCCCCGGCGAAGAGTAAACGCGACCCCGACATCGCCAAGTCCGGCCGGAGAGTCGCCAAAGCAGCAGCGAGCGCGCCGCCGAAGCCGCCATCCTGCTGCCGCGCACCGATGACGCCATCATCATGAGACCGTTCTGTCTCCAGCACCACAAGGGTTTCTTTTGCACATGGCATGACAGGAGATGGGCGGAAATAGTAGTCTTTGAAGACTTCCTCTTCCGATAAAGGATTGGCGGGGGGAAGACGTAGGACGTTTTCCTCCATTCATTTTTAAACCTGGTTTTTAAGTGCTTAAGTTTATATGTTGTAAATATTTATCTGTGTATGGTATTACTATTTATTTTCCTTCGTAAATTAGCTGCTAAAAGTACATATTTTTATTAATGACACAAAGACTGACTTAATAACTAACATAATGTTTAGTGTGTTACTAGCGAACAGTCATAAATATGTAACTTTTGGCAA
Organism: Candoia aspera; assembly: GCF_035149785.1. Lineage (NCBI taxonomy): Eukaryota > Metazoa > Chordata > Lepidosauria > Squamata > Candoiidae > Candoia > Candoia aspera. The sequence goes on from NC_086153.1 coordinate 330,408,003, forward strand.
ATTATATTTCAAAATATCCAGATATGTACTTAAATCGTTATTATAATAATGGTAAGCTTCCTGATTTTTCCTCCTTTCTCAGAGGTTAAAGGTAGCAGTTGATTTTTAGAGGCAATTAATGGGAAAAATGAAGATTATCTATGATTGACAGTAGCCTTACTCATCATTTCCCAGCTAGGAGGTAGCACCTTGTTGATTTTTTACTTTCAAATCTGCTCCAAACCAAGGAGAAGCAAAGGCAGAGAAAACACAGACCATCTTGTAGAGAAAGGACTTGTTGTTTATTCGTTTAGTCGCTTCCGACTCTTCGTGACTTCATGGACCAGCCCACGCCAGAGCTTCCTGTCGGTCGTCAACACCCCCAGCTCCCCCAGGGACGAGTCCGTCACCTCTAGAATATCATCCATCCACCTTGCCCTTGGTCGGCCCCTCTTCCTTTTGCCTTCCACTCTCCCCAGCATCAGCACCTTCTTCAGGGTGTCCTGTTTTCTCATTATGTGGCCAAAGTATTTCAGTTTGGCCTTTAATATCATTCCCTCAAGCGAGCAGTCTGGCTTTATTTCCTGGAGGATGGACTGGTTTGATCTTCTTGCAGTCCAAGGCACTCAGAATTTTCCTCCCACACCACAGTTCAAAAGCATTGATCTTCCTTCGCTCAGTCTTCCTTATGGTCCAGCTCTCGCAGCTATATGTTACTACAGGGAACACCATTGCTTTAACTATGCGGACCTTTGTTGTCAGTGTGATGTCTCTGCTCTTAACTATTTTACCGAGATTTGTCATTGCTCTTCTCCCAAGGATTAAGCGTCTTCTGATTTCCTGACTGCAGTCAGCATCTGCAGAGAGAAAGGACTAACACACACAAAAAAAGCTAGTAGGAAAATAGCAAACTTCCATGCCCCAAAAGAACATTCATAGGCATGAGGGGAAAAGATAAGGGATGATCACTGGACATCTAGCAGACAATTTGGGGTGGAGGGAAGGAAAGGAACTGGCTCAGGAAAATGGACCTTGAAGATCCTTTACCCAAAATAAGCAATTGCTCAGCTTCCACCACCAGTGGTGGTCAGCAAACTTCTGTGCTTTGGGGTGTGGTGGCTGCCACTGCTCTGGACAAAGCATGATAATCATGAGCTACAAGACCAATCTTGCTTTGCTGTCCCTGCCAAGCTGCCATCTCACCTCACTTACGAGTGATGAACAATAACCTCTGCTTGCTCTTAACAGCTGAAGCAACAGGTTATAAGAGGTAGCCCATCAGCACTGTAACATTCCTGGTGCCTGTTGTCCTGGAAGTGGAATGTTGTCATCGGTCAATAAGGCTGGGAGCATTTACCCACTGTGCCCAAGTATCGTCAGTTTGGATTTTGCCTTAATGTGCATGAACCTAGCCAAACCTGGCCTAGCCCTCACCATGAGTAAGCAGACCGTTGCTCAGGATACTGGCCCCCATCTGTGCCAAAGAACCACAAAGTGCCCCCTTTATAAGAGTCACAATACACATCTTCTTTCATAATGCTGTATCCTAGGATAAGGGTTTAAAATACGCAGTCCAACGGCTGCATGTTGTCTTCCAAGTCATTTTCTGCAGCCCACAATATTTGGTAAGCATAGCGTCGATGTATGGACTGGCCACGAGAAGCGTTCCAGAAAGAGCCAGCCTGGCAACTTGACTCAGCCCAACCCAACAGGTCTCCTGGCAACAGTTAGCTTCCCTGTCAGCATCTTGTGCCAAATAGCACTACTCTCAAGAAATCCCCTCCCGCTCTTGTGCCTCATGGCAGGCAGTGTTTCTAAAGAAGCCCCAGGCTACCAGGATGGGCGCAGCAAGGAGGAAAGGCTTGGCCAGAGATGATGGGGTGGGAGGCTGGGACGGGGGCTGTCCAGGAGAGGAAAGGAGGAGGGCAAAGAGAGCTGGGTCTGGCCACTGCACTTCAAAGGCAACAACAATTGAGCAAACAAACAAGCAAACCAAAACTCTCTGCTAGGACAGGGAAAGAAGGACATTGCCATGCAAGGAAAAAGGGGAAGCAACCAGGAACAGATCAAAGGAAAGAAGTTCTTCCTGCACAGCAAAGAAACAAAACAAGAGCTGAACTTGGGCAGCTCAGAGGCGGATGGATTCGCTAGATGTCCTGGATCTGATCTTGACAAAACACTTCGTATCAACCCGTAATAAAACCAAATGCTGTTCTCCTGATTAATGAAAAATGCTGCCAGCTAAGTTGCCAAAGCAAAAAATTGTGTATTGATGGTGAACCATGACACATTCCACTGTCTTTGACTCATTAGAGATTTTTGAATCCTTGTGTGAACAGGCATCAGCGTGGTGGCCCAGGAGGGACTGAACTGGTCCCGATGCCACACTGTGAAGATCAGTGTCTCAGTCATCCAAGTCCCAAGGTGTCATGTTACCCATTTCAGTGTTCTGTTAACATTGTAACGTTTCACATGTCATCTTCTGTTCCGTGTTACTTCGCCCATGCAGGCTTTTTCCATTCCTCCGCCCTCCGTTGTTTTGAAGGTTTGGAATGTATGTTTGGGTTTGCGCTCCTGCTCAAGGTTACTTTCCCAGGCGTGTCTAACGCTTCCTAGCACCTGGGAGGGGGGTAGGCACTGACAAGGGATGGGGGCGGAACTTGCTCACAGGCAATGCTTTTAAGTTTGTATTTGGCGCGCTTTTGCTCATTCTCAGCTTTCTCTGTATTTGCATACTATTCCTTTAATAAATCAGTTATCTTTAAGCCCGAGCTTGTGAGACTGAGTATTTGGGATTAGGCAACCATTACACAAGGTTCATGTAAGAGGCAACAGGACCGTATCTTCAGTGGCTTTCAAAGGATATGAGACAACTGGGAGAGCAGAGGTCTAGGTCTATCAAAAGCAACGAAACGGACACATTTGAAGGCTGTGTGCCTGGATGCTGTGAGCACCTACAGGAGAGAGGTTGCCTTGCTTATTTGTCTCTGAACATAACTGGCCAATGTAAAAAACAGATGCTGAGCTGGATGCATCTTTGGTTGGCTCCAACACAGCCATTGCATTCTGAACAATTAACCAATAAGGAAACAAAAGCAAGTAAGTATTACCATTATGATACTATAGTACAGGTAGTCCTTGTTTAGTGACCACAATTGGGACCAGTGACTTGGTCATTAAGCAAAACAGTTGCTAAGTGAAACCACAACTGTGCTTATGATCTTACTTCAGCTTTGCTTTACAGACCTGCAAAGATATAAATGCAAGGATTGGTCACGAAGTTATGTTTTCATCATCACTGTTAACTGCAAAGAGTTGCTAACCGAGGCAGTCGCTAAACAGGCTGCACATAACATTTTTCAAAACATAGGCTGTACATAATTCTTCACTTTAATGATCTTCATAAATAAACATTTTTCCATACCAATAAAGCATCACATATATATTCTTATTTGGCTGCATTTCTTTTTCTTTCAAGTGCTAAAAAAAATGTTCAAAAATTAGCACAATCAGTAAAATAGTAGCACAAGACTTAAATAAGTTGGTCTTTATGGCACAGCACGACATGTTCAAAGTTTATTTTCTTGGCAAGGAAATGTGGAGTTGACTTGGTGCAGGATGCTACCAGCTGTGGTTAAGAGGCAGGAGAGGTGAGGTCACTCCCTCTTCCATTAGTGCCAAACCATCTTTGTGAGAGCACAGTCACTATTATAAAAAGTGTCCTTATTTTCTGGTGACGTAAACAGGGAAAATGGAGATGCTTAGAGTTTGTGGAAGGGCTGTGGTTGGCTCTTGCTTCTCAAAGCATTTCACAGTTGTGAGATTTTACAGGTCCGATCCACGTAGCACTCCCCTCCTCCAAATCACATTGATGTCTCACTGCTGAGGTGCTTGTGGGTGTCGTTCTCCTGGTAAATTAGATGATAGGGTTTTTCATTCTCCTCGAGGACCGTGTTGCTGAGCTCAGCATCCTGCATCTCCAACTCATGGCGAGACAAGTGCTCTACAACACCAGCGCCCAGGGAATCCCCCAGCACATTGATGGTGGTTCTGAGACGGTCTCTGAAAGCAGGAGAGAATAAGCAGTGATTGTCAAGCCAAGAATTGCCTCGAAGAGTGCTGCTGTTTTCAGTGCCAACAGAAATGTTCAATCTCACACGGACGTTCCTTGCAAAGGACAGTTCTGCTAAGTTAGAGCAGTCGATGGATCTAGTCTGCCCTCCTGTTTCCTACAATGGTCCTCTACTTAAAGTCCCTGAAAGAGCTGGTCTTTAGCTACCATGCTTAATATATAACTGGGACTCTTCACTTTCAATGAACTTCGTTGCCCTTTGAATTAGCACCCACCCCCTAACTTCTGTCTCTCTTTCTTTCAATCTCTTTTTAAAATAAGCACCCAAAGCTGCTACAGCTGGTCCTCTTTTAGCGACTGCCTAAAGACTGCTGAAGTAAGATCGTAAGCAGAGTCGCAGTTTCACTTACCAACTGCTTCACTTACAACCAAGTTGCTGGTCTCAACTATGCTTGCTAAACGAGGACTACCTGTACTCAATACCACCAATATGGAATGGGAGCAGCTCCCCAGGGTTTCTCACTGCCCTATCTGAAGATGCCAGAGACTGGATATCTTCTACAGGCAGGACAGGTGCTCCATCACCCAATGTGGGCGTTTTCCTTTCTCAATGACAGTTGGGCAGGAGAAATTCTGCCATCTCCATTAAGGTAACATGGAGGTGGGGGGGGGGGGGAGAAAAGAAGTCTATTTACAATGGGCAGCACCTGTTTAAAGTGGATGTAAGCACAAGCACCATCCTCAGTCCCAACCATTTCTCCCTCAGAGGGACTTACAGGAACCAGTCCACAGCCATGATCAAAGTGATGTCCTCCGTTGGCAATCCCACAGACGTCAACACGATTACCATGGTCACTAGGCCCGCCTGCGGGATGCCAGCAGCTCCGATACTGGCTGCCGTGGCAGTAATGCTGTGGTGAAGAGGGCACTGGTTAGATTGGAGGAGCATCAGTAAGGTGGTGCCTCCCTACTGGACACCTTCAAATAAAATCAAAATCTGGCCTCACAATGTTCATAGCCTTCTCCAAATTAGTGTTCTCCAGATGGTTCTGGACTAGTAGAAGTATACTTTATTGATTAGTCAATTCACCATATCAAAGCACAGACATCAGCCACAATAAAATACAGTAAAATGAAATAAATTAAGATACATTAAAATGAGATAAAATAGGCTATGGTGAGATAGGTAAAGGTAAAATATAGTAAGGTAAGATAAAGTAAGGATAAAAAGTAAGGTAAAATAGTGTAAGATAAAATACAGTGCAGAGATGTTAATAAAATGAATATTAAACTCGAACACAGTGTGTGTTTAGGTGAATTCACCACCTTTGCATGCAACCACAATGTGTTCTATAAAATGCAACCTTGCAACCTTGACTATAAACTTAACAGTTCTAGTGACTACATATATATTTGTGCCGTGAAAGAAATAAGATAATCCTTCGTTGGAGTCCCAATTTTTGGTTCTGTCAAGTAGTGTCTGCAAGTACTGAGCCCTTGCTGAGGCACATAATTGACAATTAAATGGGACATACGCAATGTCTTCTATTTCTGATGGTTCTGGACTATGACTCTCGCATGGCCAAAGGACTGTGGAAATTAAAGGCCAAAGAATTGTGGGAGTTGTAGTCCAGAATATCTAGAGGGTATCAGGCTGGAGAAGTCTGCATTAAACACTGCAGGGTGCAAGCTGGAAAATAATTCTGCAGAATGATTTAACTTGGCGCTGCTGGTTTTGCCCAAGGATGGGGCAACAAACCGAAAAGATCCTTGACTCCTGACACAAGATGCTGCAAGCTTTAAAAATTGTATTTGAAGAGATCTAAGGAAGTAAAACAAATGCAGAAGGATGCTATCCACACATCCTAAACCTTTTGAGGCAAATATGCGCTGAATGCCACAGCACGCCCAGCAAAGCAAACTAGCATGGGTAGTCTATCACCAACATGCACGTGTACCCACCTAATTGTAATGATCTGACCAAAGTCAAGCTCGTAGTTGTTGACCTGTGCAATGAAGATGGCTGCCAGAGCTTCATAAAGTGCAGTGCCATCCATGTTGATAGTTGCTCCCACTGGCAGAACAAACCTGGTAACTCGTTTATCCACTCTGTTGTTTTCTTCCAGGCAACGGAACGTGACAGGGAGTGTGGCTGAGCTGGAAGCAAAATGTCTCATAACTTGCGAACCGGGCCAAGGGTGACCAAAAATGGCTCCTTCCAGCCTAATTCAGACACAACGCTTAAAATTGATGAAACAGTTCACGATGAAGCCTTTGGTTTGGTATCTAAACATCTGCTCCTACATGGACTTGCCTGTTTTTTCAGCTCTCTGCGACTCTGTTCAAGTGAATGCAAGCTGGGCTTTTTTGGTGCTGGCACCCAACACTCAACTGGTGCCCACTAGGGCCCTTCCCCCTTGCAGCTAACTATGGCACAAACAGTTGCTGGCAGCCTCTTTTTTCAGCCTTGCCCCCATGACACTGCCTTCAATTCACCCCTAGCCCAGGAATGAAACAGGCATGACCTGTACTGGTGTTCAACTAGTTTTTCCCTGTTCTTCTGACAGTGTCCAAGAGTGGCTTCAAGATATTTAAGATCAGTTCTGCCCGTCCAATCCGGTCCAGCAGGATGAGCATGCTCCAGGTCCCGTCAGCCAAGGAATGTTGGCTGGCAGAGACCAGGAAGCGAGCCTTTTCTGCTGTGGTACCTGCCCTCTGGAAAATCCTCCCTCCTGATATTAGGATGGCCCCGACCCTGTTGGCTTTCCAGAAGGCCTTGAAGACCTGACTTTGTGCCCGGGCCTGGGGCCCCGAGTGTGGGAAGGGCCCTGCTTCACAGTTATGTTAACACCATGGCTTTTAAGATTGCTCAGCCAACATCCTTAACTTCTGCTCCTCCCCATTTTGTTAAGAGCAGCTAGTTCCAACTGTGAACAACAAAGGGCCTGGCAACTAATCTGATCCACAACACATACATTGCTTTAAGTGATTTAAGAACCCTGAAGTGCTGCCTTGGTTCAGGAGCTGCATCTTCCAACAGTGAGTTCCAAACAGGCTTGGAAATCTCTCTCTCTCTCTCTCACACACACACACACACACAGAGTCCTGTGACTGGTACCCAGATGGTTTGCCTGCCTGTCATATTCCTTTGCAAAAGACGGTCACCTGGAAGAAGTTCCCAAGGCTGTAACGAGAGCCTGCAGGAGGCCAGCCACGAAGATCCAGGGGTTTTTGCGTGTGACAATGAAGTAGATGAGTGGAAGGACACAGAGGCCATGGATCAGGAGCCCCACAATAACTGTAAGTGTGTACAGGCCCAATTGGCCTCCCATCACTGCCATGTCCTCCATCTCCAAAATCTTGCCAGCGATCAGAAAGAGGATCCCAATAGGGGCATACCTGTTATGAAACATGCCAGAATAGTGCTCAACTCCCAAAATCAGCTCTGAGCCAAAATGGAAAACAGACAGTGCTTTGCACTTGCAGGGAAGATTGTTGAGAGTTTACTAGCTTTGTTTGCTGAAGGAACCCCAAATTCAAACCCCAGAATCCCCCACTGAAACAAGACCTAATGGAACAGAGCTAAGGAGGACTAATGGCTGCCTCCAGAGATCAAGAGGTCCACTACCAGTCACAGCCAATTGTAATCTCCTGGGTGACCAGCAAATGCTGATTCAGCTAAGGCAATTTCAATGCTGAATCAGGGTTCCTGCCAGGAAAAGTTTCAGACTTGCTTAATTGCAAGGTTGTCACACAATCTTATTTGGGCATCAAGCAATTCTGGTAAAACAGATAACTTTACAGTAATCAGCATACTTTAAAAAAAATAACTAGCTATCAGTCATTATCAGCCAGCCTTCCCAATCTGGTGCCTTCCAGTTGTATTGATTCTACAGTTCCCATAAGGCTTGGTCAACTAGCCTAATGGCTAGACATCTTGGGAGTTGTAATTTCAAGACATCTGGAAGACACTAGGTTGGGGAAGGTCCTTCATTATCTATGAAGAATTCAGTCGTTCCTATGCATCATACTGAGGCTCATCTACTCTAGTAGTGCCTTCCAGATACATTAGTGGGAAGCCCCTAAGTAAGGCATGAAGGTAATAGCTCTCCTTTTTTTCCTTCAGCAAATTGTATTCTGAGAAAGGCTATCTTCCAGCATGGAGGCTTTATTTACCAACTGCCAGTTGCTACTCTATGAAAACATCTGCTACATCAAAACTATCTGGTCCAGTGTTTTGTTTCCACAGTGGCCAAACAGATGACAACCTTCTCCTTGCTCCTACCCTCCCAGCAAATGCTATTCAGAGACATAGTACCATTGGATTTGGAAGCTCCACTTACTTAGAGCTAATAGCTTTTGATCAACCCGCCCAACAATTAAGCAAGCCCTGTGTACCAAATAAAAATTTGAAGTAACTTTAGAATCTGCCTAGAGCAGTGTTTCTCAAACTTGGCAGCTTGAAGATATGTGGACTTCAACTCCCAGAATTCCCCAGCCAGCATGGCTGGCTGGGGAATTCTGGGAGCTGAAGTCCATGCCACTTCAAGCTGCCAAGGTTGAGAAACTCTGGCCTACAGAAATCTGGTTATTGGTAGGATTAAAAGTGCAATAAATACATTACATGTAGCACACTTGGAAAAGATTAGTGACCTAACCTGATCCTGTTCCTGCCTAGGTTCAACCACATCTTTCCAGAATTAGCACAGAGTAGCTCCACTGCCTGCCCCCTGCTCAGCCTAGGAAGGACCCTGTCCTCACCATATGATAACTGCCACCATCCGCAAGATGGCTTCATTGAGGCAGTCGAAAAATTCCCGCAGAGCTTGTCCCTTTTGCTTCATGTTGCCGATCACCAGGCCAAAGCAGATGGAGAAGACAACTAGGCCAAGGGCATTCACCCCGTTGACTGAGCCTGGGCCGGGGATGACCTCCTCAAAGTTTAGCACTTCCGGGAGGCTCCCCAGAGCGTGAGTGACATTATGCCAGACTCCCAAAGCATTTTCAAGTGGCAGGAGAGGCAAACTGGCAATGGAGGCACTGTAGTTGAACCCACTGCTGTTGGTATCCTGATTGGGGTGCTGTGGCAACATGGTGGCAGGAGAAGTGTTGCTTGCAACCGTTCTGTTGACAACCCGGACACTGTACTGAGTCTTATACTGGAAGGGAAGCAGAAGGAAGGATCAGCTCTGGCTCTTCTGAAGAGAAACAACATCCAAATGGGCGACTCTCACAAACTCTGCAGATGAGAAAGGTCTCAAGTGGTATACAGATCAGTTAGCAAATCACCCGAACAGAACAGGGAATGCTTGAGCTACAACTTCCATCACTTTCACCACTGACTATCTGGGCTGGGAGTTGTAGTGCAGCCATTTCTGAAGGGTCACATGTTTCCTGCCCCTTCAGCTGAATGGTTTAGGAGGGGAAGTAATCTGAACTGCTAAGACGAAAAAGTTAATACACTCATAGTGTGTTATGCTGTCCAAGCACCACAGAGGCACGTAGTATGTGTTCCTAGGTAAGTGTAATGGCATGTGGGAAAGACCTTGGGAGAGATGCTGCCTAGGGAATGATCGGATAAGAGAGGACATCGTCCAAAGTTGCATAATGGGCAGAGAAAAAGACTCAGAAGGGACCCTCCCTAATTCCTCAGGCTGTAAAAAGTGATGGTGGGAGATTCGTACTTTCAGACTTGCAAGATTCTGTTAATGTAGCCTTACAATAAAGTAGTATTAGCTCATATGGCCGTGTTTCCCGTCTGGTCTGCCTGGGAAGGCTGACAGTGAGTCTGCACTGGATCACAACTTTAATTGGTAAAAAAAAAAGCAGGAGATGGAAGTAAACTAATGTGATACCAGAGTTAAAGAATTTTCTTCCAACCTTGCACCCTCCCATCACCTCAACAACCATCAAGATGATGGTTGAGGAAGGCTGACTTAGATATCAGCCTTGGCCTGACCCAGACTGAAGTCTCCATTCAGCCATGTTGCTTGGTAGATGACACTGAGCCAGTTGCTGACTGGGTTCACATGCTGGGTCAGCCCATGATTTGTTTCACCTGGTTTATTGATCAAACAACAGTTGGTTGGGTTTGCACAAAAGCCTAAGCCATAAACTGGTTTAGAAAACATGAAAACTGAGTTCCCACTGCACATTAAGCTAAAACAAAACCACCAGATTTATGTTTATGCATATGAATGCATGTTTGCTTAGTCCATTAGGCATATCAGGCAACAATAATTCTACCTTCCTTTTGTAGGGTTATGAAGAAACATGTAACTGACCAGCTCCTTGGTGGAAAGGTAGAATATCCATGCAATACATCAGCGAAAATAAATGACTTCCAGAATTGGAAAATGTATAGTAAAACCTATGGAATTCCCTATGTGGGGCAGAGAAGGAATACCTCTGCCTGAGGACAGTTACAGATGAAATACCAAGTGGGGACAGGAGTGAATCAGGCCAGAATAAGAGGGAAAAAATTATTTTTCCTTTGCAACTAGGGGAGCCCCAATCTTTTCAGATTTTAGGGAAGCCATTAAGACAAAACTGTTCCAAAAAGTCTTTGGAGATTGTTTATATGAGAGACAGTTTTGGTGATATGTTAAGATGTTGATTAATATTGTTACTGTGTTTGGTTTCAACTTCAGTTACAAAAGTGGAGTATTACTCAGAGCTGGTCACAAATAAATGGCCAAGCGAGAAAACTCCCAAGTTTTGGGAGCTGAATTAGGACCTTCAACTCTTCTTACCTGTCTAAAGCAGGCTTCTACAAGATTGGGGGGAAACATATTCCTACGAGAGATAAAAGCACAAGGAAATTAATCTCCCTTCGGCATCAGCTTGAGGATTTTAGGCTGCTGGGTTGAGACTAATCACACATACAAACACCCCAGAACTGGAAGTGGCAAACCTCTCCTGGCTGATTTAGTCATTCACTAACAGGGATCATAGAGACAAGTTGGACAAATCTAGCAAAAGAAAGCACCGCTCATTTCTTGCTGGAGGACGTTAGCTGACAAAGCACTAGAAAATTACTTCCAGGGTCACCTTGCTATTTCCCTGGCACTGCAACATTAACCAATGAGTGACAGCTTCCCCTTCCAACCATTTTATACCTTCCATAACCCGCCCAGCATCCGAAGACCCTGCCCTGACTTAAAATTGCTCTTTTTCTCACCGGATGAGGTCCATGAAAGCATCAGTTGCATGGACCTGCTCAACCTTGCCCTCCTGTTGGAGGCCTTTCTTGCTCCCTTTCCCTGGGTGGATGATGAGGACCATAAAGATTCCAATGAAGACCGCGATGATGGTTGTCATCATATAGTAAATCACAGCACGCACTCCCATCTTGCCAGAGGCACTGCTGTCCAAGGATGCCATGCCTGAGAAGGGAGGAAAGGTCATAATTCAGCAATGGAAGATCACAGGAGAGTTATCCCCAACTTAGCCACCTCCAGAATTTGCCTCGGAAATTGGATGATTAATCACATGGACTCCTTGATCCGACCCAGCAGGGCTGCATTTTTATACGTATGAAGTCCTAAAATGTTCTGTTCTGTAGAAAGATGGAAACCAGAGAAGGTACCTTAGCTAGGTTTGTATCCTGAACACACCCAAAGAAAAGAAAATGATGGTTCCTAACCCAAAAAAGATAAAATTACAACCACTGTAGAAAGAGAGAACATATCTAGGTTTTCTTGAAAGACTTGGATCAGAATAGTAGTACTATTACTATGACTATTACTATTAGTAGTAAAATAGTAGTAGAATAGTAGTTCAACAGTCAATGAGTACTGCCCTTCTAGAAGCACACAAGGTGCCCCTGGGAAGCATCCATCCCTGTGGCTTCTCCTTGAAATCAAGCAACTGCATTTAGGTAGTGTGCCTCTGAAAAAGGTGGGTTTTTTAAACCCTGCTCTAGCACCAGACTGTTAGAAGCTGGACACAACTTTGCTGATCTGACCTTATGACAATGACTCTCAGGTGACCTGCTCATTCACCTGTGATAAGGCTAGAGACAATTAGTGGAAGAACCAACATCTGCAGCATCCGCATCAACAGCTCTCCAGGAAAGGAGAAGTATTTGATCTGGCGATAGGTCATCCGATATGGCCGCAGGGCGAGGGCCAGAGTAATCCCTGTGAGACATGAGGCCAAGAAGGAAAAATGTTAGAGGGCTGTTCTTACATCAGTTGTTTTCAATTTAGTTACCTGCACTGATATCCCATCTTTCCTCCAGGTGTTCAGTCTGTGGACCCAGTCTGGTCCCCTGGGCCTAGAGACCCAGCTTGTGGTGGGTTGCCTTAGAGGCTGCCTTCCCAAGCAAGGTTGCTTTCCCACTGCCATCATCTATCTAGAGTTGTATTTACAGACATTTGAGATGGAGGCCCCACCAGCATCATTCTATGGCCATCCCAACCTTCTTCTTGGGGGAAGATGCAGAGCAGCCAAATTTGGGCAGAACTATACTTTCCCCCACCTGGTTGGTTTAGCTGTGTGATCAAAGCCCCACCCCTCTTTTTACATCTATGGCCACCTTGACTTTTTTGACCACCACCACCCTTCCCTGTATATACACTTCTAAATGGAAGGTATGGAGAATATAAAGCTACTTGTTTTGACCTACCCAGACTGATAGCTATATCATCATAATGGCCGCAAAACCCAACAGTGAAATACCAGATCTCGGCATGGACTGAACCTTGTTAGAAAGCCTTTGACTGGACTGGTCAATCCACTCCACAGAAAACCATGTATAGAGAGGGCCACTGTAACCATAGAATCATAGCATTGGGAGGGATCTGGGAGGTCTTCTAGCCAATCCCCCTGTCCAGGACAGGACTGGAAGAATCTTGACCAAAGCAATGCAAGATTTAGTAGTTAATAAAATATATTAACTTTTCTCCAGTTCCTCACAAAGGCTGCAAAGTAGCATCACAATGAAAGTTGCTTCTATGTAAAGCAAGCCATGCACTAAACCCTGGTTTATAAAACTGTGGGACTCTACAAAATCCCACTGACCCACTCCAAGCCAAACTATACAGGTAATTATTCTGCCAGTGCCTTTTTTTCAGATAGATCAAAAATTGCTCTGACTCATTAAAATGGGGAAGTTTTCAGTTGAAAACGTTCGCTCATATCCTCTTCTCAATCGTATTTAATCCTGTCTCCAAGTCTCCTACATTGTGCCTCAGAGAACATATTTGCTTGAAACCTGGATTGTATTATTTCCACAGCAGAAAAAAAACCCTTCCTGGTATCTGATGGATTTAACTTGCTTTACTAAATTATTGCCAAAAAGCCACTTCAACATTCTTAGCCTCTTAACAAATTCCACAGTTGTCTTTTTTTTAATGGTAATTTATTGGGAATCACTCTTCTGTACAGAAAGAGGTAATAAATAAAACCCTTCATTTATTTTCTCCTCCCATGCCAGTGGGAGCAGAAGCTTAAATAATCACTGTATCATCTGCATGTAACAGTAGTAAAATATGCTCATTGGCAAGCGAAGATCAGAACAGAAAAAAAAGCTTTTTATCACCCCATCAGTAAATAAATGGAACAGAAGGTCGGCAAATATATTTCCCTGTTCATCCCCTTTGGATGCAGGAATTGGTCGTGACAAATATGAAACATAACTCAGTCGTATTATGATGGGTCCTTTTATGGACTCTCCAAATGTGTAGGAGAAGCGTCTCTATCATGAAAAGTCCCAGTTTTCCCCCAAATATATTTTCAGAGGTTGTGTCAAAAGCTGACTTCAGATTAATAAAAGCAGCGTATAGCATGTCCCTGTATTCAGCAATTTGTTTAACCATATGTGCTGAATAAATCAGAAGTGGCTGGATTTGCACCATTAATTAAACCCAATATATGACCCAGGCCATGACTTCGTGATTCCAGCAGTCTTATTTGCAAGCAATCCATAACACACCTGTAAACTGGGTTTTCCCACCCCTTTGGAGAAATGCTTTCACTTCCCAAATATGCCATGTTCGGAAGTCCCTCAAGACCTGCTTATGTCACTAGGCTTGGGGGTCCCTGGGAACCGGTAACATTCTAAGAAGGCTCCACTATCGTGGCTAATATATTCACTCTCTCCATGCCTTGTGGTTTGTATATTTTAATTTTCAGTATTTTAATTTTTAATAATGATTGTTTTATATTTTTATAATGATTGTTTCATATGTTTGTTGTTTTATTTAATTGTTGTTCACTGCCCAGAGTCATTTTCTGTGAGGTGGGCAGCCATACAGATTTGATAACTAACTAAATAAAAATAAATAAAATGGGACTGCAAATTCCCAGGGTATCTGGAAAGCATGAAATTTGGAATGCCTGAACTACATTCTTGTCCGCATTTCACTGTTCAACTGATTCCACTTCCTCTCCTTCTCCAACCCTACTGTACATGACAAACTGCGTTTAATAAAAGTGGAGAAAGGCTATGAAGTGTAACTGTAACAACAGTCTTTAAATTACATTTATTTATTCAAGAAGAAAGAAAGAAAGAAAATCTGTTCACTTCCAGCTGCTTTTGCTTTAAGATCTTTTCTTCTTTTTTTTTCTTTTAAACTGGAAATCTGAAAGAGCAGAATTGTTGGCCTGCTTTCAATCAACATTCCATCCATGTCAAACTGAACTGACTCATGACTATTTAATTTACTTAATCTCCTGGGGTTCTTTCCTTTCTTTTTTTTATTTGGAAAACAGATGGCTTTTCCCCAACGTGCGCTGTTAATCAACTTCCAAACCTCCCCAGGATTGTGTTGCTACATGTCAAGACTGTGACAGATCTAATTTTCACAGGAAAGAAGGAAGTTGGACCGCCTAAGGGTTAATCCCCAGTTCTGCTCCTCCTAGTGCCTCAGCTGCAATACAACTGGCTACAACTCAATGCAAGCTGGAAACAAACCCAGCGCACAACCATCTTGCGGCCAGATCCTATTATAGGAGACAATCACTCATCTAAACTGTCAGATGCCAGCCCAGCAAACCACCACGTCTACAAGGCAAGGATCTGTCCAGCTATTGGGAAAATGGTGAGAACAACTCTAGTGGAGTGCTTACCTTTTAATGAATTCTCATTAACATCCCAATTACAGGAGACAATCACTCATGTAAGCTGTCAGATGCCAGCCCAGCAAAGGAAGGGACCAGAGATGGTGAAAATGGTAACAACAGCTCCAGAGAAGAGCTTCCCTTTGAATGAACGTTCATTAGCAGGACAACCACATTTTTCAAGAGCAAGAGATGGTAAATCTTTTAATTTCAGCCCTCAAACCAGCAAAGCATGCCAACGACTCAGCCCAGAACATATCAAATAGCAACAAAAAATAAAGGTGCCCCAGATCATGCCAAAAATGCACTTAGCATTGAGCACAACCAGCTACTCCTACTTCCAGATTAATAAGGAGGTGGCTCCGAGCCACAGAATGTAATGCCACTGGACATTTGACCCTCCAAGCTATTCTCTACAGCAGAATTCTGGGAGTTGAAGTCCACACATCTTCAAATTGCCAAGGTTGAGAAACACTGCTCTACAGAGCCCGATCAGCATCTCAGCAACTCAAGGAATGTCCCCTCTGTTTTGCCATATTCCACTGAATGGAAGGTCCCTTGAGAAAGAAACTCTGCCCAAAGACTCCTGCTCAGGTTTCTATGCCACAAGCAACCTTTTCTCTTCTGAGATTTCGAAAAAGAACTCTGAAGAATGTGATGGAAAATGACAAAGGTGTTTTCCATGAGGGTCAAATGGCTTTTGATTAGTTACAAATGTTTCACCAGAAGCAGAGAAATAACTACAGCTAGTCTTTGCTTAACAACCACATTTGGGACTGGAATTTTGGTTGCTAAGCAAAGCGGTCATTAAGCAAATCCAACCTGATTTTACAACCTTATTTTGTGGTGGTTGTTAAGCGAATCACTGTGGGTGTTAAGCGAACCATGTGCTTTGCTGGTTTGGGGGCTGAAATTAAGTGAATCACGAGGTTCCCCATTGATTTTGCTTGCCAGAAGCCGGCCGGAAAGGTCGAAAATGACGATCGCATGACCGCAGGATGCTGTGTCAGTCATAAATGTGAACCGGTTGCCAAGCGCCCAAATCGTGATCACATGATTGTGGTGATGCTGCGACAGTCTTAAGTGTGAGTTCCGGTCATAAGTCAGTTTTTTCAGCACCACTTAAGTCCAAACCACCACTAAACAAATGTTTGTTAAGCAAGGGCTACCTAGATTGAGTGGATCAGGGGGTTGTGATGGGACCTGGACCCAAAACTGAGAGGGAGAAGGAACAAAAGTCAGAAAAGATGGGCTCTCACAGGAGAGGGTCCAGCTGGCAATAAAAAAACTTCCTGTTCCTCCTAACTAGTACCAACACACTCTAACAGAATCCCCTCTGTTTTAAGCAGCTGCTAATCTTTCCCCGGTCTTTCGCTACACTAGGAAATGCACCAGTTCAGAAAGGATGGCTAACTTTGCAATATCCAGCGTAGTGCATTCGCTGCTTTTTAACTGTTTTTTCTAAAACAGTGTTCAAAGTGGCTCACCAACAAAAAAACCAAATCAATGAAGACATATTGAAAGCAGGATGTTCGCCTTTCCCAATTAAAGGTGGGATGAGTTACACTTTCACCTGGACCTCTACGCAGGCACAGAGGTGCACAGCTCAATGACTGCAAGATCCTGCCATGCCCTGCCTGGCCCTCCCATGCCTTGAGCTCCCAAAGGCCCTTCCTCTCCATACCCAGCAGGACTGCCAAGACAGTGAGTAACACAAAAGCGTTCCTCTGGAAGAAGCCCTTGACGCTCTCACGGGTGATGTTGTACATTTCTTTCCTGGCACGGGCTGCCCGCTTCTCCAGGGCATGGCGGAAGCGGTGCACCCGGCTCCCCGAGCCAAGCTGCTTAGATGTCTCCTCATTCAGGAAGAGGCTGTTGATGTGGGTCTGATGCTCGCCCATAATGGGGCTCAGCATCCAGAGGGTCAGGTGCCCCAAGAAGCTGTACGGGGAAAAGCAGAAAGAGGAGTAAGATGCTGGGAATTGTGGCTCTTTCCTCACACAGAAGCCAAAATCCTTAGTGCCAAGTATTGTCCCGCTTACTCTTGGCAAAAAGCTGTCAACAAATTAAAAAACACACATGGACTTCCATGTGCACGCACATGCACACATACACATATATGAATAAAATATGGAATCGTAGAGTAGGAAGGGGTTGGTCAGGCCATCAAGCACAAGCCCCTGCTCAATGTAGATTCCCAAACTGAAGCATCCTCAGGAGATGTCATCCACCCTCTGCTCAAACACATGCAGTGAAGGGATGCTCACCACCTTTTCAAACTGCAAGGAATGTTTTCCTAACTTTCAACCAGAATCTGCTCTTCTGCAACTTCAGAGCATCACTCTGTGCCCTGCAGAACAATAAAGGACAGGTCTTGGTTTTCTTCTGGTATTTGAAAAATGCTACCTTTTCTCCATTCAGTGGTCTTGTCCCAAAGCTAACCAAACCCAGTTTCCTCACTCTCTCTTCATCACACTTCTATCCAAAGTCTCATATCCAGTTTTGCCCTTCTCTGAACCCATTCCAGTTGCCCTGAATTCTTCAAATATGATGCCCAGATGCAGCTCACGAGGTGAATTTAGTTCACCCAGCCCACTGTGATTGCTTCCCATTGGCAATAGTTTTCTTTTTCTAGCTCATGAATCTGAGAATATTTCAGCCAGGAAATATACTACTGCCTCAGTAGTGACCACACATTCCCCACTGCCCTCCAGGGGTCTGCAGCCAAGAGGTTGTATGTTTGGACAAAAGGACACCTATGGGACTTCTCACCAGGAGTACTGATCCTGGCTGGACTAAAGGCTCTCCTTGAGTGCAGGAAGTTTGAACATGACCATGACCAAGGGCACCACTGACCAGCAAGGGGTTAGCCTGTATGACTTCCCACACCCTAGACATATTGTTTCATCACACAGAAGGATTGTAGGAATCCTCTTGAATAAGGCATCTTGGTCGTTTCATGTCAATGCATCTGCCTTCTCTCTTGGTCCACATGACCTCAATACTATGTACTCTGACTTCCCCAAGTGCCCCAAAGACCCTTCCCATTACTGTTTAACTGGAGTTGCTAGGATTCATCTGCAAAAAAAAGCAGAGCAACGGGCCTCTTCCAATTTAGCAAGGATCTGGAATATTCTCAAACCGCAATTATTGCCCATCTTCCCCCCCAGGTGGTACCAAACACCTCTTGGCAACAACTGAGCATCAAAAGGCAGGCAAGGACTGGAATGCCAACCATCTGGCTTTTTTCCACTGCTGGCTACTCCCTGCCAAGCCCTTGAGCATCTGGCTAATTATCCAAGGAGCTCCCCACCTCTGCCTGAAACACCAAAGAACAATAATCAGGACACCATGGGAGATGTCAGTGAGAGGCACCCCATGTTTTGGAGGTTACTACACCAGAGAAAAGAGACCTTCAGGATCTAGATACAATCCTCTCCTGCCTAAAGTCCCAGGTGACCCCTAGACTCCTCACTGTTTTCCAGCTGTTGCCACGTGCACACACACTGCTCTCATCCCCATGTTGCTGTCTGAGCTTGATGGCTTCATCCCAAGCCATCAACAACGCATTGGCTACCAACCAACCAACCAACCAACAAAAAGGGCTCTGATTGGTCACCACCTGCTTTCTTTTCAAACTATTGCATACTGGTTAGGTTCCAGACCACACTGAGCAATAGTATATTCAACCTTGATTTAATGAATAAATCAAATTACTTGGATTTATACAACAGGCTAAACTTTCAAGCATGGTTTATAAGTACAGTGACCATGCATCCTTTATTATAAAGGACAGTCCTTTATTTCAGAAAGCTGTCCTTTAGATTTATTTATTTTTCAAAAACTCACGTTAGTCCTTTATTTTGTGGTCATTTAACTCTTACCGTACAAATGGTACCATTCATGTGAAAAATATTGAAACTGAATTGTCTTTTTAAAATAAATTTACATATATTGTACATATATTGTTTGATTGTAGGTATTTTTATTAGAATATCTTTTTATAAAGATTTTCTTGGTTCTGCTCTTCAATTTTCCTTTATAAAGCAAAATTATAAACAATTACAATTTTTTATCCTTATGAACCTCTTTCAGATTTGCCCCTTTTTCAGGCTTGTCCTTTATTTTTTCCAAGAAAACATGGTCAGCATCTTTATAAACCACCACAAAGGGGTCACCCAATATACCAAGGCGGCATAAGCAACCAAGTCACATAATAGCTTAAATGCCTCATGTATGTACAAAGTCAACTTATACTTTTGCCTGTTTTCTCTATCTACATTTTTGTTTATATCATTAGCAACTATATGTCCTGTGCAATCCTAATAGATCCTGAAAAACACAGTTTAAAAAAAATCAGTAGTCAAATTCATAAAAGACACACAAATCTAAGAGGCTTGAGCAAGACGGGATGTTTCGAATCCTCTCTTAAATTATAACAAGGGGACCTGCCTCAATTCTAACAGCAATTTGTTCCATAAAATAGACCACAACAAGGAAAAAGCAGAATTGCTGTTGGTAAAGCACACCAAAGGCAGAAAAGATGCTTGGTTAATAACCCAAGGGTTTATGGCAGACCGCTGCCTTCCTTTCTGCACCACTGAGGCTGCAGCTTCCAACATTTCCTAGCCAGCACAGCCTGAGAATTTTGTGGCAGTGCACACAGTGTGTGGTGCCTGTCTGAGGAAGGGCACTCTATTGCAGTTAGGCCCAAGGAACATGTAAGGGAGGGGAAAAAAGCACATCCTTCTGTATGGTCCTGTCTCTACAGTCCTTCCCATTCTCCTGCTGACATCTTTGTCAAACTATGGATTACTATAGACCTATCCCCTTATACTCACTAAGGACTCTCTGCAGCAGCTACCTTTATTCAAATACCCCATCTGTAAACAAATACAGGCAGTTCAAATCCCCTCTCTCCAAATGAAACTTTGTTACTTTTGATTCCTTTTCTCTGACTCCCAGCATTATTGTTTTATCCAAGTTCAGAAAGGTGGGTCCCCCAAAGAAAAGTTAATGACTCATCTCTTGGTCAACACCCCCTTTTGTAAAGTAGGAGCCAATGGCCCATTTTACAGAAGGGGAGAAAGAGGCACAGGGACAGGAAAAGAGCAGAGAAGTGGAGGGCACTCAAGGATCCCCCCAAAAGGCCAGCTTCAGCTAGCAGGGAGAGATGTCAACAGCCTGGGTATTAAAACAGCAGCCTGGAAACAGTTACATTTGCCAACAGGCAAAACAGCTCCATTCCCCAGGATCACCCCCGTCCCCGCCCTGGAAAAGTAAAAAAGAAATCCACCTCCAGAAATGGGTGAATTCATTCTCCCCCAGGGAGATCAGCAAACCCCCTTGCGAGCCACCAGAGCTTTCCCTTCCAGCTCCAGCTCCCCTTCCCACCTGGAGCAGCACGAGAAGCTGGCTGGCTTCCCCCTGTGAGCCAATCTCTCTGTGCTGGCAGTCAGTCGTCCACCGTGTTCTCTCTTCCCTGTCTGGAAATCTTCTGGCAAAAGAGAAAAAAAAATGAAGTCAGAGTATTCTGTTTGAAGGTGCAAAGGAGGAGAAGGAGGTGGAAAAGGAGGAGGAGACTTTAGAGCCGTGTTTCTCAACCTTGGCAACTTTAAGATGGGTGGACTTCAACCCCCAGAATTCCCTAGCTTTGCTGGCTAGGGAATTCTGGGAGTTGAAGTCCACCCATCTTAAAGTTGCCAAGGTTGAGAAACACTGCTTTAGTCATCTGGGATTCCAATCACCCGCTCTCTTTCCGAAGGCTGCTTATCAACCCTAGCACTGTATTAAGCGAGTGCAGCAGGAGGGGGAAGGCACATCACTGCGCAATGTTCATTGATTCAGACCGAAAAGGCGATCCATGTATCAGAAGAGCTCCAGGATCAGACCAAAGGCGTAGTTCACCCAGCATCTGGGGGCCAACCCATGCCTACTGGTCTCCAGGATCTAGTAATCAATGGTAGACAGACCCTGTCCAGGCAGGACCCAATAGGAATTATAGCTAGTATCTACTGATGATGCTTTTCTCTTAAGAATTCATATGGAGAAGAGGGGCTCGTTTGAATCAGACCCTTGGTAAAGATACTTGGACCCCACCCTCGGTTTCCAAAGCAGCCAGGCAACTGCCTCTAAAAGCAAGCAAGGTACACACACAGTATCTCCCACCCCACCACCTGGTTTTTAGAGATACACTGTATCTGTATAAGGAGGCTCCATTTAAAAGAACATAAAGAAAAATGCCACACCGTCTTGACATTTTCCTTCCAACAAACAGGCAAATAGCCCAGGGAAACTCACAAGCAGGGAGGAGCCGTTGCTGGTTGGCTGTCCCCAGCATTAAGTGAATGCAGATAGACTGATCGTGTATATGGAAGTTCTATTTAACTCTCAGGGCATCTTGAGAGTCCCATCCCCCCCGTTTTCTTCAGACCCAAATGCCAAAGACTTTTAACAATTCCCTCCTGTCACTCCCTGCTGCCACAATGCTGATTCAAGCCTCACTCCTTGTACCAAGTACACTTCCACCCGCCAATTTCTGTCCCCATGGAAATGGGAAACCTTTCAGTGTGATGATACAGGAGCTGAAGAGGACCAGATGCTACCACCCACCCACCACACATCCCCTACGCCACCATCGTTCCAGTGCGCTGCAGACAGCATGGCGCTCAGAGAACAGGAAAGAACAAAACCCAAAGCAAACAAAAGAGATTGCCTCCCTAAACTCCTGGAGACTGGATAATAGGACAAAGCAATCACAAGAACTCAGCTTGATTAAAACCTCCATTTAAACCAGCAACCTCTTTTCGACTTGGGCCAACCAGATGCCCCAGGGCTGGAAGATTTTCTGCCATTTTGTGAAAGGAATGCAGAACCTCCATGTGCAGATGCAGCCTACATCAAGAGGGCAATCCCTAGGATTTTATATCTGGGGCAGACTGCTTTAGGATTTCTTAACAGCTACTAATGGATCTAGACTTCACCTAATCCTGATTTAGTGAACTATCCTAACCAGGATTTTGGAGATAACATAAACACAAATGATATAAAACATGTTGTGCTTTACCGGAATCTAAAAGTCTATCTCATCCATTACCTTGTTTCTCATAACTAGTAGCTATACACTTTCTTGGGCATCACTGAAGCAAGCTATGAAAAAGCTCTGTGAATGTATGGAACCCCATCTTAAACCCTGTAATGGCCAGGTACTCCCCCTTATCCAGTGCAAATGAGACCCCTAAATCAATGATGCATTGCATGAAGAAGTCTCCTTTTTAAACTTGTCCTTATCCATGGTTTATTAGGAATTTTTACTGTCAATCTCTTTCCATATGACTGAACTCTCTAGTTCTCTAATCATCCTCAATCTGCTTCTCTGTGAACTTGTTTATTTCGGTCTTCCTAAAATCCTGTACCCAGAAAAAAATAATGTGCACTGACACAAAATAATAATTCTACCCACAACTGGGAAATGACACCTTTGTTGATGCAGCCTTAAACTTCTTTTTTGCAGCAACATTACACTGCTGTTTCATATTCAGTCTGTAATCAACTACTATTCCAATATCTTTTCACAAATACTCTTATTATGCCAGGTAACCCCCATCCTATATCTATGTATTTGTTTTCCATTCACCAAATGAAGAATTTATGTTAAATGTCATTGTGATTTTCAGCCAATTACTCTAACCTATCGAGATTGTTTTGAATTTTAATCCTATTTTCTAGGATATTTCTTATCTAACCCAATTTTGGGTCATTGTTCCCTTCAATTATTCATCCAAGTCACTAACATAAATGTTGAAGAATAGCAAACCAAAGATTAAATTTGTGGCATCCTACTCAAGACCACTTTCCAGTTTGATGGGAAACCAATGATGAGTATTATTTTATGATTTTCACATCATGTCATCTAACTTACACTTAACTTGTTTGCTAGTCAGAATGCCATACAGTATTTCGTTAAATGTTTTCGCTGAAATCAAGATATGTGAAGCATACAGCATTCCTATGATCTACTAAAAGTTATCAGATCAAAAAACAGAACTTGACTAATTGACATGACTTGTTTCTTGAAAAGACCATGTTGACTTCTGGTAATTGCTTCATATGTCGCTCATGTTCAAGGTGCAAGCAGCAAAATCTGTTCATGATCTAATCTATAAATATAATTTTACTGTCAGACTTGTCTGTAGTTTCCCAAATCCCCTTTCCCCCATTTTATGAAGATATGCACATTTGCCCCCTGCTCAGCTATCCCTTGCTTATCCATGATGTATTGATGTATCCACAGCACCCTGAATTACAAAGTAGCCAACTACATTTTAGCATCGTATAGTGGGGTGACTTTACAGTTCCTGTATCAGGCTATTCTAGAAAACTGAACCGGGCCCTCCATGAACTTGTTTCAATCCTCCATAGTACCACTTTGTCCCATCCCATTTAAAGCATCAAAAGGTCCCCAACTTTCTTTGTAAAAAATGTCTAATATGGGACTAGCCCTCATTCCACTGGCTATAATGGAATGTGAGGATGACCTTGGAAGATGGGGGTGGAGGGGAGAGATGCTGCCTGGGGAACAGTCAGATAAAAGGGGGAGGAGCCCACAACTGAGTAACAGACATAGGAAGAAACTTAAAAAGGATCCGCCCTAATTGATTAGGCGGTAAAAAGGGACGGCGGGAGATTTGTACTTTCAGACTTGCAAGATTCTGTTAATGTAGTCTAACAATAAAGTAGAAGTAGCTCATCTGGTTGTTTTTCCTGTCTGGTTTACCTGGGAGGGCTGAGATCAATCTTGCAAGTCTCAAAGTACAAATCTCCCGCCATCCCTTTTTACTGCCTAATCGGTTAGGGCGGATCCTTTCTAAGTTCCCTGGGCAGCATCTCCTCCCCGTCCCCACCCCCCCACCCCCGTCTTCCAAGGTCATTCTACATTCCATTACACTGGCTGACAAACAGGTCTAAAAGTGCTATACCAGGTTTCATATTCGTCCTTGTGCCAGAAAAGGCTTTAAGGAGCATAGCTGGTGGAAAAAAAGTAGAACTACCAAGCTGAAACAAGGGTACCCCACTGAGTTCCATGTCATTATTCCTCCACACTCGATTGCTTAGCAACACTCCACTGTGCTACAGCTGTGTCTCCAAGCTCCATCCACCCACAGCTGTCTGGCAGAGAATTCATCCACACACTTTCAGAAGCCGTTCCCAAACAGAAGCCTCATGGAGGTTTACAGGATTTGTTGCCTGAAAACTCAGGCATACCTGACACTCTCTGGATTCCCTACAAGGCTTTGCCAGCCATACTCACACGTCTTCAGCTCAGCCTGCAGCCTGAAGAACGAATCCGCCCATGCTGCATCCCCAGCCTCCAGAGCTTCTGCTAACAAAGCAGCCAAGATCTCAAAAACAGAATGGTTCACATGTGCACACGAGAAAAGCAGGGAGATACATTCAGCCTGCTCAAGCAGCATGCAGGAATCAACAAACAATAAGTGGTTTAGGGGAGAGAGAAAGTATTCTGCTCCACATGGATCTTTTCAGAGAAAGTATTCTGCTCCACATGGATCTTTTCAGCCAATTACTTTAACCTATCGAGATTGTTTGAATTTTAATCCTATTTTCTAGGATATTTCTTATCCAACCCAATGTTGGGTCGTTGTTCCCTTCAGTTATTCATTCACGCAGAGGGTAACCCAATGGCCTCGTTCATATCACATTGTGCTGTGTCACAAACAAACAAACCATATTACAGTTTAACATGACAGTCTGGTTTTCACAAGACAACAACTGGGTTCCCACCACACAATGAACTATGAACAACACAATCTACCATGTATAAATCTAGTGTTTTGGTGACACTGTCTTTATCAGGTGCCCCAGGAAACTATTTTATTTATAAAGAAGTATACTTAGAAAAGGCTTTGGGAGGCTTACAGAGATATAATAAAAGCATGATGAGTTTTAAACACTAAGAACAGTAAAACATTAAAAGGTCTGGGATGGATAAGAATGTTTGAGCTGCTTCCTGAACTATAATAAAGTGGGGGCTTGCTTCAACTCCACTGGCAGTATGTTCCCTAATATGGGACTCGACCCAGATCACACAGAATTAGCTGTTGATGTTAAATTTATTTACTGCAATACCCACAAAAGGTGCCCCACTGTTGAAGAGTGAGGGCCAGACTGAAGGGTGATCCTGTGACTAGCTTAGGCCTAACCCACCTAAGACTTTCTATACCGCTGTCAGCACTTTCACCTGGACAACGCTTTGGATTCCAGGATCTTGGGAAATGCATAGCTGCTTTAATGAGATGGAAACCAGGCTGCAGTCATGCGCCTTGTTGCCTCAAGGGCACCCCTTCTGAACTGAAATCAAATCACTCTACTGCTCATATTTATATGTTTCCCTCCCACTCCTTTTGTTTCTTGGATTGCCAGAAAGTGAAAAGATGCATCTGTGGTACTGTATTGCAAGGAAGGTCTGTCAGAAGGGAACAACCTGCGCTCCCAAGGCTGAAAGTAGAACCACAGAGATGGCCTCGGGGAAGGAGTGTGACAGTTAGCAAAACATGATTTAATCCTAGAAAAGGAACATTAAAAAGAAACTTAATTTGACTCTACCTTAACTCTTTTGTGTAGAAGAGGGAGGGAGGGAGGGAAAATGCTGTTAGGCTTTCCAGACTGATGCGGCCCTTCAAGGTAGGACAAGTCAGGAAACATTCCACAAAAAATACTGGAACTCTATTTTATTGAGACAGGATATAGTAACAGAATCTTGAAAGCCTGCCAGCATTTTCTCTCTCTCTCTCTCCTACCCAAAAGAGTTAAGGCAGTTTAATTTTTTTTCCTAACATTTTTTCTTCCCCTGGCTTAAATCATGTCTTACAAACTGTCACACTTCTTCTCCAAGGTCATCTTTGCAGTCTTCTACCTCCCTCTGTCAAAACCTTCTCATTGTGACCCAAGGAGTTTTCTCCAACTGTATAGAATTTCTGTTGCCTGTCATTTTGAGGCAAGAAACTGGTTTCTTTTCCTCATGCTGGCTGGGGAATTCTGGGAAAGTCCACCCATCTTAAAGTTGCCAAGGTTGAGAAACATGATCTAGATCCACTCAAATCCCACCCTTGCCCTTGCATGAGTGTGTATAATGCAGTCCCATCCATTTTGCTATCATCCCATCCACCTTTGACCCCCAAAATACACTGTAAGTGCAGTCTTAGCTTTCAATAGTTGCCCAAGACTGCAAGAGATGCTTAATACCTTGTACTAATTGTCTTTTTGTGATTCTGGAAGATGTTCCTTAAATCTTCAAAGAGCCACAACGTTCTACCCACAGGACAGAAACAACTCCATTTTGTGTGGTTCTGTGGTTCAGGCTATAGAAACTAGCTCCATTGGCAATATATCCTTCATTCCTCGCTTTCCTGAAAATTGAATCCCAATTAGTTTTTTAAAAATACTGAGATAATAAACCAGTTTGGAGCTCCAGTCATGTCCCATCCTGAACACTATCAAGTGCTATTTATTTTTTGGCGTTTCAAACTAAATGCAGTGCCTAGTTCTGATTTTTTTTCCCACCTCTACAGTAACCCTGAGAGGTAGGATATGTATGTTCCCATTAGAGGCTGGGGTTGAAGGATAGCTATTGTCAGAAAATAAGGGAAGTAAAATAGGCAGGCAGGTAGGCAGGCAGTCAATGAAATCCATTCTCCGGCACCGAAGAATGATGTACAAAGGGCACTTCTGAGCATGTGAACAGGATACACACACACACACACGCAGAGCCCCAGGATCTAAAATTACAGGATTAAGATGCTCAGAGTTGCCAGAGCTTGCCAGTTCTTTTTGCAGAAATTAATGACTAGCAGAGCACTTGCCAAAGGCAGCCTTTAACAGACTTGAAATGTAACACCCACACCCACTTGGTTCAGGGCCCACCCCGGCCCGATATTTCCACTCTGAAAATAAATAAACAAACAAACAAAGAAGCAGGCATTTACTCCTGCTCTGCCAAACCAGGCCAACTCACTCTGCCTGTCTGGATACAACCCCCTGCATCAATTTCTGTCCCTCCTGGTCAGACAGAAACAGCCCAAACAGGAACTCTGGGCAGAGAGCGGGAGACTATCTTTGGGTACTGAAACGACTCAGACCTTGTGTCAGTCTGCAGAGCACAGCCAAATCTATTATTACCGGAAAACATAACTCGATGGCTGTGCACGTGTCTTTTGCCTCTGTGCAGCTGTAGCTCAAAGGGATTTGGACCATGGGACTGAGGGAAGACCCTTCTTCACTGGGGAGATGGGAAAAGAGCTGATGCTCAGGGCAAGCAACGTGGAGGCAGATGGTTTTAGAGACTCATTTTAAAGCCCTTTCCTGAGCCTTTCTTGCTTCTGTAAGTTCGTAATTACTATATATCCTGTATTTTCTCTAGAACAGAAGTGGGCAGTCTGTCATCCCTTGCAGTTTTCCACGATACTGGTGACAAAGCTCCAAAGAATGCCAGCATGTGTGCCAAGTGTTTTGGGTAGGTTTAATGTACATGTTATAAAAGGAGAAAATAAAACCCCACTTCCCCAAAAAGTAAGGTGGAAAAAGACAGACTTCTCTTTAGAGAAATCATTATATCACTGCTCAGTCTCCTGCAACCCTTGACAATTTTTAAAAAAACAGGGAAAAAATGTTCTGGCTTCTAAAAGGCTGCTTGTCCCTGTTCAGGTGCCTATACAGTTCTTGTTCAGTGATGGAAAGCCTGCTTTGCTTGCAGAAAGTGTCACCATCAGTCCCAAATTAGACCTTCTGTTGGACCAAAAGAGCTTTACAGCCTACCAGTAGAAGTCCTGTTTTGCTTGCAGTTTTGGGTTCAGCTTCAGGATCACCCACTTAAGGAGCAACAGTTCCTACTGCTGAAAATGCCTTGGACTTCTCCCATTTGGTGCCCTCCTGCCGGGAGTTATATGGCGGTATCTCCATAAGGCAGTGGTGAGGAGGGGAAATGTCAATGGAGCCCTGACTGGCTGGATGCTCCATTGTTGGGCTGGGAATGAGCTTGGTGAGCCATCAGCAATGTGTGTAGACCAAATTTCCACAATCTGGCTGGGAATCATGGGAGTTGCAATCTTACACACCTGGAGAAGACCAGGTTGGGGAAGTTTGGAGTAGAAATACGGGGTTGGCTGGACTAAAGCTCTGAATTAATAGAAGGCAGAGAGAAGAGAGGGAATTAATGGCTGTTAGCCTTGATGGCAGGGGACTGCCTCGGAAGGCCATCTGCTGGGAAACTGGTGGGCTTGTGCAGTTGGGTTGGCCACTGTGAGAACGGATGGGCCAGGGGTCCGATCCAGCATGGCGCTGATTACGTTCGTAATGTACAGTATCCAACAAGGGTTGGGAAAGGGTGGACATAGGGGGAATGGAGAACAAGGACCTGTACTCACTGACCCTCATAAGCCACAGAAACAGAAACACATACATAGCACGCACCCTTTAAAGAGTGCAAACACCTTAGGCAGGAAACATGACCAGCCGTGGAGGCCAAGCCATCCAGGCTCACCGGCGTCAGATGCAGAGGAAGCCCCACGGGGGAAATACACACATATATAAAAACCCAGTTGTGAGCAAAGGGCAGGCTGACCTAAATCTAAGGAGAGAGGAAGGGTGAAATTCCTCCGCGCTCTAAGGAAGCGTGTGCAAAATCCAGTCTCACTTTCTCTAGGGAAAGGAATTTTATCATATGGGGGGAAGGTGTCTGGTTTCGCCTGCTCTCGCCATTCTGGGGCTTCCTGGAAGACAGTTCGCATCGCTTGAGGGAGAAAGGCAGGCAAGCGCACCCAGACCCCTATCTGAGCCCTTTTTTCTAGCCCAGTGCCACCCTCACCAATTCCATATGGAGTCTCAGGCTGGCTTCACACATCCAACACAATCGCTCTTGGACCATCCAGTTACATGCGCTGCGCGCAACGCCCGCTCCCAATACCCGGACGAGACACGGGTCCCTCCCCGCCACCCCGGATTTGCCACTTGCCTTAGCAAACGCGTGAAGGGCCCTGGGGGTTCCGCACGGCAGCAACGGGACTGGGAAAAGGGGCGCAGGGTGGCCTCCCCTCACCTTTTCTACAGTGGGAAGGGGGCGCCCCACACAGATCTAGCGGGTTGCGTGTTTGGGGGGGCGCTGATCACGCTCTGCCGCTGGCCTGGTTGCTACGGGTTTCGCGGGTCCGGGCGGCGCGCCTTCCTGCTAAGCTTTCAGTCGCGCACTGCGCTCCGCGGTTTCCACGTGGACCAGCCGACGCCTCTACGGCTCTCCAGATCAATCTGCTGGATCGCGGCGGCTGCCGTACCGTCAATTGCCGACCTCCTGCCTCTGCTGCTTTTCCCCTTGCTTGGCGACCGGGATCCAGACTTGGCGAGCGCGGGGAAAATGATCCGATATTCCGGCCCGTCATTGGCCACGCACGGCGGGCGGGAACACGAGGGCGGCGATCGCGGGCGATCTCTCAGCGCAGCGGGTATGGCCCCAAGGCGCCTCCGCCTCCGCCTGGCGCAACCGGGAGGCTTGCAGGGCTCGAGCGGAGCTGGAGCGCTAGGACACAGGAGGGGATGGCGAGGGGCATCTGAGTATAAGCAGAGCGCCCTTGTCCCGAAGCCAATGGACCCTCCGATCAGATCCTTTTAGAAAACGGGAGGAGCCCAGCCCGACGCCAATAGGTTCAGGGAAAAAAGCGCGGCCTCAGTTTCTGTACATCCGGGTTTCTTTTCAAAATGCTGAGACCCTCTAAGAGCAGCCGCGAGCATGTGCAAAAAACCAAGCCAGAGCCACTGGCGAGTATCAGGATTTGGGGGAAAATGCGGCGGCGGTGGCGAGGCTGTTCCACGGCCCTGTGAAATCCCTCTGTCGGTCCAGGTGATGAAGCATCCTCTGTTTTGTCTACGAAGATTAACAAGTTCACATAAAAAAGGGATTGTGGTTAGTGGAGCTGCAGGAAAGTTTGAAGAATTCCTGCAAGTCAGGAAATACTGGGATGGGACTAGTGGTTTGCTTGGGTGCAAGGCTAAGCTGAGTGTTTATAAGGGGACATGGTTTTCTGCATAGCACTTGGCTAGGTGCATCACAGCACAATAAGGGATTAAAGCAAAGCATTGATTACGAACCATATTTGGTGGATTCATACACTAAAAACACCAAGAAGCAAGACACACCTTTGCTTGCCATGCTGTGTGAACTCAGCCATGGTGGTTTATTCAATAAACCACAATTCAACCAGCCATGACTTGACACTATGTATGAGCCAAGTCAACAAGTAATTCCTTTGAAATCCTTTATTGGTAGCTTGAGCATTTTGCTAAGTTTCCTCCTAGAATTTGAAAGAGACCACAGAGTAGAGAGGACCAGAATGTGCAAACATGTTCAAACAAAACGGACTTGCTTGCTTCCTCTGAGAAGTTCATCTTGGAAAGACTCCAGGCACCAGAGAAAGTTTTCTGATCCTCTTTACCCTGCCACCCAGCCACCTGCCAAAGGGGGTGTCAGCTGGCATCACTGAAAGCAGGAACAGTTGCACCAAACACAGGAGGGTTGCTTATCGCCTACAATATGTGAGGGTTGCTTATCACCACACACCCAAGGTTCTTGCCCAATTCAGTCTTGCAGCAGACCTCCCTCTCTCCAAGACAAATACAGCTGATGCAACTTCCTCCTCCTTAACAACTGCCCAGAGAATCAGCCAGGGACAGAACTGAGCGCACACACGCGCGCACACACACACACACACACACTCCTGTAGTTGTGAGGGTATGTTGGAACCACAGTGAAGTCTTATGTGTTAAATAGACTAATATTGTAGAAGAGAGTCTCTGTAGCTCAGGGTTGAAGTGTGGAGTCCTTGGTGCTCTCTGAGCTTGGTGGTTTGTTTGCAGACGTTTCATTGCCAGACTAGGCAACATCTTCAGTGAGACTCTACCCAGTTCTGAAGAGAGGCAGGTTAGGAAGTATAGTTCCATGTTTAATTACTTATTTAATCACCCCCTTTTCAGGGGGCATATGAGTAGAACACACTTTTTCATGTATCATCGACTAGAAGGTACTATCTTAGATGAGGCATTCTCTGTGTCAAGAAAGGGAAATTCCTACTGTTAGAAGTTGCTAAATGATGGGATTGATTAAGCATGGTTTGTTGATCAAGCCAATCAGTCCAACAGATAAGTAGTTGCTGTTTGCTCAATTCCAGATATGTCTGTCCTCCTTTTTTTAGCTGCTCTGGCCTTGCATTTCTGAATTCGCTGGAAGTTTCAGTAGGGTACAAAGCCACAAACAAACCTTAGCACACCATGCTAAGCCACACTTCCAGTCAACAAACCAGGAACTAATTATGGTTTTAAACTATGGTTTATTACCCCAAAACAAACTCAACTTTCCTGACCTTGTTTCTACATTATGCTGAGCCCAAACCAAAGGCATTATACAGTTTGTGCAGTGTGTGACTCTAGAGAAGGGAAACCACTTTTGGTAAGTGGTTGCAGTTTCAAAATCAATTATTACTAGATAACCCGTGACCTGCTGGGTCATTGTTTCAGAGATACCTCCTTACCAGATTCCTCAATGCCTCCAACAATGGCAGAGCTTCTAATGTACTGCCTTCACTGGAAAAGTTCTTAAACATTTAAGGATATATTCAGAGATGTATCTGCTGTGAAAATAGCCCATGTCATTCATATTGAACTGTATAGCCCACTCAAACATCAGGAGTTGACCACAGGAAGTATTTTATGACATTTTGTATTATGTCATAAAATGTTTTCTGATCATGTTTATATTATAAATTGTTTTATAAAATTTGCCAAATTTCAATTCCACGAGAGTCGTAGGTCCTGCATTTTGGACACATTCTGTAAGTTAGCCCATTTGAGTTACCTTGGTTCAAAAATTGCCGCCTTATGCTGCACCATTTCACCCACTTGACAGTTACAAACAAACAGACATGAGAGTTTTAGTAGTATATAGATGCTCATCAAGCACACTCAGCTATGTCTGGTATTAACCATGGGTAGGTCCGAACCCTGGTAAGACGGAGTGGCTGTGGGTTAAGGGTTCCTCGGTATCCGGGACTTTGTCATCTTTGGTTCTGGATGGGGTTGCACTGCCCCAGACAGACCCGGTGCGTAACCTGGGGGTCCTCATGGACTCACGGCTCCTGCTGGAAGAGCAGGTGGCAGCCGTGGCCGGAAGGGCCTTTGCACAGCTTCGTGTTGTGCACCAGTTGCACCCTTTCCTGGATTGGGAAGCCCTTTGGACGGTCACTCATGCCCTTGTTATCTCCCATATAGACTACTGCAATGCACTCTACATGGGGCTACCCTTGAAGAGTATCGGGAAGCTTCAGCTGGTCCAGAATGCGGCCATGCGGACTATTTTTGGCGCCCCTAGAAGGGCGCACATAACACCTTTGCTACGTGAGCTGCATTGGATACCGGTTTGCTTCCAGGTCCAATTCAAGGTGTTGGTTATCACCTTTAAAGCCTTACATGGCATGGGACCAGGTTACCTGAGGAACCGCCTCTTCCCCGTATTATCAGCCCGTCCCACCCGCTCATGCAGAGAGGGCATGCTGCAGACCCCGTCAATAAGAGAATTCCATCTGGCGGGGTCCAGGAGACGGGCCTTCTCGGCAGTAGTGCCCGCCCTTTAGAACATCTTGCCCCCAGAGGTAAGATTAGCCCCATCGCTTTTAGCCTTCCAGAGGAAGTTGAAGACCTGGCTCTGCCACCGGGCTTGGGGCAGGGAGGAGAATTGACATACTTGGGGTTGGCTGGTGCCTTGAAGTACCCCTCCTCCATGATGGCTGAAGAGATCATAGCCATCTGGATTTTATGAGCTGGGATAGTTAAGCAATTGTTTTGTTTTTAATGGGATTTTATTGGAATTTCACCGTGTATTTATTGGAATTTTTATTGTATATTTATTCTGTGTTGTAAACCTCCCAGAGTCCCTCCGGTCGGAGGAGATGGGCGGTGACAAATTTGATAAATAAATAAATAAACCATGGGTAAGTCACCCATAAAGCCAGACCAGATGGCAGAGCAAACAGAGCTAACCCTTCTTTTTTATTTACAGCTATTTTGGTCGGTATCCCAATCATGTTTGCAGTGGCTGGCTGAGTTGGCACTTCCTCGGTTTTGCATGTGCATGAGACAAGGAGTGTGCGTGTGTTTGTAATCTGGGTAAAAAAGTCAAGTAACTATAACAGTCCAGTTGGAGTCATAGCCACAGTAGATGTGCCAGGGGAAGATTAATCCCCTTCCCTTCTGCTTCTCTCACATGTTTACCTGCCAGGATGTGTGAAGAAAAAATGGCAGAAGAGATGCAGTACCTGAAATGACACAGTTTTGCAATCACTGCAAACCACTCCTGTCTCCCTGTCTGGAAGCCAAGGTGGAAGATCATCCTCAGTTTAACCTGGCCCACATCATACAATGAGCCTGTTTGGATAAGTGAACCTTTTACAAAATTTTGTTTCAAACTGCGATTAAGGGACTTGCCCCTCAGCCTATAATCCAAGTGCATATGATGCAAGCTGACCATTTTGGTTTAACTTGCAGTGCATGAAAGCTTCTGACTTTTAGTAACATTTGTTAGTCAAGAAAGGTACTGCTAGACCCCTTCCAGTTACAAGTTTTTAGGTAATCAATGTATCAGTTACAGAAAAGGAGGAAAATGCAAAGCAGACTCCAAATTTCAGGGAGAAGGGATATAATGTTGGTGTCAGCAACCCATTAGAGGCATATAATTCAAAGTCACAATGACTTCTAGGTTATATCCCACTGGAGATTCCAACCTCCACATGTCATACATCTCGAATAAATGAGGCCCTAAAATAGATGCCAATATGCCACATGAGAGATGGCGTGTGGATGGCATGCTTCTGAGTGGTGTCACTAATTGCCAGAAGTCCGGGAGGAAAAGGGCGGCCTCTGTACATTTCTAGCCTTCTGTGTTCCAGCTCAGGGAGAAGGCAGTGCTATTTCCACACTCAGCTATTTTTTATTTGCTCAGAAGCAAACTTGGTAGTCACTTTGAATGGGTTTACTATTAAAAGAAGCCCAAGACAAAGACCCATCATGCTAAGCTGTGGTTTAACCATGTTTCGTTGAATAAACCATTTAGAGCCCTATCGGATTGAAGCAGCATATAAATATAAGTAAAGCATGCTAGATTTGCATACCATGCTAAGCCATAAACCATGGTTTATAAACCAGAATGGCTAGGATCATACCACTGGCTAAATCACAAACAAGCCAGCCACATTTTGGATTAACATGATAGGTACCCAATTTATATAAAGCAGTATACTCCACTCAGGAAAGCTAACATTTAAGACCAGTACACAATTTAAATACTTTAAAAGAAAAAAGTTACACAAAGATTATCCAATAAAAGCAAGTGGTAGCAAGTAAGCTTTTAAGTAAAATTTACACTGCCTGTGGGGTGAATGCTATCCTAAATAGGAAGGTCTTAACCTAAATAGGAAG
Source organism: Candoia aspera (assembly GCF_035149785.1). Taxonomy (NCBI): domain Eukaryota; kingdom Metazoa; phylum Chordata; class Lepidosauria; order Squamata; family Candoiidae; genus Candoia; species Candoia aspera. The sequence goes on from NC_086153.1 coordinate 330,442,645, forward strand.
GTCTTAAAGTACTGCCAGAGTGGTATCCATCTTGGCCTTCCAACATAGGGGAGACAAAAATCAAGCTCTGATTGATCCCAGCATCACCTACTAAAACCAACATCCAAGCAAGGTCTGGAGCCATTGGAAAATACTACCTTTTAAGTCCATGTCTGCCAGGCAGTCTAAAACGGTACCATGAATGCATCAAATGTTTGTGAGAGATGCAGCAGAACCAAAAAGGACATCTTCCTTCTCTACTTTCCAGTCCAGATTGTCTGACTGGATTATTCTAGTCCCAAAACCAGACCTGAGGTAAGATTGTAGTGGGTTTAGATAACATGTTTAATCAAAGAAACCTTGAAATTGAAGATATCAGATATTTACACATCTTGCTTAAGAAGAGCAAACTGAAGACCAGTTAGATCCAGTTGGACCCAGGGAGGACTTTTGCATTAAAGGTTTTACAACACCCGGTGGAACCCTTGAAATATTTTTCAGGCCTCGGGGAACCCCTGAGCATTCAGACTCAAATAGGCCCAGAAGTTACAAAATTACTCTATTTGTTTCACGTGTAGGCCTGTATATATGCATTAACAGTGTTCTTAAACTAAAAATAATGAAACTTACCTAATGTGAAGTTGCCCAAATTTGAAATAATTTTTAAAATAAATAGTGATCTCCTTGGGAACCCCTAGTGACCTCTCATGGAACCCTAGGGTTCCAGGGAACCCTGGGTGAGAAACCCTGGGTTAGAGGGAATGATTCCTTTCTCCAGTGATGCACTGGTCACTCTGTACCAATTCAGACTTCCCTTGGCCACTTTAGTCAATCAAGGACAAGGGTTGAGCATGTGATCAGTGTCATGCTGTCAAGATTCCTGTCCACATTCCTGGGCTGTATAAACTGAAGCCTATTGATAATACATGGACAAGCAAACACCTGAGGAGTCTAACAAAGGTATCCAGAGCAGAACAAATGTAATTTTATCTGCACAAAGTCAGCACAAGTGTAACAGTGGGCAACGAAGTTTTCTTATCAGCCCTTTTACAACTTGGATCAGATCTGCTGGACAAGTTGCTGTGGATGTAACGGTGGAAACAAAGTACACCGTCTTTGCTGCCCTTACCACAGCATAGGCCTTGATATGGGGTCTCTCCTGTTCCTGGTCAGATTCATCCCATCTTCCTCTACTTTTGCTATACCCATCAGGCCTGCTGTTATATGGTCCAGAGTTCTTTGGAAACCAGGAGCCTGATTGGCTCCACCGGGTGGGAGAAGGCATTCATGTCTCAAGTATCTAAATTATTTCCCTATGCCAGATATGGACAATGTCAACCGAAATGGAGGTGATATTTAACAAAATGTACATGCAAAGCCTTATCTTCCAAAATAATTTTGTCATGCCAGGGTATTTGAGGGACCACCTCTTCCTGATTACATCTACTTGTCCCATCAGGTCAGGCAGGAAGGACCCATTACAAGTTCCCTCTGCTAAGGAGTTCCATCTGATGGGACCCAGGAGGAGAGCTTTTTCTGCTGTAGCCCCCACCCTTTGGAACATCATCTCCCCACCCCCAAGGTGAGACTAGCCCGGACCTATTGGCCTTCCGGAACTCTCTCAAGACGTGGTTTTTCCAGCAGGCTTGGAGATCCCTTGGAAAAGGGAGCCCCCGAGATGGCTTTATCGTAAATGAGTTTTTAAACATTCTCCCATAGCTTCATTATATGCATGTTTACCTGTTTTTAATGGTTATTTAAGGTGTGTTTTCATTGTTTTGTTTTTATTGTACATCACTCAGAGTCACATACATGAGATGGACAGCTACATAAATGAGAGAGAGACAGAGAGAGAGAGATGCTTGAAACCACTGGTGAGAGCATTGTACTTAAGGACACTAGAAAACAATTTGCCTGAAACACCCAGCCTTCAGAGGAGTTATAACCACAGTATTTTTTTGATATGGCTGCTCTGCACTCTTGCTTCTAGAACTTATTGCAGATTGTACAGATACGTATTCTGCCTCTTGGCTACTGAGCCTCTATGGCTAAGGACCATGTTCCTCAACCTGGAATTTTCTAGTTATGTTAGGACTATAAATCCTATATTTTCTAATCAGGATTGCCTTCTAAAGTTCTAGTTCTAGCCTGTCTGGGAGGAACCAAGTTCAGAAAATATGGCTATATGAAATGTCTATCTGCAGAGGCAGCCCAGCTCTGAATACTGAGAAGAGCAAGTGAAAGAAAAGGCTTCCTGCCTTATTGTGAGCTTCCTGGAAACACCTGAGTAGCAGCTGTTGGAAGCAAACACTAAATCAACTGTCCAATCCAGTAGAGTCCCTTTCATGCTCAGTGTTTCCAAAATTATCATCCAGCTCAGTCCTAAGGAAGCCATTTTTAGGGGGAAAAGCTAAGCATAGAAATGGACAACAAACTACCCAATCAATTCTTTATTTGCAAATAAGTTCCTCTCAGAACAGACAATTCAGTGAAACCACCACTCCATCATATTGTACATATTGGGTCGACATCCTTCAATTATTACTAAATACAGATGCAGTTTGGAAGCACCACGAGCTTCAACCAGTGACTAGGGACTGCACATGTAGCAATGTTTTTATATATGATAAATGAAGACAGAGAGGGACGTCTGCCTTTAGGATTAGAAAGTCCAAGTTATTGTTGAGGAGGTTGCAACAATTTCCAGCCTTGCTTCCTGCCAACCTTGACAAGAGCTCCCAATGCACCAAGACCAACGCAAGCCGAACTGCCAATAAGAAAACTGTTACCTGAAGATTAGAGTTGGAGAAAACAAGGACTGGTTAGGTCATAGACTATAGATTATATGCTATAATTATTAAGCTCAAAAGCCAAAATATTCATTGAATTTTTTTTTTTTTAAAGGCTTAAGTTGACCAATACTAACTTCTGGCTCCTAACATTGCACCCGATGCACATCCTCCAATGAAGTAGTTCATGGGGTCTTCTGGAGCATCTCGTAGCTCAGCACTGATGCAAGTCGTTGCCGCGAAAACTGCCCCTAAGGTGGCTGTGGAGAAAAAAAAGCAGAAGAGAAAAGCCATGTACAGGGAAACACGGAAAGCAGAAAACACAAGGGTATTTCTGGCCTACTGACCACAATCAATGTTAACTGGCTGGAGCAGTCAATTGCAAATAGTAACGGAGCTTCTGCTGGCCCTGCTAGATCAGAACAAAGAGGGTCAAACATCCTATTTTCCACAATAGCAGGTCAGATGCCTACAAAAAATTCACAAGCTGGAATATGGGAAAATCACCCGTTTGTTCATTTTCTGGCAAACAATTATTTCAGGATAGAATGCTACTGAACACCATTACAATTAATTAATGTAAAAAATAACTGTTAGTTCATCCTATCTGAATTTCTCTAATCCTTTCAAAGACATCTAAGTCAGTAGCTAACAAAATGTGCTATGGTATTAAACTCAGCTACTTAAGAAGCAGCTTTCTTTACTGTGAATTTACCAACAATTACCAATTAAGCTGATAATATACCAGTATTTTTAACCCTATTCTCCAAACGAGAGAAGCTGAGTTCCCACTTGATGCTAAGCCCCCATTTTTAAATCAGTTTGCTGACTAAGTCATAATTAGTTGGATTCACATAACATACAGTAATTAGCCTATTCCAACTATATTATGACTTAGTACAATGTGTAGATTGAGTTGCAGCCCTCCCACTCATGCATTAAATTCTTCCTCTTTGCTGCTTTAAACAATTTATATTGATTAAGTGAGAGCCAGTTTGGTGTAGTGGTTAAGGTACCAGGCTAGAAACCAGGAGACCGTGAGTTCTAGTCCTGCCTTAGGCACAAAGTCAGCTGGGTGACCTTGGGCCAGTCGCGTGCTCTCAGCCCTAGGAAGAAGGCAATGGCAAACCACTTTCGAAAATCTCGCCAAGAAAACTACAGGGACCTGTCCAGGCAGCCTCCAAGAATCGGACATGATTGAATGGATAATTTTTTTACTACTTTATATAAAACAAGGGTTGTCAGACTGTGTTTATGACTACTAAAATGATAAATTAATTTGTGTGCCTTGAATATCATTCCCTCAAGTGAGCAGTCTGGCTTTATTTCCTGGAGTATGGACCGGCTTGATCTTCTTGCAGTCCAAGGCACTCTCAGAATTTTCCTCCAACACCACAGTTCCAAGCATCGATCTTCCTTCTCTCAGCCTTCCTTATGGTCCAGCTCTCGCAGCCATATGTTACTACAGGGAACACCACTGCTTTAACTATGCGGGCCTTTGTTGTCAGTGTGATGTCTCTGCTCTTAACTATTTTATTGCTCTTCTCCCAAGGATTAAATGTCTTCTGATTTCCTGGCTGCAGTCAGCATCTGCAGTAATCTTTGCAACCTTCGCACATCTTTCAGAGTACTAATAGTATTTATGGCGCGGCTAGATTAAAGCCTTTGGGACCTCTAGTTGCTGATGTTGCCATGTAGGGAAAGGGAATCTGAAGCTGCAGTAATAGAATTACAGTGGGAATTTGGAATATAAGAAGCATCAGCATGGGAAATCTCAACACAGTGAAAGGTGAAATGAAAGGTGAAATTGATGTCCTAGGCATCAGCAAATTGAAATAAACTGCCAGTCGGAGGACTGCACTGTTTACTAGTCAGGAGATAAAAAACAAAAAAGGAATGGTGTTGCTTTCACGTCAGAAAGGATACAGGAAGAACAGTACTTGGGTGCAATAATATCAGACTTTGCAGACAACCCTTTAATAAGTCAGTTATCCAAATTTATGCTCCAGCCACTGATGCATAAGAAGAGGTTGACATGTCTTATGGCCAAGTTCAATCTGAAATTGACAGAACATGCAAGTAATATCTGCTGCTGGCAGTTGGAAATTGGAATGCCAAGGTTGGAAATATTGCGGGAGAAAACCTATTTGCACTGTGTAGCCTAGGAAACCAAAATGAAGCAGGAAAATGACTTGTCAATTTCTGCCAGCCAATGATTTCTTCATTGCTAACATCGTCTTCCAATAACCAAAACAGCGCCTCTATGCATGGACATCACTAGATGGAGAACAAATAAATCAAATTGATTATAGTATTGGTACAAGGGGGTGGAAGAGCTGTTATAACAGCAAAAAGGGGCTGATTGTGGAACAGTCCATAAAACGTTTCATGTGGCTAGCCAAAAAATAACGAACAAATGGATCCAAGCCAATGCATTGTTCTCAGTCCAGGCATAAATGACCAGGCTCAAATGCTCATATTTTAGACATCTTATGCAAACACCTAGCTCTCTGGAGAAGTCTACAATGCTGGGAAAGCTAGAAGGAAGGAAAGAGGAAAAGAGGGCCACCAACAGCAAGATGAACGGACTCAATTACGATGGTAATGAGTGGAGCAATGGAAGACCTGAAGGACCAGGTTAGGTGCAGATGGTTCTGGAGAAAATCCATCTATGTATTTGCTGAGGGACACTACCTTGATGGCACATAATCAATCCATCACTCAGTCATTAATATTACAGTTCAATCACTGGGGATTTCTTCTGGGATGGGAATAATACAAACACAGGATACTTCCTTACACTAAAGTAGGCCATTTGTTCTAACTGCTTAGCACAAAACCAACTGGCAGCGCCTTTCTAAAGTTTCACCTAATGATGTGCTAAACATTTTATTTGAAACAATTTGAGTGCAAATGTCCCGTTTCTAGTGCAAACATTTTTCTGAGCATAGAACAGGCTGTTTTGAGTATTTTGGAGGTGTTTTGAGGTCAAAACAGAGCTTGAGTTGCCTCCAAGATGCTCAAAACAGAACATTCCACAACATTCGGTTTTGAAACATTTTGAAACAAAACACCACAATTTGTCCCCCACTGTTTTCACCTAAGAACTGTTCTCAGTCCAAAAGTCACTATAGAAAAGCCAGTGTTCCTCCACTGAGCTATGATCTATCCCCAGTATTTCTGGGGCAAGGGCATTGTGGGAAAGCACACAAGACCTTCAAAGAGCTACTTCAGAAGGAGAAGTATGTTCCCCTCCTCAATTTTAGTATCTCTTGAACAGAACAGATTAAAATGCATTCATGATTTGTTAAACACCCCCATAAGCTTATAAATACAGCATAAGTTACCACCTGAACAGGAACTTAAGAGTTTTTAAACTTCTAGGTTTGGTTTTATTACAGGATCTCTGCTTTAATTATACATTGATTATAAAATAAATAAAATATATGTAAATTAAAAATTATACACTGATTTTAAAAACTGAGATATAATTAAAAATGAAACACTGCCTAAAAGAAATGAAATATAAATAAAAATTAAACCTTGATTACTTCACATACTGTTTTTAAGCAATGGTTTCCAACTGGCTGGGTTCATGTAGGAGAATTAGCAATAAACATGATTTACAACCACAATGCTTTATTCACATAGCAATGCAATAAACTAGTGCTTCTCAACCTTGGCAACTTTAAGATGTGTGGATATGGCTGGCCGGGGAATTCTGGAAGTTGAAGTCCACACATCTTAAAGTTGCCACGGTTGAGAAGCACGGCAATAAGCCATACTGATTTGCATCTGAGTGCTACTAACCAAATAAGCAGGCCTTACCCATAGTGACAGTGGATGAAGCTACTCTTGTAAGTCCTTCTAGGGTTGTTTCGGGTGTGTACAGCACTATATGGTAAACTGAACCAATGAGACCTATAGGAAAATTGTTTTTTTTTTTAAAAAAGGGAGACAGGAAGGTTAGTAGTTCCAGCAACAACAAAACCCTTTATTTTTTTAAAATAAGGAATGTAAACAGGTTATAATTAACTATTTTTTCTTTATTGACAATTCCATAAACATAACATGTATCCAAAGGAATATTCCACTATCCACTATACCAAAATCTAATAATTAGGATAAAAACATGTTACTTTACTATATTGATCATAGATAAAAACAGGTCAGCATCACAGAGCCTGCAATTGACAGTTTTTCCTCAGAGGGGCCTCGGCTTTTTACAGCAGCCTTCTCAACGTGATGTTCTCTTGAACTGTGTTTCTTGAATTTGAGGACCAAGGAAAATCTATCTATCTATGCTGTGAAGAGTATCTAAGAATTCATCTTTAAAAAGGTCAAGATATTAAAGTAACATTGAAACCAAACATACCTGAAACCAAATGTAAAGGAAAACAAATCATATTTATTTTCATATACATATACATACATAGTGCACTGATTATAAATCTTATTGGGATGTATAAGCTTGCATATAACATATTTAATCAACATATGGAATTAGATTTGTTAAAGGAACTCAGAGGCATCATAATACTTACCCTATTTTGAAATTAGGTTGTGTTTATAGTGAATATTAACAATCTACTTTCATATACCAGTTGTGAAAAAGATAGGGCCTTCACTGCCTTTTCACTTAAAAGCTCCTATTTTCAGTAAACTTTCATCGAACTCTGTAGTGACTTCTTAAAAAATGTTTCAATATGATAAGATTTGCCAATGAACCTTCTTCATTCATGGACAGGGTACTTGCTAAGCTAGTGAAATGTCACAGATCTAAAACCTAATTAAAATCTTATCTTGAATCCTGGGACCAGCTCACAAACATCCTCAAGTTCTTTGGGGAGCTCTGGTATTTCATGGAACAGAGTTTGAGAAACATTGTTCTGGATGTGCTGGATTTCAGTTCTGAAATCTTCCAGCCAATCTGGCCAAAGTGTGCTGGACATCAGTGAAACTGAAATCAGCTTAGGGTTTGCACAGTCAACATCCCTGCCTAACGATGACTCTGAATCAGAATTATGACTTGGAATCAGAATCATAAAGCTAGAAGGGGCCATTTAGGCCATCAAGTATAATCTCACATTTTGTGTAGGAATTTATAGTAAAACATCCATGAGAGATGATTGTCCAGCCTCTATCTGAACACATCCTTAGAAGGGGGCTTACCAATTTTGCTATGGAATGTCTTCTGCCATCAAATTCCTCTTATACTTTGAAAGTTTTTTCTAACATTAAACCAAAACCTGTCTTCTGTAAATTAAACTGTTACTTTGTGTTCTGCGTTTTGAGATGATTGGCCCTCTTTTCTGTGCCATACCTTCAGATCTTAAGGCTGAGTTCTTGGTTATTGCACTGATCCAAAAGGGCTAGAATCACACACGCCAAACAATAAAAATGTGTTGAGTGACTTTACCTGACCCAATTAACCACATGCGCAACATGCAATCAAACAGTGCTGTCATATCAGCCTGTATGAGGGGCGAAAACAGAGACAAGCTGCTGGCATTCCCACCTGGCTGAAATCAAGGTTGCCACCAAAGTGAACGTGAATGTTTTAATGCACGCACACTTCCAAAATCATGTTTGCCCATAACGCAGTGTGGCTCTTCTACTCTGCTGATACCCCAAGTCCTGTAATGGGAAGAGGCAGCAACAGTAGGCTACCCTGCAAGGTATGATTGGGGGCCACATCTCCTGCAGTCAGCATGTCTATGAAGGAGGAGTTTACCAGTGAAAACACTGACCTTGCAGAATACCTGCATTTGCCCTTCCATGGATCATCCCCGCACCAAACCAGATATTCAAAAAGGACACCGATCAGCAAGGGAACGATCCAGTAACTGGGCCAGCCGCTCTACAAGGATTACTGAGCCCAGCAAATGGATGGGAGGGGCAGTCCTGCAAACAGGCCAATTGGAGCCTAGCAGGCCCGGGACAACTCCTCCCTCCACGCCACACAGAGCTCGGCATGGAAACATTTCTTCCATCTTTTCAGGGAAAGCGCTCTTTTCCCGTCGGAATGCTTACAACCGGCTGCAGCCCGCCTCTGCGGTGGACTGACAACGAGATGGAGGCTAAGCAGTGAGGACACGTCCTCAATGAACATTACGCAGGGCGTCTTCCAGCCGGGGCAAGGAGGCTCTGTGGACCAGCCCACAGAAAGCTCGACGTGACGGCAAAACGACGGCAGTGGACGCTCAAGGACGGGGATCTTTTTTGTCACGATTCCCGGGTGGACGCAGCTAATTCGGGGTAACTTCCGAGTCAACCACGGAAGAGGAGCCCTACAATAACAGCCCCTCTCAGTTGGGTTCTCACCGGTAATGGCCCCGAAGCGCCCCGCAAGCCAGGTCTTACGGACACAGTTCGTGCCCTCCGGAATGTCCCAGTACCCGCTCATGTTGACACCAACAGCGGCGACTGGCGTAAGTATCGCGAGGCCTCACCAAGGACACTAGGAGCTGGGTCTCGCGAGAGCGTGACCCTGAGTTACACGAGGGCCAATTACAACTCGAGGCTCCTAAGGACCGGGCGGGATTAGGGGAAGGTAGGCGTGGCCTCACTGACCATCGGGGCGGGGCTTCTTCCGTCGGAGAAGAGTTGATTGGCTTGTGGGTATGGCTTAGCGTGCTTTCCATTGGTAGATGCTTGGGCGGTAAAGCGGCATAATGCCGCGCGTGCTTTCTTTCTCCTCCTCTCGCCTGCTTACTTGGACCGGTTGGTGCAGGACGTTGTAAAGGCCGCGCTTTACCGGCCCAATTTGGCTGTCACGCGTGGAACCTCAAACCTGACACAGCTTTCCGTCAGGCGGCTCTAACCGGAGGTGTAGCCCAACTTGTCATTCTCTCAGGACCCATTAGTGTGGCCTCGCTTCTGATTGGTCAACCCGAGTGAAGGGCGCGGCAAGGTTCCCTTTGTGGTGGGTGTGATCTGCGTTCCCATTGGCTACGATGCGCGGGCAGTGGGCGGGGCGTCCCCGGGCGTCGTCGTCGTCCATGATGTCTTCATCTTCGCCGCCGACGCCGGTCCAGATTCGCGAGGCTAACGCGCACCTGGCAGCGCTGCACGGACGGGTTGCAGAATTGGAGCGACGGTTGGCAGCTGCGGAGCGCACGGTGCACGGCCAGGCTGAGAGTCTCATCCGGAAGGATGCCGAGATGCGCCAGGCGGTGCTCGGGCTTCGGGAGGGCAAAGACAGGTACAGACCTCGAGCAGGACTAGCACCTTCATTAGAGTGGCTTTGCAGTTAGTGAAAGAATTAGAAGCGGAATTTGGATCAAGAGGACTGAAATTTAAGTTTTCTTTTAAATATAAAACCAAAAACCGTATTGTTTGGCTGTCCGATTTTTCTTAGTTTTTTAAAGTGCTGAGATTTTTAGAGAACTCGTTGGTGCTATAGGTCCGCTGTGCTTACTCTGACTGGCATTTACTTTTTTTGGACGTGGGGCTATCTTTATATGAAGTTGGGCCTCTGTATACTGCTAAGCTTTGGCCCTCGTGGAGGCTGCAAACTATACTTTTTGGGCTTTTCCCCTCACTCACTCTTGCTAAACAATTTGTCATTATTTCTCAGCATTAGGAAATAAAACTTATTGGACAGCTAAAGCAAATATCAGTTTACTAAATTTCATGGTGGGACATAGCTATCCCACATGGAACTTCAGGAACAGATTAACAGGAAAAGATGGCAGATTGAGGCTGGGAGCAGCTATGGTTATGAAAGGGCTATCAGTAGCTTTTCCTGTTGAATAAGCGGTTGCGTAATTGTTCCAGTATGCTTCAGGCAGGCTGGAAAATTTACCAGCAGGTAGAAATCCTTTGAAACATGTTATCACAGGAGGCCCCAAGGGCAGCTCTGCTTGCAAGCCTGTCTAATTGCATCTTGCAACTTTCATACAATCATCCCATTCCAAATGAATACTTTCACCTCTAACTTATTAGCATGGCTCAGTCTTAGGAAACAGAATTTACTGGTCCTTTCCACCATCATCCATTTTTTTTTCCTTCCAAAGGGAAATTGCCATATTGGAGGAGAAGCTGCAGTCTTCTGAACAGCATGCCCAAAAACTGTTAAATGTGATCCAGGAAAAAGACAGTTTGATAATGCAACTGAGGCACAGGAGCCGCTTGCTGACCAAGATCTGCCGTAGCCGTCCAGTCCTGGACAATCTCCTGGCATACATGGCTGAAGGGGAGCAGCTGAGTCCTGTCCTTGGTGCACAAAGTGACAGCAACTCACCAGATCACAGCCTGTCATTGGAGACAAACTGTATTCCAGATCTTGATTTGGACACTAAAGACTTTTCACTTGGGGATGATGAACAGGATTCAGACAAGACTTTGTTTGGGACAACAGTGTAAATGGACAAGATTCTTGGGTCCCATATCTGACGCCTGTTTTAGATAATTTCTCTTTTGAGTAGGGTAATACCACTTTTTTTTTACCCTGACCTGCTTAAGCTGGGTTGACAGTTAAAATGACTGTTTTTAAACCAGCACTTCAATAATAATTTCGTGTATCAGCAGACTTTTTTTTATGTGTGGCTTAGGAATTATGCCTTTTTTTTCTGCACCCCCTTAATTGGATGTAGGGTAGCTGAATCTCTAGGACAAATTATGACAGTCCCAGCATCTTCCAATGTTGGTTATGTTTCCAGTTTTGGGAGTTGTAGTTTGGCAACAACTGGAGCACCCCAGGTTGCCTAGTCCCGCTCTAAGAGAAGCAGGTGTCTAAAGGGAAGTTGCTAACTTAATTAACATTACTCTAAATAATGTTGCCATCACTGCTCTCTCTCTCTCAATATTTTTACTGCTATGTCCAGCCAAAGCCAGCAGCAGTCTCTTTGGGAGTAGAACAGGACCAGAATGGGTTCACACTGCAAGGAAGGAATTCAAATTAGGGTTAGACATCAGGAGGAATTTTCTGTTATGAGCTGTCAGCTAGTGGAACAAATTGTAATATAACTTGGTAAGTTCTCCTTCGCTAAAGGAGATGCTCTAGTGAATCCTGCACTGAGCAGGGGTTGTACTAGATGACCTCTCTGGTTCCTTCTAATTCTGTGATTGTATAATTTGGGCTTTGCGTGTGCCAGATGGGCTTTTAGTTTAGAATATAAAATGCATGGGGGTCGCAAATCATGCCTTTGTTGATAAACTTGGAAAGAAGTTTCCCATACTTAGAATGATGGAAAGAAGAATGTTCCTTAGATACTAGTATCTATTTTTTTTTTAAGAGCCATGGTTAAAACTTGAATCCTGGAGTCCAGTCCTGCAAGTATTCTTCATTTGTACTGAAATGTACATATAAAACTTTACTTCCTTTCATTGGGGAGCTTCATCTCCCTTCAAGACTTAGCCCTTAACAATCTTACTGGAGTATAAACTGGGGAGTGCATCTAATGAACCTTCAGCTCTGAGGTGTGATTTATGTCCATCTTTAAGCTGGATAGGCATTTTTTTTTAGGAGGGGCAAAATCACAGAGAAATAGGAAACTTCCTTTTTGGCCTGTTTGGCTAACCCATGAGAATGAGCAGAGAATTTCAGCTTCTGGTACCACCTCTGTTTGCTTGAGCAGGAAAAGGAATACAGCCATCTTTTATTTATGGTGTTAGGGGTTGTTAGCTCTTCTCCATGGTTGTCTCTTAAAAAAAAAGGAAGCAGTGAGTGTGAGAGCTATTAAACAGTGGACCAGGTTGCCTCCTGGAATCATGGGGGCTCCATCACTGGAGATTTTCAGACAAAGGTTGGACAGCCATTTGTCTGGGATGGTCTGAGGATTCCTGGCCTGGGAAGGGGGTTAGATCAGAAGATCCCAAGCTTCCTTCCAATCCTATGAGTCAGTCAGGAGAGATCAAACCCTATGATTAGCTTCTCAGTGGTGGAAAAAGACTGGTTGTTTTTTTTTAACACTAGCAATTTTGTGTCAAAAAATACTATCATAAGTGTGCTAAAAATGCTGAGAAGTTCTGTTGAATTAACTTGGATCCGTTTCCTAGCAAAAATCTGGAAGTTGCTTCAGTGCAGTTGTTTTCCTTGCCTGCCTTCTTGGCCAAGCCTATTGGTATTGTTCAAAATATAGGATGCGTGCAACCAATAGGCTTTTTTTCAGAACTGACTGAACAAGCATGCAGGGCTGCTACAAAAGCTGTGAATAGACAGGCAGGGTGGCCATGATTATTACTGGCCTGGGGGTGGGGAAATGGGGAGATTGTCGTTTGTTTTGATTCTATTCTAATAGGCAGTAGACAATGTTGCATGGAGGCTCAGTTCACATGACAAACAGAACTATCAGCCTTTGTTAAACTTTGGAAGTATTTTACCCCTGTCGTGCGGGGCTCTTGAACCCCCCCGTTTCAGGATTACCTGGGCATTCAGACCTGAAACATACGCCATCGTAGATCATTGAAAATGGTGGCTGTTTTGGGTTGGAGCACCATGGTAAGTCTGAAACCTTCATTAACCAGCTCCAGAAGGCAGGGGTACAATGGCTAGCTGGCTGAGTTTTATAATTCAGTGTCTCATGTGAATCCAGCCAAACCTTGGGGTACTTAATCCACTTTAAAATTATATTCAGTAAAATGCTGTGCAATTGGCAGGCAACAAAACGTTACATTAGAGAGATTCCTGTATACAGCTCCAGTCAGCTATGACCTCTTCTACAATACAGTAGCCCATTTTTATACATATTTCTAAACCCGTCAAGTGTGCTGATACCTCTCTCATGTCTGGGAGCTGCTGTCTGTGCTACAGAGGCAGTAGCAGCCACTTCCAAATGTTAGAAGTAGAAGGGCTCCGTAAGATGTTGAACCTTTCAATACGCCAACTCCTTTTCAGCCGGAGATCACTTAATAATTTCAATGTTTTAAGGCGGTGTTTCTCAACCTTGGCGACTTTAAGATGTGTGGATTTCAACTCCCAGCTGGGTGGGGAATTCTGGGAGTCGAAGCCCACACAACTTAAAGTTGCCAAGGTTGAGAAACACGGTGTTAAGGGACCTTGAGCTATAGAGGAAAGTAACGGAGAAGCAAAATCCGATGGTTTAGGCCATAGGGAGGTGGGCGGGGGTTCTGTTCCAGAGGAAAGTAGAAATGTGCCAAGGGAGCCATTCTGGTGGAGTTCACAGAATTCCACCAACCTAAACAGCCATGAAACTGCCTTGGTGTCCTCTTGATCCCATCTTAGCCATGTAACTTTTGAAATGGCAGATGTTGTGATAACAGCAGCGTGATTTCCAAAGATCCTGCTTTTTGTTTCATCTTAATTCCAGTCTTCCCCAATCTTGTCTGCCCAGATGGGTTGAGTGAACTCTTGTGATCTCCACCTTGGGGAAGCTGCAGATTTTCCACTGGCATTTTGGCAACCCTTTGCTCTGTAACTTACTGTATTTCTGTGCAACAAATAATTAGTCTCTTGAATGAGTGATCGCAGTCCGAAGCACTCTTACAGGGAACCAGTGAAACTAATTTCTGAATATACATGTATAGGATTGGTTTGTTTTATTTAATGCCTGTTACCTTCATTCTGAGTCATGGTAGTTCTCTACTGACAACTGAAGCACCAGTTAAGTGCCTATGGGGATTTTGTTACACTAGGTCCTCAATCTATTTTTTCTTGTTGGAAGCAAAATAATATTAAAAAAATATTTTGGTATACTTGATCTGTACTGTATTCTGGTGTTTTTCTCACTGCTTTTTAAATGTTTGCTTGTTTTACGTGAGTTTTCACTAAGATATAAGACTAGACTGATTCCTAGCAGGAATACCAGAACTTTTCAAAACTGCCTGATTTTATGACCATTCTTACATTGTTCTAAACTATGATTTGCTTATGGTTTATGGAATTACACTAACATTGGCTGGGTTTGCACAACAGTAAATCAGCTTGGCAACCCATAATATTTGGGTATATGCAATATTATAAGTCAAATTACTGCCTTGGCATGATGTCTGAAGTCTTTGAGAGCCACTTTGGTTTAGTGGTGAAGGCACCAGGCTAGAAACTCATGGAAAGCCCATGAGTCCTAGTTCCACCTTAGGCATGAAGCCAGATGGATGACCTTGGGCCAGCCTCTCTCTCAGCCCTAGGAAGAAGGCAATGGCAAACCACTTCTGAAAAACCTTGCCAAGAAGAAGTCTTTAAAACAATTCCCAAGTTTGGGGTAAAAGCCTTATCTCTCTAAGCCAAAATTGCTTCTCCTAGACATTTCTATTGTAGACATTTTGGGGAGAGCATGAAGTGCTGCTTATAAAAAAGTGAGTGATGTAGTAGTTACTTCAGTATGGGACCAGGAGACAGAGATTTAAGTTCATACTCAACTAGGGAGACTCATTCTGTGACTTTGCTCCCACACATGCTTGTCATGAGAATAATGTAGACTGATGGAGTTTAAACTATGGGCTATACTATCTTTGATAGTTTTCAAAGAGCGTTAAACAAATTCAAAGATGAGACAAAGTTTATTGCTCATGACTAAATTTAAACCCCACCTACAGGAACAGTCTAACCCCTAAATATAAGTTGAGAAGGAAAAATAGAGGAAATATTAGTTGAATATCATGACTCTTTTTAAAAAAGCTGTTTGATCAGTTGCTATGATGTGAACCTCTTTCCCAAGAAAGAAATTTCTCAGAATTCTGAGAGCTCGGAGTCATTGATTTAACACAGAGTTAAATAAATAGTTTTTAACTGTTGTTAGCCACTCAGAATCATGACTTTGAGATGGGCAGCCATATAAATTGAAATAACTTTCAGAATGTTGAAGAGCCCTGGGGCATAATGGTGAAGGAGCTGAACTAAGAGCAGGAGATTCATTTCAGATCCACATCTATGTTGATCCTGCTTGTTCTCATGGCATTTGCTAGTATTGAACACAGATCCTCCTGGACTGTCTTTGTGAGTTGTGGATTGGAGGCCCGTTTCTATGGTGCTTCCAGTACTACCTGTAGGGAAAATCTTAAAGCGTAAAACAGGGTGAGACTTTATGGACTGTGGCAGCGGGGCTGCTAGGTCATGGCTGTCGTTGGAGGCTGCATTGACTTGCTTGACCAGCTGGCTGGGTTTCCAACCTCACACTTAGGTTCAGGGAATGCACTCCCTCCGGTTTCCCCTGTGCTTGGTCTGGAGCCACAGCTAGTGCAGGATGCAATGATCGGATTGCTTGGCTGTGTACATGATACAACCCTGCTGGAGCCACTGCTCTGGGTGCCAGATGCCTACCAAATCAGGTGTTGCTTATGACACATTAGGCTCTAGTTGACTTGATCTTACGCATTATCTTGCCTAATTAAGTTTGTTCTCGCCTTCCTTTCTGGGATTAATCCCGTCTTTATTTCTCCAGTATTTTGCTCATTGTGGAGCAAAACACTTGGAAACATCAGATTCATGACCTCCCAGTCCCAAAGAACTCTCTATTCCTTTCTTTGCTATAAATTGTAAATTTGTTAAATATTTATTTAGTTATCAATCAAATTTTGTCACTGCCCATCTCCCCCCACAAGAGGGTCTCTGGGCGGTTACAGATGACATTATCTTTGTCTATATAACATTAACCTGGATTGTTCATTTTTGCTTTATACTGTTGTAATGAGTTTTTCTAAATATTCATTCCTTTGGGCTCCCAAAACGGCACTATCTTTTTTTTTCAAATGGTTGTATTTTATCCTCAACTTTTGGCACCACCTGCCGTTTCTTACAGTCCTACTTTTCTTACAATCTATTCATTGTAGAAGTTAAACTTTGCAAATGTTTCTGAACTACAATTCCCAGAATCCTTTGTTATTTGCCATCCTGGTGAGGCTGGGACTGCTGGGAGTTGTGGTTGGTTCAGCAACATCCGTACAGGCGCATATTATTTGAGTCTGACGAAGTGCTATGTAGGTCAAAATATAGTATAGGCAATGGTAGAATAACATTAGAAATAATGAGGCAGCTTTCTCCAACTTTCTAATTCCTAGATGTGTTGGGATCAGAACTCCCAGAAGTCCCATTTTTAGAGAATTCTGGGAGTTCTTGTTGCAAAACACCAGGGTGGGAAAGGTTGCTCCAGAAAACAGGATCTGCTGGACTGTCAATGAAAAACAGCAACCGAAAACAGTCCTGCCTCTGCGCATGGTGAAATTAAAATATCTGGGCACAAAAGTAGTCATTTTGGCCAACAATTGCTAATTTATGTAGGTGACAGTCCTCACAATTAGACAACAAAGGAAGATCTTGAGATGCTTCCAGCCAAACCTTTCCTTCTAATGCAGGGCTGTGTTATGTCTTTTTTCAGCAGCTCCAGGCTAAGACCAGACATTGCATTGCAGCCTGCTGGCCCCTCCTGCCACCTTCCTAATCTGCCTGTCTCACTTCCGTTGAGAGCTTTCCAGCCACACAGAGCTTTCCCTTGGCGAGGCCCTCCTGACAACGGAGCAGACGATTGCTATAGAGACAGGGAACAGCTCAAGCCAAGCCAACACAACAGTCAAACTAGGATCCCAGGTTGGTGAGAAAAAGCAAACAAGCAAGCCGCATTTACAGGTAGGAATTGAACACTGCTGAAAAAACACAGCAGAGTCTGCTTTGAGGGGTAGAGGGTAGATTATATAGCAGGAAGGAGGGACTGAAAACTTTTTTTTTCCATGTCTGTTCACTGGAATGGACAGGAGTGGAATGAACAAAAGTTTTGTGGCATCTTACATTTAGACTTCAAGCTGTCTCAGGACTTTTTCACTTTAATAAACTAAAAGGACCTACTCATTGGAAACTAAAGGAAGTATAAATGCAGGTAATATCTTGAGCAGGATTAGAAGAGTCTTCCCAACCCAGCAGGCAAAGCTAGAGTACAGAGCTAGAAATAAATCCTTCCTTCTCGCTTTGATATAAACATACCCATTTGCTCACCATTTATGTTCAAGAATTAGAAGGCACCATTCAGGCACCAAGTCCAGCCTGCCCCTCAATTATAGATTGCCTCATGTGATATATTTTGAGTTGCAAGTTGTTTATCCCTGATCTGAGATAAAATGGAGAGTATTATAATAATATACATTCTAGGTTAATCATTTGGCGTTGCAAACACATCACCAGCTCACTTTGGTTTCAAGGAAGCGTTGACCAAACTGAAAGAGGACATTTTGCTGGAGTACCTGCTTTGATTGGTTTTGAACCAAAATTGGGGCTGAATTAATTTGTGATTGTAATAGTATTATGTCAGATGGGAGCTTTTGAGGGCTGAACAAGAGGGAAAAAATCAGGCAACCTGACCATTCTTTTTGCTTCATCCTACAGATCCTTTTTCCACCATAACTAAGATCTGCAGCATGGAGGGAGCAGGCACGGGAACCATCGCCAAACTCAGAGCAAAGTGCTTGGAAAGAGGAGCTTCGGGGATTAAGGGACTCGCCAGGTAGAAGCTGTGTGAGGGTATCCATGTTTTCTGGAAATCGTTTCATCCAGATTATTCAAGCGATTCCTCCTCCCCCGCCCTCCCCTCTTCTTCCTTGTTTGAGGTTTTCTTTTTAATGGTTCTGCTTCATTTACTCCGCTTCTTATTCACCTTCTAAAGAGGCAGATAACTGCAGATAACTCCAATACCGTACATCCAATTTCCCAATGGGAAATAGTAGTCTTGCTTCTAAATTCAGGATTATTTTATTAATCATAAAGTATCTAACTTTTGTTGTTTATATGAAAGAAATAAGTCATTTGGGGAAGTGAATTCTGTTAAGCAAAAGTATAGGCTGAGCTTCTCCATGAATTTCTCCTTTCTCTCACAGACACTCACACACCTATACTTCATTTCATTCCTTGCAGATTTTTCCGCATCATGGATGATAATGGCAGCAAAACTTTGGATCTGGAGGAATTTATGAAGGGTCTCCAGGATGCTGGGGTCCCTCTGGAAAGGGGTGAAGCGGAGGAGGTTTTCAGCCTCTGCGATAAAAATAAGAGTGGTACCCTGGACTTCACTGAGTTCCTGCAGGCCCTGCGGGTGAGTAGAGTAACTATCCACCAGTACATCTGAATTAGCAGGCCGAGCTGGCACAGAAGGTCTGAGGACATGTGAGGGAGTCAGGTGGCCACGAGAAGCCACAGCTTCTCTTGTTATTTGTTCTCCTCCTGCTGCTCCCTCAGCAACTGGCATTCAGGGGTAGATTGCCCTGTAAGAACATAGGAAAAGCCCTGTTAAATGCGACCAAGGACCCAACTAATGTAGCTTCCAGTTTGTAACTGACAGTCCACTGCACCAATGGGAAATTCAGAATCTCAAAGATCAGAACTAATTCAGTGTTCTTAATCTGTGATACATTCCCCCAATATGTGAAGGTTCTCTTTTCAACCAACAGCTGCCAATGTACTGGTCTCATTCTTTCAAGAGAGATGTGGAATTCTTTTGGCCTAATCCTGCCCACCAGACTAGGTGCAGGGCTGTGATTGAAGCCCATATCCCTCCCCCACCCTTTCTATTTCCTTTCAGAAATGTGAATTGCGAGGTGCTTCTTTGGTCTGAAACAACATCTCCCTCCATCAGGAAGGATCGTGGTAGTTCAGACTATGCTTCATCCAATTTTTCAGTATGTTTCCTGCACTACCACAGAAAAGCTGCTAAACAAGGCACAAAGGCAAAGGCCTCCTTCCAGCAGTAAAGATCCGGACATTCTGTTTAGTTATTGTTGCCGAGGACCATTGAGAAATAGGTCCGCCGTTAATCTGACTAAAACATAAGGGAACTCCAAAGTGCTTGACTTCTCCCTGCTTCTCTCTTTAGCCTCCCATGTCCAACACCAGAAAAGACATAATTGCAAAAGCATTCCAGAAGCTGGACAGGACTGGTGATGGGTTGGTGACGGTGGAGGATCTTCGTGGGGTCTACAACAGCCAGTCCCACCCCAAGTTCAAGAGTGGAGAGTGGACAGAAGATCAGGTTTTCAGTACCTTTCTGGAGAGCTTTGACTCCCCTGATGACAAAGATGGGAAGGTGAGTGGCCAGAATGATCTCTTGGTGTGGCTTTCTGACAGTTGTGGTTCCAGCCTATTTAGGGAAGGTTGTTCTGAGATGTACAATAAAACCTTGAATTAATGGACCTTTGGGATGGCTGGGGTATACAGTATGTTACTTCCAAATGTCCATTACATTTGAATTTTGTGTCAATTCATATTGTTTGCAAATGACATGAGTTGATGCAAATGACATAAATTGGACCATCTCAGTACATATGTCAGTATGCAAATGATATAAATTGATAGAAGTATTTCAAATTTAAGTGAATTCGTTTGAACCATTTTTGATAAATTGGACTTAGTCCTCCCCATGTGGGGGAGATGGGCAGTGATAAAAATATGATTGATTGATTGATAGATAGATAGATAGATAGATAAATAAGTAATAGAGAAGAGAATGTTTGTGAATACTGCTTTTCTTCTCACTGCATCCTTTGCCATGTCTATTATTGGCAACCCCAAAGATTGAATTCTTGGGGTTATATTTTAACTAACAGTTTTACTGTCTTGAAGTAAAAGTATCGCTTTGTCTAAGCATTTCAAATACTGAACCATAGTGCCCCCCAAATAAAAAATGAGGTTCTGTCATTAGGGGCAAACATTAAAATCAACCCCATGTTTCTCTGTAGATCACATCTGAGGAATTCCTGAACTACTACAGTGGAGTAAGTGCCTCTATTGACAGTGATGAATATTTTGTCGACATGATGAAAGCGGCATGGAAGCTGTAGAGGGATCGGGTATCTGCATTCCCTCCTGAAGCATAGGCAACTTTGCATAACACGTTCTGTACTAAATTGGAATGTCCTGGGACATTCTAGTGCAAAGTAGGGTTAGGACCTTGGCTAACAAAAATCCAGTTTGTACTTGCAGCAGACAGATGATTAAAGAAATAAGTCCCTCTAAATTGTCCTCTATTAAGATGCTGTAATAGAAAGCTAACTATAGCAGAGGGGAATCTGGTTCTCCTCTGACTTCTATCCTTTTTCCTGAGTTTTCTACTTAAGGGAACCTTGGGCTCTTTAGAAATCACTAAACTATAACTCCCAACTAATGCTGGTCAAAGGCCATAATAAAAGAGTTCAACTTCCAAGATCCCTATTGGCCATAACGGCTAGGATTTGCTGGGAGCTGCTTTGTCAGCTATATGGGGAGAGACACACATTGCCAGTCCCTGAGGACTTAACAATCTTCACACAGAAGAACATTAACATTTTCTAACTTAGCTGCTATGGGTTTGTCTATCAGTGTAGGACTCTACAACTTCATTCTTGTTATGCATAGACCATAATAATGGGTTAGGCTTTTATACACTTTTCTGGAAATGGTTATACTTGTTCCTGAATAAAAGATTCATCAACTCCAACTTGGTTGCTTGTTATATCCAGAAGGGCATAACAAGTGGTATATGGTAAGGGTGGGGAATTGGCATTACCATCAGCTTAGGAAGTACACCTAGTGGTCTGGAATGAATGGGAATTATAGTCCCACAAATTCAGAGCCAAAGTTATCCATCCTAGACTTCGAGCACCGGTGAAAAACATCTGGCCTTATACAGATTTCTAAAAGATGCCTTCTGACTTCTCTCACTATTGATTATACTGCCAACTCAGGATCATTCCTCCCCCTGCCCCATAAGGCAGCACAGCAGGACTTGTGTGTGTCCAAATATACCCCTGCTTTACATTTTACAACTGACTGCAGAGAGTTCTTTAATTAATAGCTTAATTAGCAGTCATCATGAAAAAGGCAACATCTCCAAGTCAACTCTTGGTGACTTAATGGATACATCTATATAGGTTTTCTTGGCAACAATTTGAAAGTAGTTTGCTGTTCCCCCTGCTAGTTTTTTTTAAAAATTTCCATTTTCCAGTCTAACCAAACCTCTGGCCTTCCCTGAAAGTCTCCTATCAAGTACAGACACAGGCCAAATCCCTTTTAGCTTCCCATCCAGCCAAGACTGGCCAGGTGCTACCACATGCTAACGTAATTGGGAAGAAGACTCACCTAATTGTATAGCAGTAATCATATGGACATTTCTCCTATGACTAGCAAAACTGGTAACAGTTAAATGAAGTTAGGCAGTGAAACAGTGTCAAACTTGAATCCTTTACAGTGGTGGCAGCATTTGGTTAGCCTGGGAAGTTAATTGTTTTTTTTGTAAAGCAGAGGGGCAAGCTAACTTCACTTCCTGGTGCTTCCCCCCCAGGCTGATTTCCCTGAAATGAGTGATTCAGATGTTATCTTTGTGAATGCATCTGGCATGTTAATGCTCAATTCCAAGGATAACATGCACAGATCCAAAACTCAAAAAGCTGATCTTGGTCAAGGGATGAGAACAGAAACCTTTGGTTGGGCTATCCCCAGGTCAGCCCAAGCTGACATGTAGGGCTGTGGAGGAGCAGCAAGAAGTAAATATTGGATTAATACATCATATTACACCATACTTCAACTATAGTTTATTGAATCATCCATCACTGGATTAGTTTGTGTGCTAAGTCAAACCCAAACAAATCTCATTATAGCTTAGCATGATCTATAACAGATTTTAGCCTGGATCCAACAAGGATGAGTTTCATTTCACAAAAAATACTCAAGTAGTCCAGTAAAGAATACTGTTTTCATACGTCATATTAAACCAAGGTTTAGTTACTGTAATTATAATTCACCGGCTTAACACATTTAGCTTAAAATTACATTACAGCTTAGCATGGTAAGTGAAGCCAACTAACTTGAAATGAAACCAGTTCTAGAATCTCTCCTTCTATGGACATTTCCCCAATAGATGAGCTCCAAGTCCCAACTAGCCCAGTGTTTTGTTCCACAGTAGCTCACTGATGCCTATGCCAATAAGACTCAAATGCTTTAACACCTCCCTTACCAGGTAATTTTTAATTAAGTTTCTAAACAGCCACTAATATTAAACTGAATGTGCTTCTCAATCTTAGAAAGCCTCCTTTAAAAATTTAATAGGAGTACCTCAGTAAGTAAGTCTGGTTTCTTGTCTGAAACAATATAACCAGACCTGAACCCAGCATATTTACAGATCCAGCTTCCTGTTTGCAAGTGAATAGCTAGGTGTTTCAAGGGAGAAACTCCAGGATGCAGAAGTGGCTTGCACAGGCCAGGAGGTTGGACTCAGTGGTCTAGATAGCCCCTTCAACTTTATTCTTAAGTGACCCCTTGTTTTAAATAATTTTAATTGCTGTTGTTAATAACCGTACTAGTTCAGACCAAGGCAGAAGCAGCGACCAGTTCCCCAAAACAGCCTAAGAGATACTTCCAAGAAACACGCCCACCCCCCCAACCATAGCTAGTAATGAATTATCTGTGATGGAATGTCAGTTTTAATCTCAGAAGGGGAAGTGAATGCCAAGCCATTAAAGAAAAGGTATTTGAATCCTGGTGAATTACAAAGTATGAGAAAGGAACCAATAACTCTGATTTGATCGTGTTAGGTACAAGTTGCAGTAAAGGGCCTTTGATGGGCTTTCAAGATTGTTACAATACCCAAAATGCATTGAAGTACATTTCAAGATTCCTAGCAACTCGTTTCCTGACCTTGCCTATCTCAAAGGGCTGACATCAGTCTTGAAAGCCTGACAAAGCTTCAACTTATATCTAGCACAGAGTTAGATATGGAGTTATTCTGAATTCTTTTCACATATTCGACTCTCCCAAACTCAAATATCTTTTCTGTAACATCTTGGTATTCTCTTTCCTTCCATGTGTCAAACCGACATTCAATCACACATCTCTTCGTCTCTGAATTTGGTGTTCTCTTTTTAGAGGTACTTTCGTTAATGGCCAGAAGATAGCAGAGTTCCTCAGTTAGTTTTCCCATACAACCACGTATTTCCACAAGAAATGAAACTATGCTCCTCCTCTCCTCATGTCATGTGAAGAAAAAAGGTGAAAGGTCCCCTGTGCATGCCATGTCTGACCCTTTGGGGGGATGCCACTTTCACAACATTTTCTTGGCAGGCTATAAAGTGGGGTGGTTTGCCATTGCCTTCCCCAGTCATCACCTTCCCCAGCAAGCCGGGTGCTCATTTTACCGACCTCGGAAGGATGGAAGGCCGAGTCAACCTGAGCCGGCTACCCGAGACTCCAGCTTCTGCTGGGATCGAACTCGGATCGCGAGGAGAATTTTCAGTTGCAGTACTGCTGCCCACCACTCTGTGCCACACGAGGCTCTGTCACATGTCATAGAATTACACAAAGCAGAACTTTTGTTACAAGTTTTTAATGTAATTTCCAAATACATCTGATATGACAATTGTACAGAAATCTTCCAAAACACATGGGTGTTGTCTGTTTTTTTGTTTTGTTTTACTTATCACTAATTGGCTAACGGCTTGAAGAAGAAAAGAAATTTATAAAGTCTGTGTCTGGCCCAGCCAACTTTCCATCTCAGGAAGCGCCCAAAACGCATTTCCAGACAGTTACTGTGCAAGGGACAGAGCCTGTGGCTGGTCTAGAATGAAACGTAGAATCTCCTTCTCCTTGCCACAGGCGAGTCATTCAAATCCAAACCACTGTGTCCATAAATAGCTGCCAGATTATTTTTTTTTAAATGAACTCTGTGGGTAACTGTTTAAACATTCCATTGAATATTAACATTTCTAGAGAAACCAGCCCGGCTCTTACCCTAGATGACTTCAGGTGCCTCCTTCAAATGTCATACACGCAAACATACACACCCCTCTTTCACACAATCACATGCATACCAATGGAGGATCCTCTTAGCTCCAGATGTTCCACAAAAGCGAACAAAATAACACCCTATTCCCGTTCCACTCATCACATACCTGTTATGCCAAAGTAACTTTTTAAAAACCAGATGTGCATCCACTTTTATAATTAACTGTCTTAAAAGGGGGGTGTCTGGTTAACACAAGTGGAAAATCATTCTCCCTAAAAGCAGCACAACTGCCTGAGGATTACAATCGTATCAGTATTCAGTGTTATTCGGTAGGTGGTTTGTATGTACATATCTGGTGCATTTCTCCTGATATAAGAACTGAAACATAAGAGGAGAGGGAGAAAGGTTAAGCAAAAAAATTTGGAGAGGGCTGCACACATGCACGGCCATCCGCTTTCTCTCCCAGGCAGGGGGAGGGAGAAGAAAAGAACCTTTTGTTAGCCTGACCCTCTTCCAAAGGTGGCAAAGACAGAAGAAACGACCCAAAGACAGACTCCAGAGGCCTGATGAGAATTTTCATCCATTACACAGTGGAGGCAGTTAGGATATAAAACCTGCCTATGTTCCCCAGTTGTTCCTGTGACTCAGCAACTCAGGATTTCGTATTACAATGTCCTCCTTGTCTTCTTCAGGACAGAGTTCGAGAAACAGGTCTCCACCCTCTTCTTAGTTTCAGGGCTCCCTCCGACAAGATGAAGAGAGGCCGCCTTTGCACTTCTCAACCACCTCAGGCAGAATCAGACGGTGCCTTTTCCCAACTGTGTCGTATTATCATCTTCATTGCAAATGGCTCAAATTTGGGAGTTCAACCAAGCAGTGGTCCTGTCAAGACCAAGGGGAAAAGAGAAGGCCACAAATGCTTCTACAGAGCCTCCTGATGGATGTGCCACTCTGCAGAGTCACCAAAGCAATTCGAGTCTCCATGGCCTTTCTGCCCAAAGATGCTGCTGCCCAACTTATTTGTCATAATCCAGCTAAAGCCAGAAACAGCTTTTTCAGCCAAACTTATTAGAAGAGGTTTCCCAATTCAACAGAGCGCTCTGGACACATCTCAATCAAGCAAACCCACAGAGCCGGTGGCAGCCAATGTTGATGCTTATGTAGTTTGTATTTAGGCACAAACTGAAGTTGCTTGCTGGACAAGAGAAAGCGCTCAACGCAATACCTATTTTTCAGTAGTTGGCCAAGATTGGAAGAGCAGCCCTCCTGTTCTCAGGACAATGAGGCAGCTGTTTCCTAATCAGCTGTTAAGCACCTTGGCAAGGCAAGAAGGAAATAAAAAGGTTATTTGAAAGAGGATTAAAAACAACCTGGTATATGAACACCTGCTATATATGTACACATGTGTGCCTGTGTAGGTATGTCTATATACACAGTGGCTTCACTCTCCTTTAAATAGTAACAGAAAGAGAACAGTACAAAAACAGAAGGGGCCCACTTGGTCAACACACAAGAGTATCTTATTAAAATCTAAAAAAAAGTTATCGCCACATCTGAAGTCCCAAAACGACAACAATAATGATAACCAGAGAAAGGAAGGAGTTGTTAGCAAAAACAATAATAATAAAAAAGAACAAAAAACACTCCCTTTCCCACTCCAGAGCTTAAAGTCTTTTCCCTCCCTCCAAACTCAGCAAAAGTCTTATTTTCAAGAGCCAAAGTGTTGTTTTTAACTTCCAGGAGAAACCGAAACGTAAACCGCCCCCCAAGAGGTGCCCCTCAGACAAGCAACACTGTTGTCTGCAAAGTTTCCAATGGGGCAAAAGTTTTGTTTTGTTTTTAAGGAAAAGGTCTTCCAGCTGAAATCCGGCTTTTCTTCAGAAATGGTGGGAGAGGCAGAAACCAGGGTGGGTGGAAGGGTGGGTGGGGTTTTTAGGAAAAAAGACGGCAAGAAGAGACTGCTGGAAGGGTCCATGGCAGAGGTCAATAAGCTACTGGAGTTGGGGGACAGAGGAAGAGTGTGTGTGGCAAGACAAGGAAGTCCCGTGGGCAAGCTATGGCAAGTCTCAATGTGCCTCCCCTCCCACAATGAATCACAAGTTGGGGGGGGGGAGAGAAATGGTACTTTTTTTCTCCCTGCTCATCAATATGATGAGCAATTAAATGTCCCAAAATCACATTCAGCCAGTTTTGTCCAAAGTCTGCTGTGTTTTGTTTTGTTTTTTTGTTTAATATGGAATCAACTGATCCAGCCCCCCTGAAAAAAATCCAACACACACACACAGAGAAAAAAAAAAACCCAGAACAGGGATGCAGAGTTCTTAAATCTCAGCCTCCGTTGCTGTCCAGAGCAAGAGATGGCCTGGGGCAGGAGTCTCACAAAGGGCCCTGCGAAAGGGGGTTTCTGGCAGCAGCTCTTGCAAGTGGTCTGGACCGTGGCCGCTATGTGCTGCTGGTTGTCTGCCCATCCACTTCATCGGTGGGACCTGCAATAGGAAACAAGGAGGACCATGTTCAGAGAAGGATTGTAGAACTACTGCTTGACCACCATGGGAAGCAATTTCCTCCCACAAATCAACAAAACACAATATATGACAGGTTGTTTTTTTTAAAGGCCATACTAATTTAAGCAAGTCAGAATAGATTAACTAGTCAGGTACACTGATCTGCAAGGAGTTCAAGAACAAACTCCAAACCACTCACTTTCCAAATTGCTGTTTCCATGCCCAGTACATATCGGACATTCTACTCCCAGATATATTGGAAAGATATCAGCAAAAATATTGTGCAAGGCTGCAATGCATTTAAACCAACACCTAAGGTTATTTTAAAATTCCTTTACATTTTGTTCTTTGATGTAAAGAAATGAATTTAAATAACCTCTGAATAAACCCCATCCTTACAATAACTAATAATGTGGAATTGGAATAAAAAACAACTTCTTCCCATGATTTCCATTCCCTCTTCTTGGGTCAAAATCCAGTCTGCAGGCTCCTCAGGGCAGAGACCTACTACGGTGACAACATCCTGCAAATTGTTATTCACGTCTGAGACATGCTTTGGACACTCCACCAGGAAAACACCAGAATGATCCCAAGATGGGAGATATCCCCATCGATCGTTTTGAACAGAACATCCCAGGAAACTGCTCACCACTTCCAGGTGATCCTGAAGGGGCAAGAACATCGTCATCACTGTCTTCCTCGTTGGACTGTGTCACTTCGGGCACCGGTGCTGCACTTTTGGCTTCTTGCTCTTGCTCCACACGACTCCGCAAGGCCAGGATCCGATGGTGCAAAGCCGCATACAGCTGTCCTGTGTCTTTAGAACTTGCCTAAAGTTCAGAGGGGATCAATAAAGCACTCTCATTAAAAAGGTGGCAAATTGACAAGTCAGTTGTCCAAGTACATTCAGCCAAAAATGATCTGTTGAGGAACTCAATGCTGACATTGATGAATCTGAAAGGCTTTCACAACGAGATTGGCCAAATCAATGCAGAAGCAGGAAGAGGAAGCATGGAAGCAGCTACTAACAATGACAGAGAGGAATGGGATCTCTATGCAGTATTCAAAAGCACTACTTCATGACAGCCATTCTTGGAAAACCAGATGGGGGCTCTTCGTATATGATGCACAGAATTAGGTCACAATGTTTCTATTAACCCAGAGCGCAGAACACAAAATAATGGATTTAAGTGACAAAATGCCTTGTTGCATGTCAGAAAACTTTCTAACAAGTAAGAGCAGTTCAACCAATTATCTAAGGAGTTGTAGAGCTTGACAGCTATATGCTGGAAATGCTGTAATTTGGATCCCGCACTGAGCAGTGGCTGTACTTGCTTGCTCTCTCTCTCTCTCTCTCTCATTTAATTTATATGGCTGCCCTTCCTCCCTCCCTCCCTCCCTCCCTCCCTTCTAATTTATATACCTGCCCATCTCCAAAATGTGACTCTAGTGTACTTGAAAGCCTTCTAACTGGAATCTATGGTGCTCTTGATGGTTATTCTTTATTTTTATTCTTATTTGTTTATACTGAAAAGGAGGAGGTTAGACAAATGTATAAAAATGCAGTTGAAAGTCTATGGCATATTAACCAAAACTGCTAGGCAGAGCCTCTATTTTCAAAAAAAGTCTGCTTCTAAACGCCAGATGCTGAATGGAGAGGGCAATGCTCTTCTTGCCTTGTTTATAGGGCTTCCGGAAGCATTTGGTTGGCTAACTTTTGAAACAAGTACCATAGACAGACCCAACGCCTGGGTTTACACAAGATGGCATATTGCAAACTATTTTAACCAGTTATTGAACAAGCTGTA
The DNA here is from genome assembly GCF_035149785.1 of Candoia aspera. NCBI lineage: Eukaryota > Metazoa > Chordata > Lepidosauria > Squamata > Candoiidae > Candoia > Candoia aspera. The sequence goes on from NC_086153.1 coordinate 330,471,357, forward strand.
GTGGCCTGGTTTACAGTGTGTGACCTGTAGCTAATAAGCCACAACGTCTGGGCTTACTCTTTCTGGTGCTTTACACTGGAGCTCCTGATGTGTGTGTATACACCTCCCTTGGTGCCTGCTGTGTTCTTTGCCTGCTGAATTTTGTGCATTTATAAAAGCCTTTTTTTTTAAAATGAGAAGCTGGCATGCTATAAAGATTAGGTTCATCCTCAAGCATAATCTTACAAGAATGGCTCTTGACTTCACATAGGCCCCTGCAAACTTTTTAAGAAAATCAAGAGAGCCAGTTTGGTTTAGTGGTTAAGCTGCTGGGCTAGACACTGGGAGGCTCTGAGTTCTAATCCTCCCTTAGGCATGAAAGATGGCTGGGTGACTTTGGCCAATTCCCTCTTTTTCAGCCCAATCAACCTCACAGAGTGGTTGTTGTGGGAAAAATAGGATGCAGGAGCATTAGGTATATTTGCCATCTTGAGCTGACCAAAAATAAAGGTGGGATTAAAATCTAATCAATGAATAAAATAAATAAAATAAAATGATGAATGGTTGCAGATCAGTGTTTAGTTTGGAAATGTACCCATCTGCTAAGAAACAGGGATGTTAGGGACTGCCCTGGAGAAGGATGTACCAGACAGCATTCTGGTAAACGGGCACTTATGACAGATCATGTCTTTCGGTAGCAACTATTATGCAAGACTGCTCTCATAGATGCCCACCGACTACAAAAATTTGGGGATCCATGGCCTTACCAATATAAGGAACACTTTGACTCCTTGGTCTTCGGTGTCCATGGCTGTGATCCGGATGCTTTTCTCACTGGCTTTATCAATCTGCATCTGAGCCCACAGTTTGGTGTTCAGGATTAATCGCAGGCTGCCTTGTGTTCTCATGACTAATTAAAAGTGCGGGGGGTGGGTGAAGGAGACATGGTCAACTATTTTATTTGGAATGTCTGTATTTAAAAACAGTAACTACAGTGTTCATATAAACATTCCCCAAAATCCAGATCCACAAATACAGATACCTTTGTATTACAACCCCCTGAATTAGCAAGCAGGTCTTATAGCAGGGAGACGTACCCCCACAACCCCAGGGAAGCAAGGAAGCTTGGGAGATGGTTCTAGACATACTGCTAAACTGGATGGGTTCCCTCTTCTTGGCTTCAATTAAGTAAAGCTTCATTCCTCATAAAGGAGGATTATGTGCATTCAAAAGCAGATGGTGCTGTGTCTCTACCAAGGTTGACCCAATGAGATCACAAGTACTTCACTCTCCTAGTCATCAGGAGTAGCCAAAGGTCACACTTCACAAAATTTTGTGGAGGGCTGCAGTTGGTTGAGTAATAATGCAGAATGGGCAGGCCATGGTAATAGGGTCAGAATTACCCATTTTTCAAAACTTCTGAAGAAGTGATTCTTTTAAGTGTGCTATATTTATCTTAGGATTTATACTATATAGCTTTCTTGGCATAGCAGGAAGCCATCCTGATGCTGTTCAACAATCACAGTCAGAGGATAAACCAGTTTCACATATTCTTACCTAACTTATGTTGTGGACAGCTGATTCTCCCCTGCCCCCCCTTTATTCCTTTTATGACACTGGTATCTTAAAATGCTTGACAATTAGAATGTGGGCAATGTAGGTAGTCAAACACAATGTCTACCGACAAGTCTTAATTACAAGGGCACCTGATGCCACAGGCTACGCCTGCAGGAACCAATTTATTTTTGGTATGCCCATCCACAGCAACTGGGTGGCATGGAAATGGATCCAGGACTCTATTGGACCCAACTGCAATCCTGGTTCCTGCAGTGAGTGGGTGGCTGGTTGGGCTTCTGGAGCCTTTCCCTCTTACCCAGGCGTGACTGCAATGTCCCATCGTCCGTAGACGCCATGTCATTCAGCCTCAGAAGCCCTCGGCCTCTTTCTACCCAGGACTGGGAGGTCTTATCAAAGACAAACAACTTGCATTGAATCTGTAACAGAAACATTTACTGGAGAACTTCAACAAAGGCAGCAAATGAGGAGATCACAAACCACAAAACCTCCAATGCATTTGAAAAATGGGTTTTCATGCTCCCCCCAAACTCAGAAGTATTATTTCTCCATAATTAGAAATATGGAAACTATTTGCATAACCCTTCCCATCTATGTATCAGATAAAGTAGCTTCTAAAACAGGCAAAATGCAAGAGATAAATCAAAGTAACAGTAAATGTAAAAAGAATGCGACTTCAGCATTCTAAGGCAGTTTACTACCAAATACTAGATATACTAACAAGAGGAATTTTTTGGAAGCAACTGGCAAGTCATAGAACAAGATTCTGAATTATGTAAGCCTTTGGTCTGATCCAGCAAGATTAATTCTTGATATTGTTTAGATGGGTCTGTCAACCCTCCCTGAACATAATATCTAAATGGAACCTCTGTACGGTTAACTTACACAATCTGCTAAGTCATAATTTGCTTACCCGTGGTTTATGGATAAACCACAAACAAGCACCACACATTACAGCTTAGAGTGAGGTATGAACTTCAGACATAAACAAGAAGAGGAACACAACTTCACACCCCACTTGAGAGTACTCCAGAGATACCTGGCTAATCACAACGGCAAACAAAATGCTAGAATAGGTAGTCCTTGGTCTGATTCAACACAGATGTACTGGGATGGGTCTCCTGAGCTTTCCCAAAGCATCTAACCAACCACTGTTGCAAGCAGGACAATGCAGTAAAGCAGGGGTTCCTAAACTTTTTGCCATCACACCTCCCTTTAGTGTAATCTTAATGTGCACACCTCCCCTAAAAATCCAAACACCAGAATGAACACAAACGAACAATGAAAACAATACAATGAAACTTCGGGAATGGTGGATTTATGGTAACAATGTACAACTGAAAGGTTCTTCAGACCTGCCCTGGACTCTGTCTGCACCTCCCTGAGGCAGCTACACCTCACAGTTTGGGAAACCCTGCAATAAAGGGACCATGGCTGTGAGGCTGCAAAATGGTTCTTAAGTTCTCTGAGTAGTTAAGAGGGAACTCTTAAGTAGCAGATGGACGGACAGTAGAAAAGAAAGGCTATTTGTGTTCTATCCTGGCAAAGCACAGAGCATGAAGGTTCCTGTTCCCCCCCAAAAAAGCACAGGCTAGAACATGTTGGGGATGAACCTGGTGAAGGGGGAACCGACACTGCACAGATAGCTCTACGGCGCAGATGTATCAACATCAAGGGCGGTAAAAGCATTACCCTTTTTCTGTTGGCCTGAAGGGCGAGAGGAAAAGACTTGGCATTTAAATCATGGGGCTGTATTCTGTACCAGAGAGATTTTTTACATACAGAAGGTTTGAAAGAAAAAAGCCTAACAATATTAAGTCCTTGAAGCTTCTGCCAGGGTTGTTTCCGGAAAAATAGAGATTTACTGTTGACTGGCAGAACGTGCTGAAGAGAAGATGCTCCGGGCTTGTACTTACACACCTCCCAAGTGTGTGCGCACAGGCTTTCCCCACAGCATCCACCCACCCTCCTGGCAACCAACACCAAGTGAAACAAACATCCTGGAAGCTGCACAAGCTGCCTTCTGCAGCTCCGGCTCACCTGCAGCACGTTACTCTCCGCTTCCTCTCCTGTGATTACTTCTACCTTCTCCAGGAGACATTTCCTGGCGGTGGCCTTTGTGTAGGCGGCGGCAGACTCAGCCAGCGATTCTGAAATATTATTGGCTGTAAAGAAATGGAAGCAGCTTATTGTGTGGGAAGCCCCGACTTCCAAACTCGCTTGTGTGTTTCCACATATTGCAAGTTTTTGTTTTAGAGGGTGAAAAGAAACATACAGCGTGATCAATCATGAGGGAGAAAAACAAAGCTCAGTTGTATTATGGCAGTGGGCAGTTCTTTCATATCCTTTCACTCATAGCTTGGATGTACAGAAAATACAAAACCCCCCACAAAGTAGCTTTTCTCCGTCAAACCAACCGAAGTTACTAAAATTGTTATTACTACAGAAATATACATTCTGCCTAAAATAAATTAAATGCAGCAAAAAGAACCGTGACAGCAACAATTACCCCACTGAGCCAACCCAACTCCACCCTGCCCCCCCGCAACAGAAACAGCTTCAAGAAAACGGCTATAAGAGCAGCAAAACGAATGAGGAGTCTAATGCTAGGATGGTGAACCTCTAGGACATATTCTAGCCCAGAAATCCCACAACCACGCCTTCCTGGTGTGTTGGACTTCAACTTGTGTTTTAAAAAAAACTTGTCTTTTTAAACTGCTTTTAATTATAAATTTGGATATTGTAAGCTGCCTGGAGTCTTCTGGAGTGGGCAGCCGTAATACACTTAATAAAACAATAATCAAGTGATACCTTCTGTCATTTCCAGCACCAAAATGAAGACTCTGCTGAGTGCAAGTTACTCATACTTTGAATCTTGGGCACCGCCAAAATGTCCTTTTAGGACGGGGTGGGCCACCTTTGGGCAGCAAGGACATTCTGGGAGAACTTTAAAGACCCGACTTTTCTCCCAGGTCCTGCCTGGGTTACAGTGGTTGTGACCCCATATGTCTGTGTGTGTTTTAGTGTCGTTGGCCAGACTCACCATCTTGTTCCCTATTATTTTTTATTGTATTTTTATTCTATCATGTTTATGTTGCAAGCCACCCAGAGTTGATCTAGAGTTGGGCAGTGCCTAAACTGAGTAGAGTAAAATCTTCATTTTTAGTGGCTTCAAAGTGGGTGGAACGGCATTGCATGAGAGTAGAGCTAGCTTGGGGAGTTCTTGGAATTTCCTTTGCATTTTTTTAACCGTGACAGGCTTACTTTAAACAGTTTTCATGGGTTTCCCACTCCAAAATGATGGTCCTTTGTTATAGGCTCTTTGGTCACTTAAGACTCAGGGGCTTCTGAAGGCTGCAGTAATGGAACTCAAGGGCCATACGTGGTTGTGAGACAGAAGTTGCTCTAGCAGGTCAGGCTGAGAAGGACAGAGAGGTTCTTGGTTTGTTTTACCTTTTTCTGGAGTGGCTTCCTGGGATGAAGATTCAGAGCCAGAATCACCAGCGGTGTTTTCCTTGTTACTGTCTGTGCTGACCTCACTCGATTTGGGTGGACTCTGCAGAACAGGAAAAGAACAGGACATAAGACCATTACCAACCTTTCAGGCTTAAGGCAGCGTCTTAGTTAATTATTTGTCTGCAACATACAGGCAGTTCTTGGTTAACAACAGCAATTGGGACTGGAATTTCCATCACTAAGCAGTGTGGTCATAAAGCATGACGTCATGTGACCGCACCACTTAGTGGTGGCAGTCCCCACTGCCGTCCTTAAGCAAGGATCACGGGTTGTTAAGCAAGGACCTCCTTGCAATTTCTTGCTAGCTTCCTACAACCAACATCAGTGGGGAAGCTGGCAGGAAGTTGCAAGTCCCAGGCAGCTCACAACCAGGCCGGTAGGCAGGTAAGTGGCTGCTGCCAGGTGGGGGAGACTTACCAGAGCGACTTGTGACCTTCCCTGCCAGCTTCTCCATTGACTTTGCTTGTGGGAAGCTGGCAGGGGAGGTCACAAAGGGCAATCATGTGACTGCGGGACGCGGCAACCATTGTGTGAGCCAGTTGCCAAGCGCTTAGATTGCGATCACGTGGCTGTGGGGGTGCTGGGATGGCCAGAACTTTGAGGACCAGTTGTAAGTACCACTTGTTCAGTGCCGTTGAGCAGCTGCTGAACGAGTGGTTGTTAATGAAGGACTACCTGTATGTCGGTCTGGATGCATTTAGCAAATTAACCAATAAATCATCAGTATCTATTTTGGTGTAGCTCAGGTTTAGCTGGTACCTTTCCCAACTTCACTCCCTCACACCAAGTGAGAGTTGATTTTGGTGGGCTCAGAGATGATGTGGAGTTATTTGTGAAGCCGGAACATCTGTCACCTAAACTCCTGACACAAAGATGAAGCAAGGCTAAGAGTGAGGAACAGCTGTTCATTGATTTACAGGATGGTTTTTGCCTCAGTATTTATCCTACTATCCTCCCCCAAACATCCATCCAAGAGGTGAGTGAACATCCACAGGCTGCTACCGCCGTATGTGCACCTATGGGCCAGAGTGCTAATTCTACCCTGCCATTAGATTGCAGCCTGCCCCCAGGTCTATACACAGAGGAAGTATCTTAAGAAAGCAGTATCTCATCCGGGGATCTTTGCAATCGGATGGCAGAAAGCAGCCACACCCAGAACTCTATCACAAAGAACCAGCAGTTACTGCTGAAAAGAAAAAAAAAAGACTGGCTCAGATCCCTACTCCACTGGAAAATGATCTTGGGCCTGTCACCCTCATTCTGAAAATATGGGTTTGGAAAAGATAATGGGCAGGAGAAGAATTATGTATGTTGCTGTAGCTCCCCAGCATCATTGCAGGTTTACCAAAAAAATTATTTTAAAATTTATTTTTATTTTTACCCCGCCTTTTTTATTTTTATAAATAACTCAAGGTGGGGAACATACCTATTACCCCTTCCTCCTCCTATTTTCCCCACAACTGTGGGGTGGGCTGAGAGAGAGGGACTGGCCCAAGGTCACCTAGCTGGCTTTCATGCCTGAGGCGGGACTAGAACTCTCCTACTACACCTGATTGGCTCTTGGGCTGAGAGAGAGGGACTGGCCCAAGGTCACCCAGCTGGCTTTCATGCCTGAGGCGGGACTAGAACTCTCCTACTACACCTGATTGGCTCTTGGGCTGAGAGAGAGGGACTGGCCCAAGGTCACCCAGCTGGCTTTCATGCCTGAGGCGGGACTAGAACTCACAGACTCCTGGTTTATAGCCCAGCACCTTAACCACTAGGAGTGAATAAACTGTGGCCCACAGACTCAGTGCAGCTTAAATGACTAGAGCAACAAAACAAATACCCAAACCCACAAAAGAGCCCAAGGCTGGACAGCACTTACCAGCACTCTCTCGCTCATATTCTGCCCAAACACGAACTTGTTGCTGGAGGCATCGGCATTGTGTGTAGAGTTTTCTATGCTGGAGGGAGAAGAATGCGCTTTTCAGCTTGGTAGAAAGAAACAGGCCCTCCAACTGCAGCGAACCGTGCCTTTTGTCACCCACAGCCCCTCTGCTACCTTGCTTAAGGAAAGGAGCAGTGAAAGTGAGGAAGTTGCTGACATTCTCCCCCACCTGGAGCTGATATACTGCAGGAAGTAGTTTGTAGCAGAAGGCATCTCAGAGCTTGGGAGCCAGGTGTTTTGCACATCAGCTGATTCGTCCCCTTCATCTCCTAGCTGGGATAAGATGGGCGGCACTGAGATTGGATCAGGTCCCGAGAGCAACACAGAGCACAAATGTATATAAAATACAGGAAATTGCCTTGGACTGAGTTAGCTAATTGGCCCATCTTAGAGCAGTGTTGGATCCGCTGACTGGCAGCTGCTCTGAAGGGGCTCCCAACAGCCTTGGATAGGAGATTCTAGAGCTCTAGGGTTGGAAATTCTGCATAAGCTCCACCACTGAGCTCAGCTCTCTTCAGGTATGCAGAGAGAGAGGTTTACTCCTCCGCTCTCCCCTCCCCTCCCCACCTTCCACTGTCTCTCTCTCACACACACTGATCTATTAAATGGCTGGAATGAAGGAAGATTGTTTTAGAATGTAGCTCCTGAACAGAAAAAGGACACTTCAGTTAATGTTGGTGTTCAAAATCAAGGGCAGATATGGAGGCTGAAGTTCTGTAGAAAGAAGGGAAGCCATGCAAGGGATACAGTATATAATTCCCCATTCTAAGAATGATGCTTCTGATTCATTTCTACCACTCAGGCATGCAGAAATGCTTCAAGAGTGGTCCCACACTTGTATCGTGCAGGAGGCAATATCAGAGATTCCCAAAGTTCATTAAGTTCCACTTCTCCTTACTGAGGTAGGGTGACAACTGGTGTCCTGACCTAAGCTAGTAGCAGTTGTCTCATGCCATGGAGGACACTTGAGCATCTAATAACAAATAAGGACCTCTGACGAGCATTCTTCAATTTCTGATTGGCAGGAATTTACAGAATGAGGATAGTTCATTGACTGCAAATTTATAGAATAAGAATAGTTTGTGCACAATTTTTCCAGTTGTTGCTGCCCTCTCCAGGAATGGCCACACGTGATTACCATGCCTCCTGTTGATCTGAGAGGCCAACTGGAAGAAATCAAACAGAACTGCACATCCCTGGTCTAGCGCATTACTTGGCTACAACTGGCAACAGCTCTCTGGAGTCTGAACCAGAGAGAGATTCCTTTCCCCTCGCTATCCACCCAAGAATATGTAACTCAGGTGCCAGGAGTTGAACCTTCTGCCTGCAACATGTGCACTGCCACTGAGCTACTGGCCCCTTAACTTAAGATTATAGCTCACACTGGAAAAATACCTTCACTCTGTCTCTTAGGTTTTGCCCAAACACAAAGGATTGCTGTGTGTTCTGCTCTTTTTCACATTTTTCAGTATGTGAAGCATTGTTGGGTTTATTTTTCTGACATGGGTTCTCCTAAACAAGAGAGAAAGGGGGAAGGGAAGGAGAACATAACCACAAGAAAAGGAAACCAGTGAAGAAGACTAGAAATTTGTTTTTTCCCCCCTTCCCCTTCAATCCATTAAAACAATTCAAGCTAAGCTGGGTGTACGTGACTGGTCCATGGTCACGCTAAGAGTCTCATGGCTCAGCATGGACTCGAAGCCAGACTTCACAGGTTCTGGTCAAACACTCAAGCCACTGTGTTTCACTGGTTTATCTGGAATCCACTGTGCCAGAAGACCAAAGGAATCTGGGGTATGGGATAATCAGTGCAGAGAAAATGCCATTTTCATATTTCAATGGAAGTAACAACACAAATGTCCATGAAGCCATTGGAAGTCCAGCTCACCTTGAAAAAGACTTTGCCAGACAGCCCTGAACAGCACAACCCCTTGTGCTGAAGCGAAAGAGCAAGTGACCCACCAACCTCCTTCCCAGCTTCCATCTACTTCCCAAATGCCATCAACAGACTCACCATTTCTTCTGAATCAGGACTTTTCGGTATGGTATTAGTTGTGGGTTCAAATGTAGCAGCCAGAGGATCGGGAGGGATACTTACACCATTGGTTCCGCTGCTTGGAACTGTGACAAGAAGCAACGAGCAAGATGTAAAGGCTACAGCAACTTTATTTTTTGACCCTGCAGTAAACCTAACACTACTTTGTACTTGTGGAAGAGACAGAAGGCCAAAGGAGCTGGATAAGTCTGTAGTTTTATCTTAAAGTACATGATCTTGTGAAATGTAATAAGCGAGCAGAGCTCAGTAAGATGAGTTTGCAGTGGATCTATCCAATCCAGCATTCTTTCCCTTGCTGGGTCAGTCAGACGAGTACAAAAAACCTACAAACAGGACATGCCAAAATTATCTGAAAAGCTTTTGCAAAGGGATTCGCTCTCCAATAGAAGAGAAGGGATTCGCCCTCCACTGATTTTTCAAAGGGGTGAAGCCCAATGACATTCCCAGCCCTAAAGAAGTCACCTCTTTCTCATTCCTCAAAACCCAGTTCTGTTCCTGAGCTCCAGCTCCTGTTACATACTCCAGCATGTACCCTCTAACAGGCTGAACACTTATCCTTTTCAAAAAGAGAAATACAGAATGGCACATCCAATATTTCCTCAGTACCAGATAACATGGTTTTAGCGGCCTTGCAAATAATTCCTTAAGCCACCCTTGTTTGTCTACCTTTATCAATCAGCTGTGGCTTGACACACACCCCACACACCCACAGGCACATACACACATCTTTAGACAAACTCCCCACATTCCACTTGGAGGCAATTTACACTTGGATATTTAGAAACTGGGATTTATTGTAGTTTTGTGAGCCACTTTGCAGGCTGTTTCCCAGACTGAAAAGCACGAGAGAATCACACACACACACACGTGTGCGCGCATGTCCATATAAAATAATCCTGAAGCTGTTCTATACAGAGTCAAATTATAAGTTCACCTAGATAAATAACTACTTTTACTACAAGTGCTATTTTTAGAGGTCTTTCCTATTACCTGCTTCCAAGAGACTAGTCTGCCTTCTAGTCTCAGTATCCTGTGAGTTGACAGGCTTATTATCATTTATAAAACAAATATAATCTCTCTAGATTCTATAGAACGATGGTTCACCATCTTGTTTCTTCAACTTATGAACTTTATCTGATACTTTTTCAAATAGAGCTACTGACCAAATTTTACCATATTGTTTTTCAACTGATAAATTATACAAATATTTCCAATGCTGAGTAAGTAACAACTTAGCAACCAAAAGAAAAAATGTAGTGAGTTTCATCTTGCTTAACCCCATTATTTTTTTCCATTAAATCTATGTGATTTAATTCTTTGTTTAGTTACGATGTTCAATTTTCAAAAACATTTTTCTAAAAATTTGATACTTTTCACACAGAACGTTCCCCCTTTTTTTACAGCCCCTCCAACATTTACCATATTTGTGCCATTCTTATGGGAGTTAAATGCTATCAATGCAAAATCTTCAAATATAATTCCTGCACAGAAACTGACAGAAATCCCCCAGATCATCACAATGTTCATCATATATTTTCATCCAGCTGTTTTTCCAGATCAATCTCCCAAGTTTCTTTCAAACCTAAGGAAGAGTTTCCTAAATAATAATAATAAACAACTTGCATGTCACCCAACTCTCAACAACTCTGAGCAGCTTTATATATTTATTGGAAATACTTATTTCCAATAATAATAATAATATATACATTTAAATAATACCTTTAGGTTGTAAAGGGTAATTTTGTGTTAATTTTTCAAAACTGCTTAATAGGTGATTTGTAAGTTCTGTTATTCTTGTAGTACATAAGAATGAGCGTATCTGAAACTCTAAGAACCACTGTATTTCCTATCACAACTGCTGGTTTATCTCTTCTTTATTATAAAGTAAATGATTTTTTAAATAAAAATCTGTACATTATTCTGTATTATCCCTTATCCTTTCACGTTCCCACTTGGTCAATTCTAAGCTGATCATAAAAGCTCAGATATACCACCATGGGTGTTAAAGGGGATATACTGTATGCTGTGCTGCATAGCTCATCTTCCATATCTGGGTCACAACTTGTGTAAATGCATTTTTACCTTCTAAAATTGTATTATCTGGCTGCAATGCTAGGACATACCATCCCATTCCTTTTGGAAGATCAACCAAAACAGTGGATAGAAATTGAAAATATCCTAGACTCCCATAAATACTTAAGACATTGATTTATTCAAAAGGCCTTGTCAGCTCGGTATTTATCATACTGGATGAAGAGATTACAGAGACTAACTTGCCTGTTTGTGAAAAAGCTTTTGGCTGGGGAGCTTGCAATACTGCTGGGCGCAAAACACTTCGCTGCTGTTCCTTCGGTTTCTGACTTGGGACTCCTGAAAATGAAAGCAAGCATTTCTTTCTCTGATCCTCAGCACTGCTGACGTTGCTGATGAGAAGAATTCTCTGCCAACAAGAACATCTTTCTCCAGAACTCGTGCAAGGGAAAGGGGAAAAGAGGTGAGTTGTCTACAGTACTGATCTGATCTGTATTTGGAAGTATGTCCCACTCTGTCCCTTTTGCCTTTCTCTCTAGTGATGGTTAGGACTCTGGAAAAATTTCAGTCCTCTTTTAAAACTGACCTGGCCCTCTGAGGGAGTCTCTAGCCCAGTGTTTCTCAACCTCAGCAACTTTAAGATGTGTGGACTTCAACTCCCAGAATTCCCCAGCCAGCCAGCCTTGAATATTCCAGTGAAGGGAAAGACACAACTTCATAAAGCAACTTATTTCACTGGCTGACAGCTCTAACAGTCAGGAAATTCCCCCTAATATTTAATCTGAATCTGCTTTCCTGTAGTTTCAAAATATTAATTCTGCTCCTGCTCTCCACTCACACTCCCTCCTCTATAACGACGGCCTTTTAACTATCGATTACACTTCAAATCCCTTTACTATATTCCTGTATTACACCTCAGTTGACTATTCAATATGTATTGGGCTGAAGAGGTGAGGTGAGATGGTCATAACGTTTACTTCCATACATCACGTCTATATGGCAACCAATCAAAGAAGGTGCTGAAGCAGTGGGGAAAACGGCAGATCCTCCTTCCACCTCCAGTGAAGGGTCTTCCTGGCCATTCCAAAATATCTCCAAAAGATTCAGGAAAAAACAATCCAAGAATCCAAGGAGGAGATTAGAACTCTGTCGCTCACCGTTTCATGAACAACAGTTCCTGAAATTCTACATCACGGTAGCTAAAATCTGCAAGGTAGGGCAGCCCACACAATTCTGCTGAGAGGTTCCAACCCCCTCATAAAACATTCTCAGCACTCTCTCAAAAATGCAATGCCTGAAGAAGAGTTAAACCAATTTCAAAATACTTCTTAGCTATGGCAAAGACAAGGCTTAAAAGGCATTTGCTTCGGTTGGTAGGCATAATACAGCCAGTAGAGTAGTATCAATGAGAAATTAAGGGGATTATTTTAAGATACTATTAAGAGTATGTGCTTATTCATTTTATATTTTATATGTTTAGATTTAAAAAAAACCCTCTAGTATCTTGTGCCTTTGTTTTCCCTGTATTTCACACAAAGCCATCACTTACCTGCACTTGGTGCCTGGCCGTGGATAAGAGTGGGTGGCTTCAGTCTGAATCCAGTGCTCTTTTCCTCTAGAGTTCAATATAAAAAATAAGGTAATTGCACAAGCTGTGCAGCGGGAGAGGGAGTGGCCAAGATTCATAGTATTCTGCCCAATGTTATTACTTTTGCAGAAGGAAAAAAGAAAACCAGAAATCCAAAGCTAACAAACCAAACGTAATGATAATGTAAAAAGACCCTGAGCCAAAACTAACCAGAACCAGCCAATATGATCAGAATGATGTCAAGCATCCTGATGATTTTATACAGCACTTCTCCAAGTAGCATGTCTAAGTAAAGACCTTCTGTAAAAGGCCACTGACTTAACCCACTCTTCTAATTCAGCGTTACGTAGTTATTAAGTGAAATCTAAGCGTACAACATGCCTGAGTGCCACTATCACCTCTAATCTTCCTCAAGACACTGTTTAAACATGTTTCCTTTTCTCAGCAGAAGCTGGATAACAGGAATGGGAAAAAAGAGAGGAAGATCTAGGAATGGCTTTTCCTTTACCTGGCTGTGAAGGCGGGAACTGTGTTAATGAGGAAGTTCTTTCCCGTTTTACAGGAGGACAGTAACTCCCATCTTCTCGGTCAGATTCTATAGGGAAAGACAGCAAAGAGAAGTGAAAATGTAGCCACAGGCACAAGTCAAGTAATTCTCACCCACTCAGAGGGAACCTGGTCAAATCGGCCTGCAATGGATAATCCTCATTGACTGATCATGTCTTCAAAGGCAAGACCATTTCACAGCTATCTGTGCACAGAGGAATACTGTCTTTAACCCACTTCAAATGGTAGCATTGCTACTGAATCCCTTCTTTACACCAGTGCATAATTAACTTACAGTAATTGCCACTAATTAGTTTTACTGAAGGCAACTATCCATGAAGTCTAAATGGAACTTCTCTATTCAGAGGCATTCTTTCTCTGAATACTCCATGACCAGCCAAAAACAGAGAATGCTATTGCTATCAAAGCTATTTGCTTCTAGGCTAACCAATGCTGGAAGAGTCCTGCTGGTCTTTGCTCACAGTTTAGCTGTGCTTTTTAAATGTATGGTACTTTGCATTAGATCATGTGGTCTGTTGAGTTTGACAGGCGAGGTCAAAACTCTTAAAACATGGAGACCAGCTGCTGGAATTCCTCTGCAAAATAAATGCATTTACACCCATAAACAGCCTGGCAGGGGAAAGCGTATCAACTTGTATTCAGGGATTTTCTAGATTCTTTAGGCAACAGGCGCAAGCTCCCTCACCTTCCCCATCTTCCGGACTTGACTCATCTGCTGATCTCTGCAACAAATACATATGTATTAAAAATCAGACTGTATCACAAAAAGCAATGCTGATAATTTTCTAGATACTTTACATCTTAATGTGGTGCACTGTTAAATATTAAGTCTGTGCTTGCTTCAAAAATAATTCAGAAAAAGTACTTTGGATGCCAAACATTAAGAATTACATTATCTTTACTGAGTCAAATCCTTAGAGCAGCTGCAACTTTTTCCCCAGCTTGTTGGGAAGCTTGAAAAACACCTAAACAGCAATAAAGTGTTCAACTCATATTTAAGGGGCACTGAAAGAACTTTTTCTGAATAATCTGTGAACTGTGCAGAGTCCTAATAAATGTATCTTAGGTGCAAAATAGTCCTTGCTTTCAGTTTAAAGGGCTATAACAATAAATCAAAAATTGGGAGTAAGAAAAGTGTTTGGGGAACACATCATTTCTTAACTGTTGACAGCAAAATGATAGAGAAGGAACCCAGGAGGAAAAGCCAAAGAAAAGGGGTTTACTTTCCATACCTTTTTGACTATGTTGAGAAAACTAGTTAATCAATTAAAACTGTATTAATCAACCCAAAAGGTATCTCCAACACCTGAGTAACTGAAACTCTGTTTATATTTTTAGCAGCTCTTGGATCACAGACAAATTGTAAAAGCCACACATCATCTTAGAACACATACCCCCTCCTGTGGAAAGAAGAACAGAGTGCTTCTTTTTTTAATAATAATTTTATTAAAGTTTCCAGTTACAAAGATAAAAGACTAATACAAAGTAAAAAAGTAAAAAAAGAAGGAAAAAAGAAGGAAAGTGCAGAAAAAAATATAAAGAAAAATAGAAAAGGAGGAAAAAATAAGAATATAGTAAAAAAAGAATATATAATGACTGTCTTTCCCCTTCATCACAAGTACAAACAATTTCAGTAACTTATCATCTTCTCTGAGAATACAGCAAAAGATCTCTTCTTCCCATATCTCACCTCTTTATCTATGAACAAATCCTTAAAGCCTCGTCATTCAGTCTCAGTCAGCAAAAGTCCATTAAAGTTACCAGGAAACACCATATATTTTAACCTTAATCAAATAAACCAGCTTTATATTCCTTTCCTTTCCTTTAACATAGTAACTTATCACTTTCTCTAAAAATACAACAAAAAATCTTCTTCCAAATCTTTAACACCTCATCATTCAGTCCTGGTCACAAAAACCCATTAAGGGTTGCCAGAAACAACAAGGTATATATTTTAACCTTGATAAAATAAACCAACTTTATATTCCTTCCCTTTGATTTTAACAATCTTGATCTTTAATCCCTTTAAATAATGTCCCAGAACTTGATTTCTTTTCATTTTCTCTTTGTCTCTTCTCAGAAAATCCATTGAAACATTAACAAGTCTTTTTTGTAAATCCAAAATAAGAAAGCCATCCAAGTCACTTTTCTGATTTGTTATTTGTATATCCCTTTTAATTATTAAGACATCAGCAGGTTTACTTTGTATATCCAGTGTAACATCTGTTTCCATATCATTCTTATAACTTGCCATTTTTAAATCCATATTCAAATCAGCCTCAGTCTCAGTCTTGTCCAGTAATGTTTGTTCCTCTTCTATAACCTCTTTTAAATCCAGTTTGTCCATGATAGCAGATAATCTTAAGATTAACTTCTGAATCCATTGCTCCCAAATACTCTTGAATTCATCCAGAGTTAAAGTATTTTGCTCCATTCTGTATTAGTGAGTTGAATTTAGATGTTCTTCTCCTTTAAGAACAGAGTGCTTCTTTGAAGATTGTGCCTGGTGCCTGCAGTTTTTACAAGCATATGTGACAAAGAGTAATTTACATTTTTACATAGTGCATATAAATGCTGCTGCAGACATGTTCAAAACGTAGTATTTCTTGTGAGAGAGAATAAGGTCTCCATCACTTAAAACATGTTGTTGCAATACATTTCTGCATCAATGCTTCTCTCCATCAAGAACTATGCTTCCTTTCTGTCATGCAGATTTGATCAATTAAGTAAGAGCAATGATCAATTCTTCAAACAAGCTGTTTGTCTATTTTAGTGGGAAACTACCCGGCCCTTTTTAAAGAGAGAAAGAACATGAGAGGAAGATAAATTGTTCCTAATAAAAGGAGCTGGAAATGAACATGAATAAGAGACTTCACAAACAGGATGCACTGGGAGATGAATATAGTAAAAGAGAGGATAATGATCTGTTGGCCAAGAGGAAACACTGTACTAAATCCATTGAAAAAGCACCAGAATGATATGTCTCCTAACAAGCAGTTTTACTAACTTTATATAAAAACAGTTTAGTAACATCTGCTCAGAGTATAAAAATATTAGCTTACCATAATGTATATTCTTCTCACATACACTTGTCAGCCAGGTTCACACATAACAACTTTAGGGTTACTATGATGTAAAAACCATTAATGGCTTAGTATTAAGTGCAAATCAGGCCACTATAGTATTTCAACAAACTGCTGTTACTAGACTAACAAATTATGTGTGAATCCAACTATTAGCTGTTTTCACAAACAATGATAAAGTAGGACTCACTGTTACAGGCAAAATCTGTAGAACCAGGTTTAAGTGCTCTCCCTTCCTTCCATGCAGATGTGAGGAATAAACCACGATCCCATTTTCTTTCAGCATTTCCTGTTTTATTTCTACGTACAATCCAAGAACTGTAGTTGAAAATAAACTCCAGCTTTTTAAAACTACTTAGGTAAATTATGCTATATTTGTATTTGGCTTCATTAGCTGTTCATTAAAAATTATTTCTTAGCTTACTCTTAATCACAAATCACATTTTTCCTTCTTCCAGTTGCCCAGAAAAAGAAAGAAAAGGGGCAGCATGTCCCAGCACTAAACTTTGCTTGGGGCCATTTGTGCACATAACGCTAAACTGTGGATTAACCTTGTATACAAAATTCTCCACTGAATGTTATACACAGAAAAGTCCAACTCAAACTTGTTTGAAATATTTAGAACACAAGCACCACTGCACATGAAATGTTCCTGTTCACAGCCGAGAAGAGGATGAGACAGCAATTCAGTGGCCTTTCCTTACATCAGTTTTACTGAAGGGGAGCGATCAGTACACACACATGAGCATTTCTGGACCACAAGGAGCCTCCACTGGAACCTGGAAAGGACCAGCTTGATCTCTAATGTCAACAGCAACTCCTGCCTGTGGTGAGAATTTATTCTCTTGAGGCAACCATGCATAGAAGACATACCCCCACCTCAAATACCGGGACCAGTTTTTAGCGAACACTTTAAGGATTCAGAGAAACTGGAACCATTTCAGAGAAGGGTAATGCAGATTATCAAGGGATTAGAAACTAAGTCCTGCGAAGAGAGAGTGAAGGAATTGGGAAGGTTTAGTCTTCTCAAAAGATGGTCAAGATAATGTAAATGCTCAAGACCTATTTCCTATCACTCCAAAGCGTAGGATATGGAACAACGATTTCACGTAACAGGAAATAAATTCCATGGTGGGCTTCCTTTCACTGGCTGTATTCAAACAGTGGCGGCTGGAGGGTCTTCTTCTCTGGATGTTTTGACTCTCTGAACTGTGAAGGGGGTTGCACTTAATGGCCTAAATGGCCTTTCCAATTGTAGGACTCTGTAACACATGGAAGTGGTCTCTTTTCTTCTTCTAGGCCTTACATGATGGGCAATCAGTTAGTGTAGATAGGCAGCACAGCAGCTGGCCTAGATAATATTTAGGAATAGAGAATAGCATAATTCCAGTCAAGAACTGCTCCTGCCTATCCTGCCTCCCTCCCTTGGATCTGAAGTGAGCCAACAGACACAGCATACACAATTTTTTTGCACTTTTAATCCCATTATAGGCCTTTGGAGAGGATGACTGATGCCCCTTTCTTCCTTTCTGTTCCCTTCTGGGTTTATTTTCTTTGCCATGTTCTTCTGTCTTGTGCTGTGTGTGTGTGTTCTTTTCCTATTGTTCTTTGTTTTTAAATGTTTTAATGATTGTAAGATGCCCAGAGTCACTGGGAGTTGGGCAGCATATAAATCTGATGATGATTATTTTTACTATTACTGTTTTAATCACATATCTGACTCTCAAAGCCCCCCCCCCCCATTTCATTCCTTTTTCCTCTCTTTCATACAACTCTGACTGAGTTTCATCTCTCCTCCAAAGTCATGATTCCTCATGAAGCTTCCTGGCACAATTCTCCTTAACTTACAGAATGCCTAACTATCATAATCGATATGCACAGTGCATATCAGTTTTTTTTATTAAGGGCAATACATGATACATTTGAAAACCCAACAAAATAAAAATAATATGAACAAAAAACAGAGCATAATCTCTGATATATAGGGGACATTCCTAGTCGCCACCAGATCTTTAGCAGCAGCTACCCCTGAAACTTTAGTGAATGAGGAAGAGACCCGAAATTTTATGCTGCTATAACCAAGTAAATTTGAACTACTGTATAGATTCTCCATAGAAGTTCCAAAGCATCCCATTTTACCATCAACGTTGTGTGCTATGTAAGGTGAATGAATATCCCATGTACCCCACTTTTGGACACTGAAATATAAACCTACAAGAGAGGTTTTGTCTCACACACACTCATCCACCCACGCCTCAGATGGCTTCCTTCTTACTATTATAATGGTTCAAACCCATTTTTTCCCTCAAAGTCTAAACTTAAAATAGGCCCTTGTCTAGTTGTGTATCATGTGCCCACCCACCCCGCACACAGTGAGAAAGACAGGAAGCCTTGCCTTTTGCAAAGCATGAGGAGCCAAAGAGAATGAGAGAAAGCCGCAGCTTTCCCTTACAAAGCTCAAAGCTTCTTTCCAAGATAGCACGCTGGTTGACATACTTTCGGCTTTCTCTGCCCCCTCCATCCACTGCCAGAGCTTTTTTGCTTGCTCAATGGCTCTTCTTTTCAAGCAACGTTTTCCTGCTTTGGTTAGACCACAATACGTTTAATAAAGAAATACAGTGCACTGGTACTCCGAAGTCAATCCCGCTGCATTCAGCAAGACTTACTTCTGGGAAAGTGCGTTTGGGACAATTAAGAAGACAGGAAAAAGAAGAGTTCCAGCTGGATCACCTGCCTTCATATGCACATGAGTCTGAGATGCTCATCACATGCCCTTTTCCAATCATCATACACCTCCTCATCAGAAGGGTAACTACTTAGGGGCTTTACAAGGCTCCCCACAGAAGGCTCACCTGTTCCATTTTTGAATGTGGAAGACTGTTTTAGGCCAATTTCTCTTCCTCTCTACTGCTGCCTCCTGTTATTTCCTATGGGCTAAGAAATTCAGAGACTATCTTTTGTAAAATATTCCCTGGATAAAGGCGGTAGCTCAGTAATATGGCATACATGGAGAAGATCACAGGCTCAATCTCTGACATCTCTAAGTAGGATTGGGAAAATCTCTCCCAAAACTTGAGGTGCTGCTGCCAATCAGTGCGTAGACAGTACTGAACTAAACCGACTATTTGGCTTACACAGCTTCTTTTTCTAAAAGAAGGTGTGTTCTGTCAGCTACAAAGAAAATACCTCCCCTTATTTTAGAAGGAAGAAATCAAGCAGGTGGGAAGCAATTACAAGTGTTAAGTCTCACAGCTGACAAGTTAAACTACTGTATAGGCATTTTAGAGAGGAGGAAAGGAATACTAAAAAAGAAAATAAAAAACAGAGTTTCACCAGAAGTCCTTGGTAGGTTCTGACTTACCCTGCCAATACAGGAAGCAGCTCGGATACAAGCAACTGAGGGGGCAGGAGCCTCAAGGTTGCACCCCTTGTTGATTTGGGGTGACCCATAGCCCGGTGAGGAGATTCTGCTTCTCCCTGAGGGTCCTCGCCTGAATCCGACAGCCCTTTTTGCTCTGCAAGGGACTGGGAGCAAAGAAGAACAACAGCCCTTCAGTGCCAGGCAGCAAAAGGACAGAGCAGGATCCACTAAGGGCTTTTCTCCCTAGACTGGGTCAATAGTGATTCTGTCACTATCATAAACTGATGGGTGTTACAGCAGCAGCTGCTGGGATTCAAGCAAATATACCCCGGTGGTAAGCAGCCTCTGTGCAGTCTTTCCACCTCTTCTATCCCCATAAATCTTTGGCTTTATATGATCAGAAGCAACACTAACAGTATTTGTCAAATTTTAAGAATACTTCCTACTATTCACTCACAGATAGACAAGCTCCAAAGACTCCAGCCAGACTGGCAAAGACTTCCAGATGTCACCAGCTAGGTTCCTTGACACTCTCCTACAAAATTGCATGATTCCTGGAGGTAGCTACCAAGGTCTCAAGGTCCCTTAAAATAGGATTTAAACTTAGGGACCGGGTTTTTCAAAAATGAAAAACTAGTGCCCAATTAAATAAATAATCAGAAAATGAAGTCAAGTGGTGTGCCTCTTTGAAATGTGATAATTTCTGCAGAGATCTCTTGTTCAGGAAGGAAGGAAGGAAGGAAGGGGGCAATTAAAAGACAATCTCAAACTATGGATGTTTGGTGAATACTATGTTAATTCTGCCATCTTTTCCTCAATTCTTGCATATATCAACTAAAGGATCTATGAAAATAAATTCACATAATTTACCAGCCTATTCAAGGCACACCGAGGTTAAGTCATATATGCTGTATCAGACTGTTAGGCAAAAGTCAAAACCACATCCCATCAAACTTCCCATTGACTTATTTGGAAAACAGACAGCAACTCAAGAGATATAATCATGGAACAGGCAATGCAAGACAAAGATATTTGCAAACTATTTTTATTAGATTTGCTCTCTCTTTTAATCCAGCTTGGGCAACATGATAGATGGGGTATAAATATTTTAGACAAAGTAAACATGAAAAAGGACAGGCTGCATTATATTTTTCTGTACTCCTATATTTTGTCTGATTGAAGAAGCAAACAGCAGAAAAACTTCTGCAGGAGGAAAGACACTGCATGCAACCTTCTCTGTGTTGACCCCATACATATAATTACTAACCCAACCAGATTCTGTATGCCCCAAATTACAAGAATCATCAGCACACTGTTTGACAAAATACAGAAATGGGTTTTCTTTATTTTGACAAGTATACTGGCATTATATCACCAACCTTCCCAAACATCAAGATAAAGACAAGCTTCTGACTTCTCCCAGGGTTAGCAAGGTCAATCAAATTTTCCTTCTCCTACTAAAGTGGGACTTAAACCTGCATTTCATTTCCCAAAGAGAAGAAGTATCAGAGGAAGTTTTCCACAACAGTTGGAAAACTGTTCTACACTTAGAAATGCAGCTACAGTATGTTCATTACTGTTTATACTTGTGGATAAGTCCATCTGCAGATAAGCTGACCATCACATTTTTAATCAAAATATCATGAAAAATGTGCCATCTGCAGATAAGCCAACCCTTGAAATTTTTGTATGTTTTTTCAATATATTCTGAAGGACTTTATTTGTTTTAATATTTTGTATCAATAAATGTTTTCCAGAACAGATTCTGTTTTAAATTTTCACAATTGGATTATCTGCGGGTGGCGCATTTTTCATGGCATTTTGGTTAAAAATGTGAGGGTTGGCTTATCCACGAGTATATATGGGTACTTTTAAAAAATATTACCATATATACTCATGGATAAGCCCATCTGCGGATAATTTTTGGGGTGTATTTTGGAACCTAAAATTCTTGGCTTATCTGTGAGTATATACAGTCCATAGAGAACTGATTGCTACAAAGATGAATGAAGATGACAAATATAGCTCCTTGCACAGGCGCGGAAGTAAAATCTTCCCACAAGGTATACCATTGCTCTTATTAGAGCAGCCAGCAATCTCACAGAAATAGCTTGAGGAAGAGGGAAAAAACAAAAGTATATTAGAATTAACCTAAGAGCAGCACAAAAAAGCCATATAATACTAAATTCAGACATCATATTTTCCTGGGCCTCTCAACTGCAGTACTCCTATCAATATGGTGGTAATGCAAAGACATAAAGCCTATAAAATATTAGAATCACCACCCAATTAAAAACATTCATTGGTCACACAAGTAACTTTATAACTTGATTTGTCAAATTCAATCTGCATAAAAATAACTATTTCTGAAACAAGAAGTATGCTAATTTCCTGTTTTGTCATATACCAACTTAGAAGAGGCTTTCTTATCATTTAAGAAGAATGCAATTTAAATATATTTACCCTGTGCAATAATTTAAGAGAAAATTTTTATAAAATGATCAATAGATAGCATTTGACACCTGTGAAACTATCAAAAATGTCTAAGAACATTTCAAGTAAATGGAAATGTGGAAAAGAGGATTGAACCTATTATCATATGTGGTGGATTTGGGAACTGGCAAAAAAATTTTGGTTGGTGATCCACAGGATATTGGTGAAGATAATAGGAATCCCTCTTCAGATGAAACCAGAACTGTACTAATTAGGGTTTATGGAAGAAGAACATGGTTTCTTATTGCTGTTTATGATCACTGCAGGAAGACTATTATATGTGGAGAAATGGATAAATGAAGAAGCTTCAAATGTTGAAGACTGGATATTTAAAGTTATTGACTTGGTGGAGATGGCAAAACTGACATGTCTAATGAGAGAGAAATCTACAGAGGCTTTTATTAAAGACTGGAATCCGTTTATGGATTATATTATAAAAGTAGAGAAAAATAGCTTGATGGTAAAGGGTTTTATAGATTAAATAAGGGGAGATAACAGAAAATTTAATTAGTGATTACAATAGTATAAAAGAATAAGAAATGGTTAATGGATCTGTGAGGAAAGTGAAGGGTGGAAGTGGACTACGTGTTTTTTAAGTTAGATGTTTAGTTTTGTATTTGCAGGTTTATGTTTCTATATCTGTTTATGTATTCTATTTTTTATGTTTATTTTTATGTGTAGAATTTTAATAGTTTATATAAGAAGGAAGAATGCCTTTAATAAGATGCTGATTGCCAACTGAACGTTATTTAAGAGAGAAAAAAAAAATATCAAACATATGACTTGAAAATGTGCCTCACAATAGATGGAGTACTCTTTTAGTTAGATGAGAAACCGTGGCAACTTCAGAACAAACTGCAAAAATCCCCGAGAATTACTATTGGACAGTGTAGAATCTACTCTGGATAAAACTGCCAAATTAAGTAGAAGACAGTTTCTTATAGGATTTTTTTTAAAAATCAAATAATCTGATTAATTGGCAAAAGCACTTGAGTCAAGCCAGTCATTTTTTTTTGGTCATTAATACTATTTTCTCTTACAAAATCCATTTACAAACCACCCTTATTCAAGGGCAGATGTACATTTATTAGTAAGGACATAAATGTCTCATCTATCCTGATTGTTTTTAACCACAGAAGGGTTTTGGAGATTTCTCAGGGATTCCCCTGTCACCCACGCACCCACTTTCCCTTCTGATGCACATATATGGGATGCTGGGGTTCAGGAAACCATATCTAGACTGCAAAAATGGCAGCAGCAAAGAGAGTTTTTGGTATCTCTCTGCTGCTTTCTAGTGGTCGTCTGATTTATCCAGCCCACATATGATAACTCTATATGTAGTATAAGTTCAGCCACTGCGGAAGAGGCCTAAGAATATAATACATGAACTAAGTACACATTCTGCAACTTGACCCAGTTTCCTCGGAAATACAAAAGGAAAGCCTCAGTAGATGAATCAACATCATGTTACTCCCATTAGGAACAGTGCTTGAAAAATGTTCTTGGTCTATCCCACTTAAGCCTGAAAAAATCACCATTCTCCTGTCTCAACTTCTAAACAAGAATAATCCGTTAGCCTTCCTTACCTTCTGTGCTTTATCTTTCTGAAATACAAAGACAGGAGGTGCAATGGCTGGCTTTTCTGTGAAGAGACAAATAAAAGGGATCTTATATTACCTAACATTGAGACATGCCACATGCTGTTTTCTCTCTAACATATGAGTGCTATTTAGTCAACAACCATACTTCTTTCTTTCCCACCAATATTGAGGTGTGGATAAAAATATTCTTAAAGACAGGTCAGCTAAGTTGACAAGCAAGGTGCTAACTTCACTGTCATTAAACTCTTACAGCTTCCTTAGACATTTCAGTAACAGCAATAAAGAATCCCTTAAAATCTTTTCAACCAATACATTTTCTTAACTGAACCATGCAATGTAAAGCAACTGCCCTCCTATGTTCTTCCATTGTGTCTATTTTATACTTTTATATCCTGCCTAATTTCTTTCATTTTATGTATTCTGCTTCCTAAGGATT
Source organism: Candoia aspera (assembly GCF_035149785.1). Classification (NCBI taxonomy): domain Eukaryota; kingdom Metazoa; phylum Chordata; class Lepidosauria; order Squamata; family Candoiidae; genus Candoia; species Candoia aspera. The sequence goes on from NC_086153.1 coordinate 330,495,573, forward strand.
TTGTCCTAAAAATGTCTTAGGAATATTTGGAACAAATAAATAAAAGTATTTATTCTTACTTCTTTACTTTACTTACTCTCTAAAGGCTTTGAACCTGAGTCATTACAGAATTGTGACTTAATTTTAAAATAATGATGCCTAATGTTTCAGGTTGGACAGACAACATTCAAAATGTGACCACTGGTTTGCAGACAAGGCCAGGAGCCAATGCACTTAGTTCTGTTGGCTCACAAATGTTTGAAGGTCCTCAGAATCACAGGCTGTGCATTTCCAGACTCTTTTAGCAGTATTACAGAATACAAGAGCTATAATCAAGCTGTTAGGAATCTAATGAAATTTTTTAAAAAAGAAGTTTCTGTGCAGGTCCCAAATATTTCAGAAGGAACAATAATTTATTAGTTCAACTGACAATGGCTCTAAAAAGAGACAAGATAAATTAATCAAACAGTAAAATTTTATTAGTGTCAGTTACAATACAATTGTATATGAAACAACAATATTTAGAGGCACTCTACCTCGGAATATCAGTTACTTGGGAGCAATTATTTTCTTGCTCTACTAGTAGGCTTTGTAGAGGCATTGGGTTAACTGTTATGTGAAGCAGATGTGGGACTGGCAGTGCTTTTCTTATGTCCTAATATGCACAAATTTTCTATGACAAGTAAATGCAAATAATAACAAAAAGACTTAGACAAACTAATGGATTTACTGCATCAGTGCTATGATAGCCAATTATAGAACCTCCAATTTTAGATACAACCTACCTTTCAATATTACATGTTGAAAACAAACAACAGAGGAAAGTGTTTCCTAAATGTAATTTGCTGGTCACTGACAGAAACAAGATGCTAGGTCAGATAAATTTTGGGGACTGATCAGACAGAACTCTTATATCTGATTTCTTGAAGCACATTTTCCTATGCTTAGCAGTTTAAACCACCTACATTTCAACTGCCAGGTAAGCTTTGATTATCCCAAGATTATACAGCATTATACAGATATAGCACCCATCAGTGGGTAGAAGTCACAAAGGGCAAAAGAAGCTGACGATAGAAATTGCTGCTTGTGAATGTGCTGCAGCTTTAATAAACAAAAACAAAAAAAAATTAAAACATGATGTTGTCAGCACCTGCACGTTCTTTGATTGAAATCCAGAACACAATCTTCCTGATTGAGCAACTTCTGCCCTCTCTATCTACATTATGGCACTTCTATTTTATTACTATTTCACATAGTCTTAGCCATTCTAGGTTATTATTTCATCTAGGAGTTTATGGGAATGGCTCTCTCCATCCACCATCAACTCTTTGATTCTGATTGGTCTAGGTCTACATCAATCCCCTTGTCCAAGATGCAAAATAATAAGCAATTTGCATACATTCCAAGGCATTCATCTACACGTTTCATGATAGGCTGTGGTGCTAGGCACTTATTCCTATACAGCTCAAACAGTTATTCTTGAGTTTGTCCTAGAAACTAGCGGAGGAAGATAAAAGTCTAGTGGCAGCCTGGGAACACTGTTCACTCACATGAGATGTGGGGAAAGAAGCACCACATTCCATATACAATTTGAGGCCCTCTCATGGTAATAATGACTATATACATTTCAGGGCACATGAACAATTTTTTATCACTGTCTTTTCAAGAATCTTGCAAAAGACAGGAAGAGTAGATCACTGCTAAGACAAAAGCTTGACAGCTGGTACTCTTCTCTTGTCAGAGTGCTGGGAAGTGCATATTTTTCCTGTCTGGTAACTAGTGGGATACAGACCGTTCTGCTGTTCTATGTTTGTAAGAGAAATAATCATTCTCCCTATGCTCAGAGGCACTCATATTTTATTATTAATTCAGATAGTCTAAAATATGTGAAGCAATAAAAAGCAGCAGACAGAAAAACAGGTATGTTCATTACTGAAGCAAGCCACAGTTGAGATGCCTCACTATGCTAATTCTGAGATATTTTCATATTTTTAAATACATATATCTTCATTGGATAAAACAATTTTTAAATGTCATATACCACCTGGAGATGCATATGATAACAAGCATAATGGAAAATACTGCCTGCACATAAACCCACACACATATATAAATTTGTTACACTATGTCTCTCTCTTCTTGCTGCCTAAGTATCAATAGTATGATAAGGCCAGTTGATCCTTAGGTATCTTTTTAATTCACTGACTCCTGTTGATTTTCACAGATGGAGCTACTATGGGTAAGTTGCCTAGAAGGGGCTACTTTACCTCAGTTACGCATTCAATGAATGAAGAGTGCTCTTACCATAGTTTATTTCTAGCAGCCAGTAATGTTGCCTACCAATCTATGTGCCAGTCTCCACATACATTCAGATAAATTATTTTATTCAAACTACTGAAAGCAGCCTAAAAATTCAGCTCTGATAATATGCAGCTGGCCAGAAAAGCCAGAATTAAGTCCCCTCTCAGTAGGTCCCTGTCAATGGACACACTCTGCTCCTTCAGCCTTAGTGATGGATTGCCTGAAATCTCCCTGGCTGATGTGACTCCTGAAGAACTCTCATATCTGACTTCTTTCAGAAAAACTTAAGGAATATCAGTGTCAGATAAACATAATGGAGAGAGCTGGGAAATTTTAAAAGCTGACTCTGATCAACCCAAGTTCAGAGGCAATTCTTTCAAATTTACTTCACAGAAACATGACAGAAGGTTAATGAATTCTTTCAGGCAGATGCAGTCGCTTCTGCCATATCTCCGTGCACGTTCAAAAGAACTTTTATGTCAATAATATAAAGAAAGGAGGAAAAGCCAATCTAGAGTTGAACTCTGTCTGGGTGATGCGAATCTCCCCATTCTTAACACAGCACTCCACAAATGCTCAGAGGCACTCTCGCCCTACGGAAAGAGTGTCAAGGATGGAGAGGAGAACAGCTTGAGACTGAACTTTTGAGAAAGCCCTCTGCCTATGCTCAGAGACATCCTCATCTTCGCCACCTAGGGGACCGGGAGGCCGCTCCCTTTGTCCGGCCTGGCCGTAGCCCGCACGCCAGTTCTGATGAGCTGGGCGGTCACCAGACGGACACTGAAGATCTGGCAAGCATCCAGCCAGGAACATCTCATTTCCTCTCACTCGACTCAGCCAGCTCTTTTCCATTACTGTTACCACCGCAATCCCCCACCCCGGTCCTGGCCACCTACCTTCGTTGGCCAGGTCCGCCATTTTACTTCCTTAATCACTCCCACAATACACTGCGCCAACGACGGGCAAAGCCGCTCTGCCCGGTCTATGCGCGCTCGCGTAGAAGCAACGAGGAACGCCAAGAAGCATGCGCAAAACGAGGGGCAAGGAGTCCGCCCGTGAAAGACAAAAAGGGAATAGGATAAAATGGAGGAGGAGCTACAGTAATACCCGTTGCGCATGTGCGTCCACTGAACATTAAAATCTTATTAAAAAGGCTCCACCCACGGACGGTCTGCGGCTCAGTAGAGGATCTATGCATGGGCATACAGTAGTCGGGCGAAGGGCGGGGGAGAGCGGTGGCGGCTCATATGCAGTACGCATGCGCACTGCTTGCTTTCAGACCAGTATCGGACCTCTTTGCCATTAAACTCGAACGCCCGCTGGGAAGAGCCGGGCGCATGCGCACGGCAGAACGTGCCGTCACAGAAGGGGCGCGATCCAATGGGCAAAAGGCGCTACTGTTGTGTCGCTCTTTATTTAAATAGAGCACATGGTCAGGTCATGCCAGCCGCTGCATTGCCATTTATTATTAGTTATTAACAACGACATGTATTTATATTATGTTATTTTATTTATATATGCGGGTAAAATATAATAACTATAAAATATAAGCATTTTATTAATATCATTTCTGTGATTATTATTATTAGTATTATTCAAATTTATTCAAATTTTGTTACTGCCCATCTCCCCCAAAAGAGGGACGCTGGGCGGTTTACAATAAAATTAATGCTATAACAATAAACGTTAAAATCCAATAAAAATAAAAGCAAGTTACAAATATAAAATACAATATAAATAAATATAGAATCCAAGTGGCTATAAAAATTCCAATCCAGTGGGAGGGGCTCTAAGGCATGAGCCACCCCCAAGAATAGCTACCCACCTTCCCTCCCCAAGCGAGATAGCAGAATCAATCTTCAGGGCCTTCCGGAAGGTGAGGAGTGAAGGGGCCTGCCTCATCTCCGGGGGCAAGGTGTTCCAAAGGGTGGGGGCCACTGCAGAGAAGGCCCACTTCCTGGACCCCGCCAGATGAAATTCTTACAGAGGGGTCTGTAACATGCCCTCACTGCATGATTGGGTGGGGCAGGTCGATGTGATGGGGATGAGACGGTACCTCAGGTAACCTGGCCCCATGCCATGTAGGGCTTTAAAGGTAATAACCAACACCTTGAATTGGACCCAGAAGCAAACTGGCACCCAGTGCAGCTCGCGCAGCAAAGGTGTTATATGTGCCGATCTAGGGGCACCAAGAATAGCCTGCGCGGCTGCATTCTGGACCAGCTGAAGCTTCTGGATAATCTTCAAGGGTAGCCCCATGTAGAGCGCATTGCAATAGTCTATAAGGGAGATGACCAGGGCATGAGTGACTGTTCGGTGGGCTTCTCGCTCCAGGAACAGGCATAACTGGCGCACAACCTGAAGTTGAGCAAAGGCCCTCCTGGCCACAACTGCCACCTGCTCTTCAAGCAGCAGTCATGAGTCCAGAAGAACCCCCAGATTATGCACCAGGTCTGTCTGGGGCAGTGCAACCTCATCCAGAACTAAAGATGACAATTTCCTGGAAACAGGAGCTGTCAACCCATAGCCACTCTGTCTTACCAGGGTTCAGCTGAAGCCTGTTGTTCCCCATCCAGAACCCATAGCCCCCAGGCACTGAGAGAGGGCAGTTACACCATCACTTACCTTCCCCCGGATGGAGATGTATAATTGGGTATCATCAGCATACTGATGATACCTCATTCCATGGTGATGGATGATCTCACCCAGTGGTTTCATGTAGATGTTGAATAAGAGAGGAGAGAGAACCGAACCCTGTGGCACCCCACAAAGGAGGGGTTGAGGGTCAGATCTCTCGCTCCCTATCACCGCCAATTGGGACAGGCCCTGGAGGAAGGAGATGAACCAGTGCAAAACCATGCCGCCCACCCCTAACTCCCTGAGCCGCCCCAAAAGGATACCATGGTTGATGGTATCAAAAGCCACTGAGAGGTCCAGAAGAGCAAGGATGGATGCACTGCCTCCATCCTGCTCCCACCAGAGATCATCCATAAGTGTGACCAATGCCATTTCTGTCCCATATCCTGGCCTGAAATCTGACTGAAGGGTCCAGATAATCCGTTTCATCCAGAATCCTCTGGAGTTGCAACGCCACTGCCTTCTCAACCACCTTTGCCAAAAAGGGGAGGTGGGAGACTGGACAAAAATTGTCCAGCATAGTTGGGTCCAGCGATGGCTTCTTGAGGAAGGGGTGCACCAGAACCTCCTTAAAGACACCCCCTCACTCAAGGATGAATTCACCATTGCCTGGACCCAACCACATGTCACCTCCCAAGCTGCCTTCACCAGCCAGGAGGGGCATGGATCTAAATGACAGGTGGTGGCATTCACAGTCTGGAGGATCCTGTCCACTTCCTTGGGTCCGACAGGATCAAACTATTCCCAGATAACAGGGCAAGAATGTTCCCTCAGCATCTCCACAGACCCTGCTTCACGCTTGGAGTCCAACTTGGAATGGATCCGAGCGATTTTATCCTGCAGATGATTACCTGTAATAATTTATTTTACTACTACTACTTAATATTAATAGAAATATAACAAAGGGATTATGGCATATGTTTTCATTAGCAATATTTTATCCCTGATGTGGTAGCAAATTTTAATAATACTATTAATAAGCCTACAATGGTAAATACAATGATAGTATCTATTATTATTATATTATTCATAGGTCATACACAACAGAAAAGTTTGAAATCCACCCTCAGAAATTTTTTTTGAAGGAAAGCATAATATGTCTGAAGGAAATAAATAAAGCCTTACACAAATAGTAATAAAATCACAAGCAGTTAACAGCAACAATTAAATACGAGCTAATGTAAGATGTATTTTTGCCTGTGTTTTCATTAGTATACTCACATGATATTGGAATTATTTATTAAACTGATAAATATTATTAGAGCAACATAGTTGATACTACCATTTTCATTCTAGTAACCTTTTATTTATTAACTAAATATACTTCTCTCCTTTTCAGTTCAGGAACTCGAGGAGACATATAGAGTATAGTACTCCCTCCTATTTTTCCCAACTGCAATTTGTGAAGTTGGGTCAAGAGAGGGATTGGTCTTAAATCACGCAGTGAGCTTCCATGTCTGAAATTGGATTGGTCTCCCCTTTGCCAATCCAACACCTTAACTGCTATAGCACGCTACTGTCACATTTTTATTACTTAGGTTTTAATTTTTGCGCTTTCATTCTGTAGTGCACTCACATGGAGCATGAGAGAGAATATAATGAAGAAGACACAAATATCTATTCAGTTAATTTCTGCCTTGCCTCTCTGTCAGAAAATGACAGGCCACTGGCAGCAGCCTTCCAAAGCTGCAGGACGATTTTGCTATCCTTAGGACATGGCCAGACTGCAAAAGGCAGCCTACTCACTGCGTCCCAGAATATCCATGTTATCCTCTCCACCACCATAAACCTGCTTATCCTGCTCCTGGCTATCTGAGCTGGGGAAGCTGCCCACATTTTTCCCCTCTATGATGGCAACGGTGACCTTTTGCCTTCACAAAGGAGGGGAGTTTGAAGGAAGTGGGGGTGGGATTGATGACACCATGCCTTCTTCTGAGTGAGTGCACACTCTCACAGGCTCAGTGTTGTTTTGACAAAGCATGGAGAATCTTGTCTTCTCTTCCCAAAGGGCACAAAACATGAAGGAGCCTTATCACATCAGCCTTGTTGGTTTGGTCCCAACACAATGAGCTAAAGCAAGCGTCTCAAACTTGGGGTTTTCCAGATGTAACCTTCCAAAATGCCTTGCCAGTATGTTTGGCTGGGAGTTCTGAATTATAGGCCCAATAGATCTGGAGGGCATCAGGCTTGAAGTACAATGTTCTTTGTACAGTAAAGTTTCTGAGGTAGGGTAAGGCATAGTGATTTACCCTCTGATGACTGTGCTGGGAGTAGGTCTGTATTAGTTATCTCCCTGAAACACAGCAACTATATTATTGGCTATGTTTGTCATTTTTATGTTTTGTTAGCTGTATTATATAAACTGACTAGAGTTACTCAAGTGATTGAGGCAGCATGCAAATTGATAAAGAACATAATAACTTGTTTGGTGTAGTGGGTAAATGTGCTGGACTAGAAGCTGGGAGGCCATGAGTTCTAGTCCTCCCTTGGGCATGGAAGCTGCTTGGGTGACTTTAGGCTGTTTTTCCTCTCTCAGCCCTAGATTGGGAAGTTGAAAAAAAAATTACCAACTTACAATGGACCAACCTAGTAGATTACCTTCCATAACCTTCAGTGAAGAGGGCTTCATCCTGCAGTGGATTGATTCAGGGTAATAATAATATCTTCAGCAAAGGATCGTTACCTTGTCGTGGTGCTGGAGCTTGAGCACCTCAATGATGCCATGAGCTAAACCGTGAAGGGCCACCCAAGACGGGAAGGTCATGACAGAGAGGTCAGACTAAATGCGATCCCTGGGGAAGGTAATGGCAACCCACCCCAGTATTCTTGCCATGAAAACTAAATGGATCAGTACAACCAGAGATATGTTGGTATACCATCGGAAGATGAGACCCCCAGGTCGGAAGATGGTCAAAATGCTACTGGGGAGGAACAGAGGATGAGCTCAACTAGCCCCAGACGTGATGACGCAGCTAGCTCAAAGCCGAAAGGACGGCTAGCGGCCGACGGTGCTGGTGGTGAATGGCGAATCCGATGTTCTAAGGATCAACACACCATTGGAACCTGGAATGTAAGATCTATGAGCCAGGGCAAATTGGATGTGGTTATTGGTGAGATGTCAAGATTAAAGATAGACATTCTGGGCGTCAGTGAACTGAAATGGACTGGAATGGGCCACTTCACATCAAATGACCACCAGATCTACTACTGTGGACAAGAGGACCACAGAAGAAATGGAGTAGCCTTCATAATTAATAGTAAAGTGGCTAAAGCAGTGCTTGGATACAACCCAAAAAACGACAGAATGATCTCAATTCGAATTCAGGGCAAGCCATCTAACATCACAGTGATCCAAATATACGCCCCAACCACAAATGCTGAAGAAGCTGAAGTAGAGCAGTTCTATGAGGATCTGCAGCACCTACTGGACAACACGCCTAAAAGAGATGTTATTTTCATCACAGGAGACTGGAATGCTAAGGTGGGCAGTCAAATGACACCTCGAATTACAGGTAAGTATGGCCTGGGAGAACAAAATGAAGCAGGACATAGGCTGATAGAATTTTGCCAAGACAATTCACTCTGCATAACAAACACTCTCTTCCAACAACCTAAGAGACGGCTTTATACATGGACTTCACCAGATGGACAACACCGAAATCAGATTGATTACATCCTTTGCAGCCAAAGGTGGCGGACATCTGTACAGTCGGTAAAAACAAGGCCTGGAGCTGACTGTAGTTCAGATCATGAACTTCTTCTTGCACAATTTAGGATCAGACTAAAGAGATTAGGGAAGACCCACAGATCAGCTAGATATGAGCTCACTAATATTCCTAAGGAATATGCAGTGGAGGTGAAGAATAGATTTAAGGGACTGGACTTAGTAGATAGGGTCCCGGAAGAACTCTGGACAGAAGTTGGCAGCATTGTTCAGGAGGCAGCAACAAAATACATCCCAAAGAAAGAGAAAACCAAGAAGGCAAAATGGCTGTCTGCTGAGACACTAGAAGTAGCCCAAGAAAGAAGGAAAGCAAAAGGCAACAGTGATAGGGGGAGATATGCCCAATTAAATGCAAAATTCCAGAGGTTAGCCAGAAGAGATAAGGAATTATTTTTAAACAAGCAATGCGCGGAAGTGGAAGAAGACAATAGAATAGGAAGGACAAGAGACCTCTTCCAGAAAATTAGAAACATTGGAGGTAAATTCCAAGCAAAAATGGGTATGATCAAAAACAAAGATGGCAAGGACCTAACAGAAGAAGAAGAGATCAAGAAAAGGTGGCAAGAATATACAGAAGACCTGTATAGGAAGGATAACAATATCGGGGATAGCTTTGACGGTGTGGTCAGTGAGCTAGAGCCAGACATCCTGAAGAGTGAGGTTGAGTGGGCCTTAAGAAGCATTGCTAATAACAAGGCAACAGGAGACGACGGCATCCCAGCTGAACTGTTCAAAAGCTTGCAAGATGATGCTGTCAATGTAATGCATGCTATATGCCAGCAAATTTGGAAAACACAAGAATGGCCATCAGACTGGAAAAAATCAACTTATATCCCCATACCAAAAAAGGGAAACACTAAAGAATGTTCAAACTATCGAACAGTGGCACTCATTTCACATGCCAGTAAGGTAATGCTCAAGATCCTGCAAGGTAGACTTCAGCAGTTCATGGAGCGAGAATTGCCAGATGTACAAGCTGGGTTTAGAAAAGGCAGAGGAACTAGAGACCAAATTGCCAATATCCGCTGGATAATGGAAAAAGCCAGGGAGTTTCAAAAAAACATCTATTTCTGTTTTATTGACTATTCTAAAGCCTTTGACTGTGTGGACCATAACAAATTGTGGCAAGTTCTTAGTGGTATGGGGATACCAAGTCATCTTATCTGCCTCCTGAAGAATCTGTATAACGACCAAGTAGCAACAGTAAGAACAGATCACGGAACAACAGACTGGTTTACGATTGGGAAAGGAGTACGGCAGGGCTGTATACTCTCACCCTACCTATTCAACTTGTATGCAGAACACATCATGCGACAAGCTGGCCTTGAGGAATCCAAGGCTGGAGTTAAAATCTCTGGAAGAAACATTAACAATCTCAGATATGCAGATGATACCACTTTGATGGCTGAAAGCAAAGAGGAACTGAGGAGCCTTATGATGAAGGTGAAAGAAGAAAGTGCAAAAGCTGGTTTGCAGCTAAACCTCAAAAAAACCAAGATTATGGCAACCAGCTTGATTGATAACTGGCAAATAGAGGGAGAAAATGTAGAAGCAGTGAAAGACTTTGTATTCCTAGGTGCGAAGATTACTGCAGATGCTGACTGCAGTCAGGAAATCAGAAGACGCTTAATCCTTGGAAGAAGAGCAATGACAAATCTCGATAAAATAGTTAAGAGCAGAGACATCACACTGACAACAAAGGCCCGCATAGTTAAAGCAATGGTGTTCCCCGTAGTAACATATGGCTGCGAGAGCTGGACCATAAGGAAGGCTGAGCGAAGGAAGATCGATGCTTTTGAACTGTGGTGTTGGAGGAAAATTCTGAGAGTGCCTTGGACTGCACGAAGATCAAACCAGTCCATCCTCCAGGAAATAAAGCCAGACTGCTCACTTGAGGGAATGATATTAAAGGCAAAACTGAAATACTTTGGCCACATAATGAGAAGACAGGACACCCTGGAGAAGGTGCTGATGCTAGGGAGAGTGGAGGGCAAAAGGAAGAGGGGCCGACCAAGGGCAAGGTGGATGGATGATATTCTAGAGGTGACGGACTCGTCCCTGAGGGAGCTGGGGGTGTTGACGACCGACAGGAAGCTCTGGCGTGGGCTGGTCCATGAAGTCACGAAGAGTCGGAAGCGACTAAACGAATAAACAACAACAACAACAATAATATAATGTCATTATAAAAAACCATATGTTTGCTCTGACTTTTTGCAAGGAGACCTATACTGGTGGATGATACTCTACTTCCTCTTGTTATTTATAATAAATTTTCCTTAGGGCAACCAGTTTATGTTTGCCACAACCTTGGCTATATGCTATATGTTGTAGCAAATGTAAACTGAAAAAAAGTTATTGGGCTGAGGCCACTAAGGAGAACATGGTGGGGAGAAAGGAGGATATGAATCCAGATCAGACCTTTTATGCTGTGGGAGTGGAGGAAAAAGCGACATCTCTGCATGTAGAAAATAATATTTTAATTGGAGCAACCTTCCCCAAACTGCAGTTCACCACCTATAGTTCTAAATTGAATGCTCCAATGTGTAAGAGAAAAGAAAAGAAAAGTTATGTCATTGCATGTAGGAAATTAACATTTTAATTACTGTAACCTTCCCATTTGGTGCTTCTGAAATAGATTGGATGGCAACTGTCATCATGCTGAAGGAAACGATAATGGGAATTGTAGTGCATTTTTATTGGAAATTATGGGAGTTGTGGGTCTCCACAGCTGGAGGGTACCACACTGCAGGGGTCTGCTTTGGAAGTATTGGGGGGGGGCGAACTAATTTGGGTCTAGAAGTATTGACAGGACAGAGAGAGAGCGCAAAAAACTCTGTTTTCTATGTATTTGAATAATGATGTCTCGCCATCTCCATAACGTAGCCATATTATTTTCCTTTCGAATCCCTCTTTTTCTAGAAGTTTTGGAAATTTTAGATATATATAGATGATTAAGTATTCTGGAAACCTACCCAAAGAAATGCCATAGGATAGAGCAGTGTTTCTCAACCTCAGTAACTTTAATCTGTGCGGACTTCAACTCACAACACGCTGACTGGATAATTCTGGGAGTCAGAATTTGCTGAGGTTGAGAAACACGAAGGTAGAGTATCAACGGTACCGCTCTAGCCATTCTCTATGGCCCTGGGAGAAAGCATCGTCAGTTTCCACGGTAACCCTGAATCGAGCCTGGAAGTGATATTGATTACTTCCGGAGGGGAAACCACACAACTCTGGCATTGAAATTGGCGGGATCTCGCTCGATTCAGAGACCGTCTTCGGCTGAGATGCCTGGGCGCCGGTGTAAGGTGTCCGCGGTCCCCCAAGCCGCGGGGAGGACTGGCTGTTTTTTCGTTCGCCCAAGAGATGCCGTTGCGAGCCGCCGACGGGGGCCAAGCAGGAGGGCTCAGGAACCCAGACGGGATGACCGCTGTATGGTGGGGATTGAGACGGCTGCGGTTAGGGAGCCGCTGCTGCCACCACCTCTTTCTCAAGCCGGGAGCGGCGGAACAGAGGCGGAGTTTGTGTCCCGCCGCGAAACTGTTGAACTCATCCTCCGCTATTGAAAGCAGGTGGGGGAATGCGAGGGCAGACAGTGGGAAAGGGAGAGGCTCCGGGGCGCGACGAACCTCAAGGACGGGATAATTCGAAGTCGATGGGGCAGCCCTAAGAGGAAGACCAGGCAGGAGAGCCTTCTGAACTGGAAAGAGTCTGCTAGAACAGGGTTTACAGTGAATTTTAGGAAAAGCATGTGGAATAGCCGTATGAGGAAGGGAGGGAGGAACCCCAGCAGCCATCCAACCGAAGGCAAATTGGTCAGAACAGCCCTAAGGCGAGGTAGCAACAAGACTCCCACAGCAATCACATGGCCTGGTACAACCTCAAGAACGGCCTAAGAAAACTGCCTAAGAAGCCAGAGCTATGCTGAAATGGAGCATGGATTCTTCTGAAGCTGGTAGCAGGTGGAGTCTTTTGGGGACCAAAAGGAGCATCAGTCCAGCCAGAGGGGGAAAGGGTGGGAGCAGCCCTAGAGGAAAGGATAATCTCACTAGAAATCAGAATGCTTGGAGCAACCCAAGGCAGAAGGAGGAGTGGGAACATCTTAGGGACTTCAGTATGCAAAACCAATGAGAACAAAGCCATGATGGAAATATGAGAGAGTGTAGAACAGAGGCAAAGTGAACATCAGAACCTGACCAGACATGAAAGCAAAGAGAGCAATTCAGCAGTGGAGTTCTAATGAAGGTCCACAAAACTGGAGCAATCCAGCATGTCATGAGACAATGATTGGAGGTGGATCAGATATGGGTAGATATAAAAATGGAAGAACAGGAGGCTATAAGGGCATTGGCTCCATACAGAAGTGGGTTCAAATAGTACTGGAGCTATACTGAAGATGTGGCTATCCCATGAGCAGGTGGCGTATCACCGAATGCAGTGTTGGAACATCTTGAAGAACAAGAGACAGCAGGAACTGCTGTTAAGTTTGTTCCCACTACTCGGAATGACAAAAAAGTCCAAGACTGTTGAGATGAATACTGACATTATTAGCTAAACCCAAAATAACTACAGGAGCTCATGATGATAACACATTAATTGTGTGGGCTCCAGGATGAAGTTGGTAGAAGCAGCCATGGAAAAGTAAGAAACTTTGGGCCCGTGGAGCTGCCAAAATGGGCCCACCACCTACAGTGGTAGCATGAATTGGAGGATAATCATGCTGCATCATTTGCAGATCCTAGGTTCCAGCAATTGGTCGCTTAAGTCTGTAGTATTCAGCCAGACTGGCCAAAGTACCAATGAAATGCTCTTTGCAGAAAACAAGGTGCTTGGAAGAGATCATGAAGAGATTCTTGCAGTTGATAGAAGCTAAAAGGAAACCGTTTCCCTGAAAGCCACACCCTTTTCCCAGGCATATTCACCACTACTACCTACAAGCTGATATGGAGAAAATTCTCTTGCGGTCTGGTTCTCGACCCCAAGGTATTGGTGCCCAAGGGCAAAACACAGGTAAGGCCTTCTCTAGTGCCAAAGGCTTGTTTCCACAGAATCTTGAGGTATGGCAGGCATCTCAGAATTTCTCTATCTTAACTGCTCAAGTGAACTGTTTCTCACTGAGTTACACTTTGAGAACAGTATACTTTTAAAAAGGGTAGGAATGGAGAATCATTTTGCATTGCAATATGAATTTGCTATCCCCAGCATCACCACCACTTTAAATAGCTTTATTTAAATAGAAAGCATTTGATTCTAAAAAGCCAGGGTGAGTGAAGTTTCAAGATCTGTTTTCCCCTTTTAACAAGCAGTAGTCCTGGCAAAATTTGCCTGCCTCAGGCAATCTGTTCCTCCGAATGCTGATTGTCACAACAGACAATGTGTCTTTATAGTGATATCATTCTAGTTAGCATCTGCGTGCAACTTTTGATAACTCTTTGCAGATATGAGAACTAGAACTTCAATTCTCTGTTACAATAAGTGAAGAAGAGCCTACACACTACATGGAAACAGCTGAAGAGCTTCATATAGCTCTTCCTCAGTGAAAAGTGTAAACTCCATTGAAGTTTTAGCTAATAATCCTAAGGCCCAGTTCTCTATGGACTAAATATGACTTGGTTTAAACCTGAGAATTGTATAGTTGAATTAAATCCCATCAACTTTTGTAAACACTAGGGGTTATTTCCTGTTATTTTAGTTCAGCCGGTTGTATACTGGCCAGGACCTCTCTGTTTTGCGGAAGACTAGAACAGCTAATTTTTCTTGCTTTGGTAGAGGCAGAGATTGTGTGCCCTTCTCCTTAATACGGATAAATTGAAACATCACCAATAGAGTCACCTTTTACTAAGAACAAGCCAGTTTGGTGTAATGGTTAAGGCCTTAGGCTAGAAATCAGGAGACTGTGATTTCTAGTTTTGCCTTAGGTACAAAGCCAGCTGAATGACTTTGGCCTGTCATTCTCACTCAGCCCTAGGAAGAAGGAACTGGCAAGCCACTTCTGAAGATGTTGCCAAGAAAACTGCAGGGACTTGTCTAGAAGCAATCCCCAGGAGTCAAAACTGACTTACACACACATTTCTTTTTCTTTTTTACTAAAAACAATATGCCATTGAGTTGCAAGAAACTCACAGTATTTTTCTACTGGCATGGTTGAAGAACTTCCAGTTTCTTTTTGCAGCTTATAGGAAAGAAACCAGAAATAAAACTGTGGGTTGAAATGGAAAAGCAACTGAGACGAACATCTTTTGATCAGGAGTACTGTCAGGTTCATTTTTTCCTTTCCCACCTCCCCCCGCCCTTTCCTCTGACTCAAGTCTGCCAGTGCAGAGCCTTCACAGAACATTTTAATGAATAATGATCTGATTTATGATGGATCTTTAGGCATAGCCTCTTCCCCCTATTAGTTCCTTTTCTCATATGTTTAGAGGAATGGGTGGATGCTGAATGCAGTTTTGTTCCTAAATAATATTTGGCGACTCAGAGCAGGATGTCTGTAAGGGATCAACATCTTCTGCAATAGGTGTGAAACTGAGCCAGTTCCTATTGTTAATAAGCCTTTGAGTGAGATTCTGTAAGTGGAAATGCACAGTAAAAGTGCATTTCCCTCCACTTGCCCTTCTTTTGTGCTGTTCCTTTGTTACTTTTCTGCAGCCGAATAAATCTTGGTTTGATTTTAAAAGCTATGTCTGGATGAATCCTTGACTGGTCAGTGGCAAAGTAATACTATTACTCATCTTTAGCTCTGTTTCTGATGTTTAGAGTGCTATCTCAGTCATCACAGTCTTCTGTTAAGGCTTTTTAAAAATTTCTGTCCTGGGAGAGAATGTGGCTTGGCAAGTTCGTTCATTCATTCATCCACTTGGCAAGGATGAGATTTCAATGCGGGATCAGAGAGGAAGCCTCACATACGTCGCTTTAATGTTTGTTAAACAAAATGGCATAACAACTGCAATGAAATTGTCATCTGCTTAGTGAATGTTCAGGTGTTCAGTTAATGATTTACTTTTACTGTAGTGCTGTGTTTTGACCTATCAAATTTCAAGGCTGCTTCTACAGTATTCTTTTGTCCGCCAAATAAAGGGATGGGATTTTTCAGCAAGTTCATTTAGTCACAGTGTACTTCATGAACAATTTTAATTATGTTTGCATTTTATGTTCAGATATTAAAAGAGACGTAAGAGAGAAATGAACATTTCTGTCTATTAAGGTAAAAGTCACTCAAACTGAGCTCAACTCCTGTTACTACATGGAGACATCCAATGTTTTTTGGCAACAATATTGAATAGTTTTTTCAACTTTCCAGTCTATCCTAGAGCTTGGGAATTTCCTGGTGGTCAGAGATCAGCCAGAGCCAGCAAGGTGCTTCTACTTGTTGTGACATTTTGTATATTAAATTGTATCACTCATTGGAAGAGAAGCTTAATTTATATACTCAATTATGTATCTAGTACCATAGTACCCTAAATCTCAGAGAATCTTGTATCTTATTCTCTAAAACTGGTTGTAGATTTCGTGAAAGCTCATGCAAAAAAATTTTAAGGGAATTTGAACTGCGTGCTTATTCTGGCTTATATAAGTTGCAGTGAATTCAATGCACATTCATGGGTCTGTCTGCTTAGCTTGCAGGCCTCATTGTTTGGGAGGTTGGTGGGTGACTTGTCCACCTACAGAATTTGGGAGTAGTTGACAACTACTGTAACAGGGGCCTTAAAGAGTGCTGTTGGGGCTTACATCATGCATCTGCTGGTAGAAAAGTTCTTTGTAAAGCAGCAAAGGCCCTCTTAACATGAGGCATAGTTGTCTAAAGTGCAGGAAAGAGTGTGGTGGGGTAGAATGTTAGGCTGGGAGCTGCAAGACCTGACTTCATGTCCCCACTTAAATCATGGAGTTTGTTGGGTGCCAGTCACACACCCTCAAGCCCAATTTACCTTTTAGGGTAGCTGCTGTGGGTATAAAATAAGGGGAAATTGCACATACCATCTTGACTTCTCAGAAAAGGCATGCAATAAATAATCTACATATGCCAAAAGCATATTGACTTTTTAAAAACTTAGTTATCTTCTTGAAGGAAAAGAAAAGGAATTGAAGCATGACCTGGGGTCGGGTTGGCATTGCTAGTGGAATATTCTATTTGTCCTCAAAAGTCCTAGTTATAACTCAGTTTGTTTCTGTGGTGGAGCAGATCTTTTATTTGTGGGCTTGGGGACCATTCACAAATAATTCAGCACTGAAACCAATTTATTAAACTCGCAAAGAAATAGTTTGGGCTGTGCCATAACTATCCCCTCCAAGAAAAAGCTTTTGAGAGCCTCTGCAAACTATGACTGGGTTCACACAATGTTCAAGCCACGGTGCGGTTTGTTTGGTCAGGCTTGTGAACTCAGCCACTGTGAAGAACAAGTCATAGTTTACAATTTAGTGTGTAGGGTAAACCTAGCTGTGGTTTATTTAATGTGCTATGAACCAAACCAAATGTAGCTTATCCAGCAGGCCTCAGGGAAGCAGACATGACATAAAGCAACATATATTTGCTGGGAAAGGTCCTTTCACCTGCATCCTTGAGCTGCAGGGGAGCTTTTCTATAATCCACAGCTGGTGTGAAAAATGAATTGGCTAATGCCAAAGGAGAGAGAAAGTGCCATTCCCTGCTCCTCATTTCGGCTGTCATGGCATATATCAAGCCATGGCCATTCATGGTCTTTGTCTCAGGGGATTTCCTTTTGTTCTTCATGGTATTAGAGGAGCTGAAATGATAGGAGGAGGAGGAGGAGGAGGGGTGAGATCTGGTATATGCAGTCCTTTGTTATGGCTGATTCAGCAAGTTCAGAATCTAATTTTTAGAAAGAGAAAGATTTCAGTTTGTGGAATATATATTATCAAAGCAGAGCTGAAAAACACAGCTACAAAATCTGTTACTCGAAGCTCCTTTGTTCAAACCCTAAACATATTTCTATATTTTGCTTCCACTGCAAAATAAATAAATTGATGAAGCAGCAGTTTTTATATCTGCAGCCGCTACGATATGGCCATAGGCTTTTGTGTGTCTGTGTGTGGTTTAATGCATTAGTAGTATTCTAATTCAAACAGAAAAGGTCTTTATTCTTTATATAGGTATGTAATAAACATGTGGATACATGGCTGTATTAAAATCAGGTTTGAAGGTGGTTACCTATCTGCAAATCACCCCTATATTGTTGCAGTGTGGATGGTTCTGATTCAGATCTCAGTTTAAACAGCTGTGCCCTGACAGGCTGTCATTCTGTCCATTGTGGATTCCATTTTCCTGGTTTTCCAATGCCCTTTCACACACCCTAATATTTGACAGCCTTTGAGCCTGCTGGGAGGAAGGGCAGTGCTGGGTGTGTATGCTTTCCAATTTTTTTTTTTGGTCCTTCCATTGACTACAGGGGACCCTGCTGCTATCTGCCTGCTTGTTTGCCTTTGGGTGTTTTTGAATAGCCCTCCTGATGTTTACTAGCAGAACGAATGATAAATACATATACATCCATAGCTGCTATCCTAGGCCCCTTAAAAAAATAAATAAATCGAAGTCTTAGCCCAGTAGTCAGAGATGGGACCAAACTGCATTAAAAAAAAATACTGTAGCCTTTCTTCATAGTATACATGGACCATAGGTATACACCCACAGTTAGAACAAAAAGACTTTGAAACTTCTTTAAGTCCCTCCTTAGGGGCGAGATGGGGGGTAATAAAAATTTGAGAAATAAATGGTTAAACTTTGTAATATCAATCAATCAATAAATGGTTAAACTTTGTAATATTTATATTCCCGCTGTAGTAGTTCATGGATACATTGAATATAAGCATTCATTCTTACGTGCCTTTCTTGTGCGTATACTTTTGAGATGATGTGCGCGCGTTCATATGCCGTGATTTTACATACTTTGCCAAGTTGGAGTAAAGTGTGTTCGGAACACGCCGAGCGACGCCGCAAGTCGCTTCAGGCTTAAAAACTCGGATTCTCGCGATCAGGCCCCTCGCCCCCCCGGGTCGGGCGTTTCTCCTCCTCTCGCACCGCTGGGGGGAGCCTCTAACGCGGGCTCCCTCCCCGTTCAAAACCCCAACCCCTCCCTTCCTCTCTCCCCTGCACTTCCGATCTCGCGACAGCTGCTACCGCGTTAAAATGGCTACAATGTAACATCTTTTCTGCCTTTGACGCTTTCTGAGCCGCGGCTGATCCGCAAGGATTTTTTGTAATAATAAAAAAAAATATATATGTAATTATTCTTTTGGAAAAGCAGCAACGTCTACGCGAAACGCCGCGAGGTCTTCCGACAGAGAAATGGTACGTGGCCGATTGCGAACCTGAAGGGGTGTGTGTTTTGAGGTTCTTTTAAAAACATTGTTATATTTGTGTTTTAGGGTCTTTTTTCTCTTGAGGTCCCTCCTCTGTCTATCATATCTCCAATTTGCTTGCCTTTCTTTTTTTTTTAACGCGAGCACCGCTTTCCGCGTTCGCCGCGATCCGAGGACGGGTTTGTTGTTGACGACTGGGGCGCTTTGCGTGGGGAAATTGCCCAAGGCCCGGAAGGGGAGAGGTCACGGCGGTTTCTTCAGAAGGTTGGCCTGTTTCTCGCCGTCTGACTGCATGCACATTATCACGCTAGGAAACTCGTTAAAGGCTTTGCCGTCCCGTCGGTGCAGAAGAGAATAGAGATTTTCCCTAAATTCGGACGCAACAGTTTGAGGATGGGATCTACATTTGTGCGGATATCACAGATGAGAGACTAAATTCAATAGCAACTGTCCTTTATCTAACACGGGTTGTGTCTGAATGCGCCCTCGTATCTTACCAGGTTGTCAGCGTTCCTAAAAAATAAGACAGTGTTTCACCCACTGGAGAAAAATAATATGTATTTGTTACTGAATGTTCTTATGTAAGAAGTTGTCTGATGTGACAGTAGGCTTACACATCACAGAATTAACTTTGCAAAGCTTTGTCTATGCTTGATTATATATATGGTCTAACAGGAAGATAAATATTAAAAGAGTTTTTTCTCCCTTTTCCGAGTGGAATAATTTCAAGGAAACTGCTTGGAGACAGCTCTGTGCCTAGCACTGATTTGACTTGCCAAAATAAGTTGCTAGCAAAAGTGTTTCTTCCATTCCTTTGTCTAGATGAGTTGACCTGGCTTGTACTGTAGTACTGCTCCTTTGAATGGAAAAGCAGAGGTTAATGGAAGTTAAACAATTTTTTTTAATCCCGCCTTTATGATTTTTATAAATAACTCAAGACGGCGAGCATACCTAATACTCCTTTCTCCCCCTATTTTCCCCACAACAACAACCCTGTGAGGCGAGTTGGGCTGAGAGAGAGGGACCCGCCCAAGGTCACCCAGCCGGCTTGCATGCCCAAGGCGGGACTAGAACTCTCATACCACGCCTGATTGGCTCTTGGGCTGAGGGAGAGGGACCGGCCCAAGGTCACCCAGCCGGCTTTCGTGCCTAAGGCGGGACTAGAACTCTCGGTCTCCTGGATTCTAGCCCAGCATCTTAACCACTAGACCAAACTTTTGCTAATTGTAAAGTTCTGGTCATCTTTTGCCTGGCCATTTTCCCCATCATTAATGTTTTATTTTGTAATTATGTAATTCCCTTGGAAGATCACTGTGGATAAATATGTGTAAGGCTGTATTCTAAGTTTACAGAGTATATAATCTTATCCAATTTGGTGGCTTCCAGATGTGTTGAGTAATCCCATTATACTCAGCATCACTGGCCATACTGTTTGGAGATAATGGGAGTTGAACTCCAATGTATTTGGATGGCATCAGGTTGATGAAGGCTGACCTACTTAACTTAGAGCTTAATTGGGGAATTCAGGCAACTTGGGAGGGAAATCTATTTTTAGTTCCTATATTCATACATACATAGAGGTGTGATATATATCCATACACACACACTCATGCTTACCAACTGTACTGCTCCAAATGTAGAGCTGTGTGATATAACTATGCAAGCCTAATACCAAAACAGCTATATTCAGATACCAATAAGAGAACATCTTCAGTTGCTCTGTTGCTGACCTGGAAAATGCCATTGCCTGCTGGAGGAATTTCAGAGCAAGATGCCAGCATGAAATAGCTGATTTTATTCTATTAATTTGGAACTAAATAGAGATCATGCTTTGGGGGGTGAGGGGTGGCTTCAAATATCAACCTACTTCACCAGATTAAGGTTACTGTGTTAATAGTTCTTTCAGCAGTAAATGGCCATTTTGCTTATGTGTCTATATTTAATATCAAACTGGACTATCACTCTGTGGATATTTTCTATACTCATACATGTGTATGTAAGAACAGGGAAATAGATACTGGTCTGCAAAAAAGATACTGGTCTGCAATTGATACTGATCTACTATACTATTGACAACAGAAGTGGTGATCTATACACATAATTCTTCTTTTAAAGATGTCTTTTTCAGTGTCTGCCAAGAAAAGGAGAACCATTATAAATAGTG
Source organism: Candoia aspera (assembly GCF_035149785.1). NCBI lineage: Eukaryota > Metazoa > Chordata > Lepidosauria > Squamata > Candoiidae > Candoia > Candoia aspera. The sequence continues at coordinate 330,516,689 of NC_086153.1, forward strand.
AGTTTTAAAAGGATGGGAAGGAGAGGAAGGACATGTCCTGAAGTTTTGATTTGTTCATTTTAAAGTACTTCAAGATTAGGAGAAATTTCCAGCTAGTATCAGATTTGTGTTTTAATTTCCTAGCTACCAAAACTTCCTATTCTGTGAGAAGCCCTTACCTGTTTGTAGCATGCTAGTTGAAACTACAGAATCACTTTGGTGTAGTGGTTAAGACATCAGGCTAGTCACTGGGAGTTGGTGGGTTCTAATCCTGCCTTAGGCATAAAGCCAGCTGCAGAACCTAGGCCAGTCACTCTCTCTTAGCCCTAGGAAGGAGGCAATGGCAAACCACTTCTGAAAAAGCTTGCCAAGAAAACTGCAAGGACTAGTCCAGGCAGTCACCAGGCATCAATGCTAACTTGAAGACACACACACACACACACACACAAATAATAAATTGAAACTATTTTAGGAAAACAAGAAGATCAGAAGGGTTGCCATGTTGCTGTGCTGCAGGAAATAAGCAAGAAATAAAATCTTGTCTTTGCAGGGGGGTTTCTGCTGCCATAGCCTTGCTAAATACACTGCCATAGCCTGTGACACAGTGTAACGCACTGTATATAATACAGTATAATATACTGACAGTGAGAATTATTAAGCAGTGGAACAGCTGGCCTCCCAGAGTTGTGGGTGCTCCATCGCTGGAGGTTTTCAAGAAAAGATTGGACAACCATTTGTCTGAGATGGCATGAGGACTCCTGCCTTGGGCAGGGGGTTGGACTAGGAGACCTCCAAAGTCCCTTCCAGCCCTATGATTCTATGATTCTAATACTGCCTTTCCTTAATCTCACCATCCATCTTGACTACAAGGTTAAGGGCTGGAGTTATTTTAGTCCTGGTTTTGTTAAAGATATGGGGTGGGGGGATGCACTGTTTTTACTGTTGGACTTTGCTTTGTTTGCATGGCTTCCTAGAAGAAGGAGCGGAGGGAGAGATGTAGGGGGGTAACCCAGGCACAGCATGTGAAAGAATCCTGTGTTAGTATTTTCTTGTCTGTCCCCCCATTAGATGAATTATTTGTTTTCTTATTAATTGTTAACAGCATTTGTAACCCACCCTAGTCCCAAAGGATTCTGGGCAATGTGCAACATTTTAAAACTAAATTATAAACTCAACCAAAGACAAATTCCAAATAAAGTAATAAATGATGGATGGAATTAGCATTTGTCTTTTCCTTCAGGGTCCTTCATTACTTGTTACCATGCCTTCAGAAGTTGAATTGATGTTGTGGTTAGGGTTTGTTAAAAACTAGTTTGTTCTCCCTCTCTTCTTTTCCCCTATAGCTGACATAGAATAGCTCGTTTTTTAGGTTTCTTGAATTGATTGATTGATTGATTGATTGGTTGGTGCCTTCTAGTCAGTCTTGACCCCTGCCGACTGTCTGGACGAGGCCCTGCAGTTTTCTTGGCAAGGTTTCGGAGGTGGTTTGTTATTGCCTCCGTCCTAGGGCTGAGAGAGAGTGACTGGCCTAAAGTCACCCAGCCTGCTTTGTGGCTAAGGTGGTATTAGAACCCACAGTCTCTCGGTTTCTAGTCTGATGCCTTAACCTAGTGTTTCTCAGCCTTAGCAACTTTAAGGCGTGTGGACTTCAACTCCCATGGCTGGCTGGGGAATTCTGGGAATTAAGGTCCACATGCCTTACAGTTGCTAAGGTTGAGAAACCCTGCCTTAACCACTTCACAGAACTGGCTCTCTTTCTTGAAATTAAATTTTCTAATTTTGATTGCTGTATTCAAGATCTTATAGGCCACTAGCATATTTGCAATCTGCAGAACACCCCCTTTTTCTGAGGAACAGGACAGGATATAGACAAAAGGCAAGGAAGGAAGGGAACTCCATGGGCTTTTGGAAAGCAAGTAGAAGAGAGCTTCACCTCAGGAGACAAATCTTTGTATTGTTTTGGATAAAGATTTTGAGTAGCAGAGCAGGGCAGGGGCGCTCCTTGCCTTGATGACAGGTACCGCCAGTGAGAGATATGTTTCAGTAGTTGGTCTCAGTTCATGGTGTTCCTCAGAGCTTGATGGCTTGGCTTTCCTCGGTCCCTGCATAGGAATGGTGGCCATCACCCCCAAACAGGTTATGAGTCAAGGGGATGGAATGTAAATCTGGAAGAAATCAGTCCCAAGGAACATACTCCATACGCAGCGAGAAAAGGCCTTAACCCAGTAATATCCGATACCGGAAGATCTTGAGTATGTGTGCAGAGGCACAATCCAGTCAGGAAAATACAATACAGAACATTGGTGAATTCTCTTGAATTAGAGAAGCCTTATTAGAGAACTGCTTCCTCCATCAGTGAATTCAGAAAATCTGTGTCACCTCTTTTTCACCTCTCTGCTTATAATCATGTGTTTCTCCGAAGGAGAGAATAGAAATGGTTCCTAAATGAATGGCTCATTGCCTCTCCCTCCCCTTCCTTGCAGCCAGCCATCCAGTCAATTGATGGATACTCTACTCTGCTTCTGTGAGCTTTTTAATTTATACCCCACCCCCCACCCCGGTATCCAGCCATCTGCCTCCTTTCCTGTAGATTAGACTTGGCTCTGAGATTTGTGATATGATAGAATTCCTATCAATGAATAGAAGTTAGGCCAAAACAAGAGCACTCTGCCACAATATTATTTTATGATTAGAATGATTTAAAACATTTTTTTCTGTAGCCAAAAAGTCTTCCAGAAGATCTTGCAAAGTTCCTCCTTCAGTCTTATGCTTTCAAAGACATAGCCCACAAATAAAAGATTATGGGGTGAGAGGAGGGGAAAAATATTTGGGTACCTGTTTTTAAAGTTACCGTTTTTATATCAGCTAGCCTGGAGAAGCAATTTAGGTATAGATAGTCCTCAACTTACGACCACAATTGGGACTGGAACTTCCATTGCTAGGTGAGGTGGTCGTTAAATGAGTCATGCCAGATTTTACAACCTTTTTTGATGCAGTTGTTAAGCGAATCACCGTAATTGTTAAGTGAATAATATGGTTGTTAAGCGAATCCTGCTTCCCCCATTGACTTTGCTTGTTGGAAGCTGTCTGGGAAGGTCACAAATGGTGATCATGTGACCCAGGGATGCTGCAACTGTTGTAAATATGTGCTGGTGGCCAAATGTCTGGATTTTGATCACGTGATCACAGGGGCGTTGTGATAGTCATAAGTGCGAGGACCGGTTGCAAGTCACTGTTTTCAGCACTGTCATAACTTTGAACGGTTGCTAAACAAATGGTTAGAAGTTGAGGACTACCTGTATTCTTGTGAAATGACTCCCAAGAGGTTAGATTTGGGGGTGATGCAGGAGCAGCTAATCTCTTAGCAGAGGCAGTTGAACAGCATATTGGAATGGCTGTCTAGATGCCAATACAGCAGGCAATAAGCACCTCCTTGTTCACAGAAAGCCTGTCTCAGAATATCAAATTCTGGGTAAAGAAGAGGACTCTTCTAGTCTGCTTGTAAGGTTCCCAGCAGCTTTTTTGGGCCACCTTTGGAAACCAGTTGCTGAACTAGATGGGTCTTTGGCTGGCCTGGCTTTCCTAGATGTGATTAATTTCCGAGTTCAGAAGCTGTGTATGTCCGAGTGTGGGTTGCTGGGAAGCAGCAGCAGAGGAAGACTTTTTCTTATTTAAAACAGAGATATATTTTCAAAAAATATATTGTCTATAGATGGACAAATAGTTATTACAGTTGTACAATTAATGTCCAATATAACCTTAACAAAAGATACCAATCAAAGTACATTGAGCTGTTTTTATAATATTAAGAAGGAAAAAAGAAATATGAATTTTTGAGCTTAGTAACAAAGTCTCCACCACTTACTGTTTATAAATATTAAAAATAAAAGGAAAAAAGAGAAAAAATCCCTAAAAACAATATAGATAAATATTAGATTTTTGACTTCCCTCTTCATTGTTCTCCAACCAATTTGCGGTATCAGTTGGTGTAAACTTTAGAAACCACACTCTAAATATTTGGATTTGCCTTGCTGGGTGCTATATAATATATATGGAAGCCATTCTTGCCCGAAGCCTTTTCTTTTTCTTCTGTTTTGGAGCTTCAGACAAGCATCTGGCTGAACAATGCTGGAAATGGGACATAGGTCTAGAGAGGGGATTGTGGATCCAGTATTGTACCCACATCCTTCTTAAGTGTGTGTGTGTGTGTGCACATGTATTTTATAGCCTTAGCTCTGAAATGTATTCAGTAACTTTGAAGTAACAGTTATATCAGTCCCAAAGGGTCTTGTGGCACCTTTCAGGTTATTTGTGTAGGTATTATAATTAACATTTGTAAATATATGTATATAATATACATGGCATAAATCTGTGTTGATTATTATCCAAGTGCTTTTCTTGAGGACCTTACCATCTAACACTTGACCTGGAGGATCAACAGAGGAAGGAAAGCTGAAAAAGAATGATAAATAGGGAAACAGCATGCAGTTGTTTCATTGCACGTGTCAAGATTTAGCTGTCAGCTGAGTTTTTATTGGAGTGCAGGGGCCAAAAGCCTTGAAGAAAACCTGGTTTTGGTTATACAGCTTATAAATATCTTTTTGCTCTTTCCTGCCCATTTTCTTTCTTGTGCACTCAAACAGCTATTAAATTAACATAACAAAATAAAAATAATAAAAGGTAAAAGAGAGCCAGTTTGGTTTAGTGATTAAAGCGCTAGGCTAGAAACCAGGAGTCTGTGAGTTCTAGTTCCGCCTTAGGCAGGAAAGCCGGCTGGGTGACCTTGGGCCAGTCCCTCCCTCAGCCCAATCTGCCTCACAGGGTGGTTGTTGTGGGGAAGATAGGCGGAGGAAAGAGTATTAGGTCTGTTCCCCACCTTGAGTTATATATAAAAATAATAAAGGCAGGATAAAAAAATCTAAAAAAAAATTGAAGGAGTGATCTGACAAGAGAGAGTCAGCATCACAGACGTATTCTAGGAGATAACTGCAAATATTCTAGGACGCAGCAAGAGGATAATGACAGACATCTCTGGAAATAGACTGATTGTGGACAGTCCAGGTGGAGCAGTCAGAGGAACGAAGGGCATAGGGCAGGGCTGTCTCAGAAGGGAAGGACTGGAGAGAGAAGAGGAGAACCTGAGAAGGCTTAAAAAGGATGGGGAAGCTATGCTGAATCTGGGAAGAAAAAGGGAGGCAGATGAGAGGAGGAGCCTCAAAGAGAAATGGAAATCAGAATGGAAAGGTGGAGGAGGTGAGACCCCAGAAGGAAGTTACAGTTGAGGTGAGAGATCAGTGCACAAACCAAGGATTTGGCCAAGCAGGTCAGAACCATGTTCTTCAGCAGCATATTCTTAATTTCTCTATTTTTCAGGTGGAGAAACTGAGGCTGAAAGGCGAGAGCTTTTCTGTTATAGTTTTTACTGACCTGTTTTCATTTGCTTCTCTCTTGCCAGGAGAAGACACCCTCAATGCTGCCTGCCCTTACTGCTGTTCCCCTGCCAAACCATGAGCTCAGAGCTTCACCCACCCACATCCAAAGCACAGCCGAGAAGGAGGAAGTGCCGTTGATGACGTCTCCCGTATCTTCATTGCATGGTAAATGCGATTTGAGAGGGAAGGAAAGTGACATGGATGGCTGGGCTGAACTGGGCTGTTACTGTAAAATAATATGGTGGGTTCAAAGCTTAGCTGGCGATTGCGGTTGGAAAACCTGGCTAGTTTTAGGATGCCACAACCCCTCACTTAAAACGCTGTCCTCTTACTTCACTTTGCTTTTCTTGTTTCCCAGGATCTAACAATCCAGGGCTTTTGGGCAGCCAGACACAACCAGCATGGAGTGGGAGTAGCAGTTCTCGAAACCAGGATCTGCAGCTCCCAAAGCGCAGACCTACTGCAGGTAAATTTGGGGCCATCCTTCTGTTACCACCCATCTGTCATTTTTACTGTCTCTCATTTCGATAGAGAAACATTAAAAGGGCGAGATGGGTTCATGGCTCCCAATGGCGTGGATGTCAGCCTCCAGATAGGCTGTGTGCCTGTTTCCTCGTGAAATAATTTCTTTATAAACATTATTTCTTCTCCTGCATGTATACAATGCACTCAGGAAGTTCTTTGGAAGTGATATCCTCTTGTGTCCTGCAACCCTGCTGTGGAATTTTGGTACACCATTATCTGGCAGTCTTGCTTACGCATAAACCATGTTCATCTTTAGAGCAATCTGATATTTTCAAATGCTGGGTTGGTAGATTAAGAAGTCCAGGCAAGTAATTAATTTGCAAAGCATTTCATGATCTTTAGCCTGAAGGGAGAGGCCACTTTTGTTCATACAGGTAGTCCTCACTTAATGACTGGTTGCTTAATGACCGTTCAAAATTATGACAACCTTGGAAAGGGTGCTTTATGGCCCGTAAAGCACTTCCAGCCATTGTGAAATGTCACAACCCACTCGGTCACATGACTGCATTTTGGGTGCTTAGAAACTGGCTCACATTTACAACTGGTTGCCAAGCACCCCACGATCATGTGATCACCATTTGCAATCTTCTCTGCTGGCTTCCCCAGAAAGTCAATGGGGAAGCCGGCAGGGAAGGTTGTAAGTGGAGGGGACAGAGGGGAGGGGAAACCCTTCAGCAGGCTGAAGGAACGGAGCTCAAATCCTGGAGATTTCTGCTTTGTTCCATCAGCCCCATGAAGGATTTCCCCACCGTGTATGGAGGGGAGGAGAAACCTTTGGCAGGCAGCTCTTTCGCTCCATCCACTTAACGACCCAGGAGATTGCTTAACCATCACAACCGGGAGTGTTGGGATTGTGGTCGTTGAACGAAGCAGTCACATGGGCATCTCGCTTAATGACCAATTCACTCAGCAACCGAGATTCCGGTCCCAATTGTGGTCATTAAGCAAGGACTACCTGTATTTTAAAGAGGGGTAAAAGTGAGGCTGGGAAAACCGCTGTCTGCGGTTTCACAAACAGTTTGCATCAGTGATAGAAACTTGAGCTCAACTCCAAGTCCACCCGTGGCTCCCTTAATCTGCAGGCATCACAAAGAGGCCTGCATGGTTCATTTGCAAAGAAAGCACTCCTGCTTCTATTCTTTCTCGCCATTCCAGGGAAGCGTTATCAGTGCTCAGGGGATGGCTGCCGGCTGGTCTGCCGCAGCATGAAGGAACTTCTCGACCACATGCAGGTCCACTATCGGCCCACGGAGTCCCTTGAGGGTAAGGCTGGCTTTTCAAGCTTGTCCATGGGGTGGGGGGATAGTACAGATCAGGAGAAGGGTACAGAGTCCCATGAAAGATTGTGCTGCATTGTTTCTTCTTTCTTGCATTTTCCAGCACAGGAGCATAGGGAGTTGCCTTTAATTCTTTTATATTAGTCTATTCGTGTATCTAAGCCAGGGGTGCAGAAGCCTACAGAGGGTCTTGCTGTGTTTTTTTTTTTTTGCCCTCCCCCTTTCTGGCATGGCCCTTGAGCGTCAGCAGAGGGTTCATCTTTTGCTGGGAAGAATGGCAGAAGAAGCACTGTGATTTTCCTCCTGTTTGTTGTGGGGAAAACGGAAGCATCCTCCCTCTCTGTTCTTCCCACCAAAGGAGGTAAAGACTGCTGCGGGGAAGGGAGGGTGTGCTCGGGGACTGTCTGCTGCATTTGTGCCCCCTAAACGTTTGATGCGGGCCTGGAGACG